>NC_092243.1:62941969-63076969 GCF_036320965.1 Panulirus ornatus | reverse complement strand
CGAAATCCAATCTCTCGTCTGTTCAACACTGTATATCTACCTCCTCCTGTGGTCATCTTAAACCCAACTGTCCAAAGATGGCTCTACTCTCTAATATCAAAGCCATAGGTATGATTCATACCATAGGTACCACTCCAAGGGTGATGTGTGTGTGTGTGTGTGTGTGTGTGTGTGTGTGTGCTTACCGTACCCCAGAAACACTTGTTGCTCTCTCCGTGTACCAGGCTTACCACTCGCATCTCCTCTAAAGCCATCCGCTTCAAAATTTCTTTACCCTGTACAGCTTTGCCTTAAAGTATCATACACTATAAAGCGTTGCTCTCTTTACATCACCTCGCTGAAGTCCTCAGTGTAGGGGATTTCAATGTACACTTGCAGAAATTGGCTCGCTTCTGCTCACGATATTTATTCTTCCTTGTCTGTTGCACCAGAGACAGAGCGTGTCAAGCCATGGAACTCTCCTTTTCTTCTAAATTTCACTCCATCTTCATATACGCTTAGAATCAATGTAAAGCTGTTGTTCGAAGAGTGAGGCAAACCGAAATAAAAGGAAAGTGTGCTGAGTTGACTTTTTTGTATGCATTGATTTTTCTGGTCCTTGACCAAGAGCTTTTCGCATAAAATTTCCCCTCTCTTCTCACTCTATCCTCCTCTTTGCCATCTTTAAGTCTCCTAATGATAAAGCCGCCATTTTAGGTACCTGTGCTTCCTCCAGTTCTACCTTTAAAGATTCAATGCCTGGTCCTCCTTTCCCGCCTCTTCTCACTAAACCTATGCCCTTCCCTTTTACTCACGCCGGGTCGTTTGAGTGCTTCCCCATCTACAAGTAGGAATGGTGTATAGTCTGGATGGCATAACACTTTGTGTCATAAAAATTTTTGAATGTACCGCTAAACTAGCTCCATTCCTGCTCGCCTGATGTATCTGTAAAAAAAGAAATTTCTCTTGGAAGCATGCCTTGATGAAGTCCATCTCTACGAAAGGAGACCGCTCTAACCCTTACAACTGCTGCCGCTTCTCTCTCTCAGATCCGATGTCTTTAAAGTCCTTGAGAATCTCCTTAATCCTCATGTTCTTAAACACACAAACTTGTTCCCTACTTTCAGATCATCAGTCCGGCTTTTGCCGTGCAAAGTTAAGTGGTAGTTTCTAAGTAAGTCACTCATCTCTGATCTTCCTCTCTCATGGTGAAGATTTTGTTCGTGGCCCTCGACATATCCAAGGCATACGAAAAATAGTGGCATTAACTCTGATTTCCAGACTTCTTTCCTTAGGTCTTTCTGCTCTTTTCTGTTGTTATAGTTCCCTACCACCAAGTCGGTCCACTAAGGTACTGTTATCGTTGAAGGAGTAACTGTTCTCTCTTACCCTGTCAGGAGTAATGTCTCTCAGGACTCTCTCCTATCACTTACCTTCTCTCTTTTCTCCATAAATGATCCTTTTTTTTCTGAAGCCACCACGTCTTATTTACTCTTTCGCCGATGTTTACAGTGCACATACTTCAACTCGCTCCCCCTCCTCGCCTCACGCCAATATTCGTTCTTTATTTCATACCGATCATATCTCCTCTCATATTGTGGACTTGCGCAACATCCCGGAGCCGGGAAGCAATAACCTGGTTAAATTCAATAGCGCAAAAGAGTAAGCTCAACGTATATGTTTTCCTAAATCTCTCTCATTTCCCACTATCAGATCTGAAAACCCTACAATTCAACCCTGCTATAATACTCTTATCTTGGATACTCCCACGTATTGACCATCAAAACATCCGCTTTCCAAACGCTGGTTGTATTGCACATTTGCCGTTCATAATTATCATGTGAGCAGCTGTTCCAAATATATATATATATATATATATATATATATATATATATATATATATATATATATATATATATATATATATATATATATATATATATATACAGGAGTCTTATTCTCCCTAGTAATGCTCACGTATCTCGGAAATCTCATCTTCTGCCTCCCTTTCAACCAGGGAGGAATCAAAAGACCCTTCCTCCTCATTAGCTCTCTTACCATTACATCTCCTCAACCATATCCGTCATCCTTGCACCGTGATTTTTTTTTTGTCACTGCTCTCGCTGTGTCGCCACAAGTGATTTCTTTATTTCTTTCCGGCCACTACCCTCGTGAGGTGTCTGCAAGTATCCCGACCATGCTATAAGGCATGGGCCCCGTGGCACTCGATCGGCTACTGCCTCCGAAAGTTTCTTTGTTGAGATGAGACACAAGAGAGCTGACCATTTTGATTCCGCGCTCCTCCTCGCTCCCTTCCTCTTTCCTTGGAAAACAAACTCTGTAAAATTCACGTTTTCTCTCACTGTTCTCCTTTGACCTTTCTACCTGAAAGAGTCATTGCTACAGTCACCTACGGAGCTCTCATTAATATCTTCATTCTTTTCCTCACACTCATCTTAGAGATGGCTACGTGCGTGGCATGTTTTTACCCCGTGTCATGTCAGTTTTCCTTTAGTAAGAAAAATATATATCCGAGAGAGAAGAATAAAAAGACCGCAAAGGTGAGAAGCCAATCAATTAGCGCAGCTAAAGAACTGGAACGCAAACATTACTTTGAGAAAGTTTGGGAAACATGTTCGCTGCAATGACCAAGGTCGGCCAGTAGGGGTTGAGATGCCTCCGAGCGAAGACGTACAATGGATTTCCATGGTGTAGCGATTAGCGTTCCTGGCCGTGGCGCATTCACGGGCCGCCCTGGGCCGACCGCATAGGTTCGAATTTTATATGCGGCAATCGGTCCACAGTCAATACAGCTGTTCATCCACCCTTAGTGGTTGGTCGATGAAATGGGTACCTGGCTTAGGATATATATATATATATATATATATATATATATATATATATATATATATATATATATATATATATATATATATATATATATATAATTATAGATAGATAGATAGATAGCGCGTTACTGTAGTGGTCTTGATTTGGGCCTCAGTTGCCCGTGCCGTCTCATCTAACATAAATAGAAAAATGCTATCAACCTGAGATTTCTGCTACACTCCGCTACTGTGTCGCATGCAAAGCTATGTATGTTTTAGTCCTTACGCAAAACACTGTACTGGAGAACTGAGTAGCTAAATGTGATGTCTCTGGCGTTTAAGAAAGGCAATCCAACAGGAGATGGAAAGAAACTATGATAACGAGGAAATAAAGTTACGATCAGAAAATGGAATAAAGAAGAGAAGCGAAAAGTGTGGATGATGAAGTAGGAAAAGCTGAATGTGACCATAGGAATAATTACATAAGGTGTGAGATGGACTAATTAATAATGGGAATGTAATATGAACTGACTGATAATGAAAAATGAACGACATTGAATTTTGCAGTGAGTGGAGCCACACGTAGTAAAATGAATATTTCAGAATTGTGAAATAAATGTTCATCTTAAAATCTTTCCAGCTTTTCCCGTGACCTAATGACCTAACGACCTAATGACTTCACAAATCAACCTCCCGACCAGCCTACTTCCCTTCTTTCCTTCTTAATCCCTGTCGCTTATTGTGCCTAATTACCAACTTCTCTTTGCTACATATTTACCTCCATTCCATCCTACCGGCCATAGCCGGCTTACCACCAGTCACTCTTTCTCTCCCACCCTCCCTCACTTCAGTGGTTGTCAAGTGTCACTCCTACGGCCTAGGTAGCTGTCTTTTCTATCTGCCTCATCCATACGTGGGCTTCCTGGATTTCGTTCCACAAACATGCAGTTTCTCCTTATTGCATAACACCTGGCAACACGTACCTTACACGATTCACTCTTTCGTAACTAGATTTTCATGCGGTGAGCCCTACGCGTTTGTTCTGCCTTTTGACAGAATATCGACGTAAGGACTCGAAAGAGAGCAAATATACTCTCTCTCTCTCTCTCTCTCTCTCTCTCTCTCTCTCTCTCTCTCTCTCTCTCTCTCTCTCTCTCTCTCTCTATAACCTTCCTTCCTTAACTTATTCCGTCTATTTCAACTTCTTTAAATATCATGCATCTACCCTTCCTGCTTCTTTCTCTACATGCCTACTATTATCCTCCTTCCTTTCCTTCCCTCCTTACCTACATACGTACACTTCTACCCTCCTAACCCATGTTACCTCCTCCTAATCTTTCTCTTCTCCCCTTCCTCCTCCTGCTCCTCCCTCCCTCCCTCCCTCCCTCCCTCAGTCGCCCTTCCCTAACCCGTCTACCAGGAAAGAACAAGGTGGAGAAGACTCAGTGTCAACAAAATTATTTTCCTTTGTTGTCATAGGAAAATTGCCTCATTAACGTATTTATTAACCTGCCAACAGGGTATGGTGGAGGCTGATCATCATCTGGGTGGAGGAAGGGGGGAGAAAAATAGGTGAAGGGGCTGAAGATTCGGCTATTGTAAGGGATTGGGTGATGACGAGGGGGCTAAGGATTCTGTGATTGTGAGGAATTAGGTGATGATAATAGGCTGAAGATTCGGTGATTGTGGGGGATTGGGTGATGATGAGATGGCTGAAGAATTGGTCATTGTAAAGGATTGGGTGGGGATGAGACTGAGGATTTCGTGATTGTGAGGGATTGGATGATGATGATGGGGCTGTGGATTCGATGATTCTAAGGCATTAGGTGACGATGAAGGGGCTGAGCATTCGGTGATTGTGAGGGATTAGATGATGATAGGGGGGCTGATGATCCGGTGATCATGATGGATAGGGTGATGATGAGGGGGGTTGAATATTCGGTGATCATGAGTGATAGGGTGATGATGAGGTATACTCTGAATAGACCTACATTCACTTCGGTCATGTGTCCATTCGCAGCCCCTGTGAATTTCTCCCGTAATTTTTTTTTAAGGCTCTGTGACCCATTGTTTTAGTAGACACTTCTCAGGTTACATGGTGAAGTGCTTTTGCAAAGTCTCGAAAGACAGTGTCTGATTCACTTTAGTTGCGATTGAGTTCCGTATTTCTTACTGTCGTGGAGCAGAAGTTTAGATTTGGTACTTTTACCTCTTACATCTTGCAGTTGTTTTCATTCAAATGAACCTTTAATTCTATATCACATATTGTCTTTTCTTTAATCTTGAACGACATTTAATCCCAGATTACTTGGTCTCTCTAACACTCGCTTAGATCCTTTGTTATGTATTGTGGTTACATGCGCTGTTCTTTACAAATTTCCTACATTGGATTTATAGTTGCCTTGTCTCGTTGACTTCATCAACGGCTCTCATACCGTCATCATTGTTTAAGAAATATAGCTGGAAGTTCGTCTGTCTGTTGCGCCTCGTACTCTTTTAAGTTGGTCAGCTGCTTCAATTACGTCACTTTCTATTCTTTCAGTACCTGTGCTGACTTGGTCATCATGATGATTAAAGATTGTATCATTGGTCACTTCCATCGTGTTTTTTTTTTTTTTTTTAAGCTGAACGTCGAAGTATACCAGATGTTTAGCATTTTGCATATTTTTATTTTAGGTTCTTTTCATGTTTATTTCCGACGTGAAAGACCTTGTGATATTTGTCTTCGTTTTGTTCGTACATGAGACTAGAACTTCTGGATGCAATTCTGTGCTCTGTGTTACTTTCTTAATTATTCTCTGTTCTCTTCTTTGCGACTCCGTATAACCCTCGTTGGTGTATCCTATATTTTCATCCACCTCTTCTTCTGTCTTTTCTCTCCTTCGTATATACCTTTTCTTTTTTTTCCCCCTCTTCTATTCTCTTCTTCAGTTCATGCATTGTGTCCTGTCACTCGTTATTATGCACTTCAAATAATTTTTCTCTTTGGGTGGCATTAAGCCTGTGATCAGTTCGTGCTAATATCAAACAGCCATATTAGCTTTTGCATTATTGCTCTTGATGACCTCATTCTAATTTCTATTTGCTCTCGGGGCGTTAACCTCGCTCCACTTTGTCCCATCAGAACAGAGATTTCAGTTGATCAGTTCACCTGTTTCTTCTCCCGCTACGCTCACGGTGTCTTCTTCAGCCGTCCCGACTCTGTAATTTGTAGTAACATTATATAACGTTATGTACTATAATGCTTCTTGTATTTACTTCGACGCCTGTGATGAGAATGTTATCATTTGTTGTTATAAAGGAGTTCGATCGCATTATTTTTCCTCTTGTTCGTTTTAGGGAGGATCTGATTCAGGTTAGGGAGGATCTGATTCAGGTTAGGGAGGATCTGATTCAGGTTAGGGACGATCTGATTCAGGTTAGAAACGATCTGATTCAGGTTAGGGAGGATCTGATTCAGATTAGGGAGGATCTGATTCAGGTTGACTGTCTCTTGTATATTCATAATCCTTTCATTTTTTTGACTGTTTTCTTTTATCTGCTGATGCATTGTTTATTATTATTTCAGATCAATATCCTCTTCCGTAACCTTTTCCCCATTATTTATCCCCCATTCAGAAGACGAGAACTGGTCACATGAAATTATGAACGGTTTTGGCTCGTCTGTATTTCTTAATGGCTCTCAAGCCTTCGATACTACTTCATTAAACTTATTTCTTTTGTTTTTTGATGGTTTTTGTGACCCTACGTTATTTGTATTTATTGCTGGTACGCTCCTACGACTGACTCACGTTTTCTATGGCTCATTTTTCATTATTAATACTTTTTTGATTAAAATGCTTTTTTTCTTATACAGATTGCTGCATCACCTTCTTTTGGTTTTTACCTGCGTCTGCTCGTAAGTTCTTATTAGATTTGAGAGTCTGCCTCGTTCTTAATTGTCTCATTAAGCCACGTTTCTGCCAGACTGATAAGTGTTTTATTGTCTTCAAACGCATATTCATTAAGATAATTACTTTTTTAATCTGGTGTTTCCATTTGCAGAGCTTTGCATGTCGTATTTTCCAGGCAGCTATTCGTCTTTCTGCGTTGTTTTGTCGCTGTGTCTCTCCTCTTGGATTCTGTTTTCTGTTCAGCTGTTCATGTCGACATTTTTTTTTTCCCTCAGGATTCTTGCCATTCTTGCTAAGGAATAGTTTTAGTTTATGGATATATTTCTTTTCCCCATGAGGGAGTGACGGTTTCTCAGTTGGTTTAACATCTGGTATAATTTTTTTCTTCTCGTCTCGTTTGCTAGTGTTCTTTATGGTCTGATTTCATATGTTTTCGTTAAGTCTCTTTGTTGTCTTTCTTTGTCTCCAGTTGTAGGTCTTTGTGCTCTCAACGCTCACTGAGATTTTTTTTCCAGAGATTATCGTTCGCTCTCTTTCTTTGACGTATAGTTGTCTCGATGCTAGTAGACTCGTCGTCTGTACCTGAAACGCTGGGAGGGTGTGAATATCTACGTCTCGCGTTCCATCTTCATTGATCTTATCTACCATATCACATCTACTCGCAGGCTATTACATGTTCTTAGCTCAAATTATCTTTCCTGCATTTTCTTTTGTTTTTGGGGTGGAGTGGGGAGTGTGGGATGGGGTGTGATGATGTTCATCTATGTTCATTTCTATTCTTGTGATGAAATCTACGTCTTGCTTTGATTTACTGCCTGCATGCTATTCGTCATAGATTTTTATATCTGTTTCTCCCGTTATTTACACTTTTTTTTAATATTAGTTTGATTCTTCCTTCTAGTATTTTTGACTTTTCGGTATATATTGGTGTCATTTTTTTTTCCTTTCGCTATCACTCATGGTAACTTGCAGGTTCTGAGTTTTTTATGTGTCTTGCAGTTCTTCGCATCACCTATTATGATCTTCTATTACCATCTTCTATTACAAGTCTGACTTTTTTTTTTTTTTTTTTTTACCTTTTAACTGGTTCCGCTGTGATTATGTCTTGCCTGCAGATCACACATAAGACAAACACTGATTTTATCAAAGTTAAGACAGTCAGACGTCTCTTTGACCTTACTTGATGCATTTAGTTATGAGCTGTGTGTTGTAAACCACCGCATAGCAATTGTTACAGTATTTGTATATATTCACAAGGCATCTTTCCTTCTCACATTTCAATATTTTAACGCATTACTTTAAGATCCTTTTGGGATGATGCGTCCTTGGGTAACAGTATAAGTGACTGATAACCTAAACGGTATCATAACATACTTTTAAGTGTATTTCAATGTCTCTTTTATATTTCTGGATCTTTGCACCTGTACGCTTTGGCCAGGTTGTTGTGATTGCAATTAGTGTAGTGCTAGAGATGATGGTTAGGGAGGAGGGAGGGGGGGTGGAGAGGGGAGAATTCTATACGCGTGTTACCTCTGATTGCTGGAGGTTTGATTGTCTCATTCCTTGAATTGTGTAAGGTAATTCTCTGAGTTTCTGTCTGTCCCATCTCGTCGCTGGGTTAGCCATGCTGGTTTGTTTACGTCTTTGCGAACCCCGGCTGTTGACGGTTACTCTGTGATGGCGATTCTAAGGGGGAAGAGAGAGAGAGAGAGAGAGAGAGAGAGAGAGAGAGAGAGAGAGAGAGAGAGAGAGAGAGAGAGAGAGAGAGAGAAGTTTCTGGTAGGGGTTGATATATAAGGCATTGCGAGATGTTGATGGATGTAAGGCTTGAGATAATTTGTGATGTAAAATGATGAAAGAGAGATGGAGAAATATAAATCTTAAGACTACAAAGTTTAGGAAAACATACCCAAAGGTAGAGATGTACAGATTCATGGAGATAGAGATGTATAGTCGAGATATAGATATATATATAGATGTAGAGATAGCGATGCCGTGATAGGCATGTAGGGATAGAGATTTAGAGATACATACATAAATGTATTTAGTGATACATACTTGGGTAGAGAAGCATAAACGCAGAGATGAAGACGGATGTAGAGAGACGAGAGTTTACATATATAAACATCTACAAAGAGAAAGATAGGAAAAAGTTGAAGAGGTCGATAGTGAAATCATCTTATGGAATGAGAAATAATATATATATATATATATATATATATATATATATATATATATATATATATATTATTCACTTTCACCAAAATGCAGACAGCATTCACACAACTACCACAAACTGTTGCAATTGTTTAATGAACTTCTCCTAATTGTTCACTGAACTTATGAATAAGTTACTCCACAGTCTCTGAGAAGTCTGAACTTAGTGGGGAGTTTGGTAGAAATGTCAATAACGCTTACTCTATGTGTATGTGTGTGTGTGTGTGTGTGTGTGTGTGTGTGTGTGTGTGTGTATGTGTGTGTGTTGGGTGGGGGAACACGTGCAACATGGATGATGGATCAGACGGAATTTTGAATCAGTACCTTTCGAACAACAGCATACGCGAGATGAAGCTTCGAGCCGTCTAACTTGAATGCAAATCAGTGCCCTCGAGCATCTGCATGCGCAAGATGAGGCTTCGAACCGTCTAACTTGAATGCAAATCAGTTCCCTCGAATATCCGCATGCCCCAAGATGAAGCCTCAAACCATCTCATTTGTTAACCGAACATCATACATTCTCAATTCCTCTTCTAATGTCCTTGATTATACGTTTTGTGGTGTACATTGTGAATTGCAATTGTTCATGGATTTAGGGAAAAGACTTAGGGGAATCCATTTGATGAATCGTGTGTCATTAGGGAGTTTAAACTCATTTATTAGTACGGAGTTGAACGTTTGCGTTTAGTAGAGTTGTAATACATGGATCCTTCCGGTGTAAAAGGGAAAAAAAATGTAATATCTGTAGAGACTAAGGATGTTTTCGGTACACAAAAGAATTTAGAAATGCGAAATGCTTCCAGAGTCTTTCCAGTTTTCCATGCATGTAACGTGAACCTTCTCCAGAATTTTCAGTGTATTTTTAGTGGTTAAGCCCAGAGAACAGTGCGACCATAAGAACACATTCAGAAATACTCACACACAAATCGGTGTGTAAGAGAAGCCTTGGAGCGTTCATAAGGGCTGACTCAGAGCCGGAGCAACAGTGTACAAACGTCCGAAATAAAGTGAAACGTGTACAAGAGTCCTTAGGTAAATTTTCTGTTTTTTTTTTTTTTTCCATAAATCTTCACCGTTTCCTGCATGAGGGAGGGAGCGTCAAGAACAGATGCTAGAGCCAGTGGGAAAAAATGATACTCATTTAGCATTTTCCTCTTTTTTTAAGTTTGGTGGGGGGGGGGGGGGGGTGTAAGGTTTAGGTAGGCGGGGAAAATGATGCGAGAGAGGAGGCTTCCAAGCCTCTCCCGCCTCCGCAACGCCAGGGTGTCGCCCTCTACGACTAGCAAGAGATATTTAGTTAGTATTCTTTCTCCCCTATCCCAAGGGATAGTTATATAAGTGTTGGCTATAAAACTGCAGGTATTATTCTGCATCTCTCTCTCTCTCTCTCTCTCTCTCTCTCTCTCTCTCTCTCTCTCTCTCTCTCTCTCTCTCTCTCTCTCTCTCTCTCTCTCTCTCTCGGAAACGCTCCCCTTGATCATGCTGCGCAGTACTGAGCGCCCTATTATAAAGTGGATATAAACACTCCATAATGCATGCAAAGGAGGATGACAGGACGTGGTTCGTGTCCTTAGGAGTCTTACTTACGACACGAGGGTTAAGGTAATTGAATTTGTATTCCCTTCGGACGAACGTAGAGTTGAGGAATGATATGATCGATGTATGTAAGTGGGGTGTGATGGCCGAATAAAGGGGAAATCACTAGAATCCCCAAAGCATTCATTTTTATAAAGAACTTATGATAATGTTTATGATGGACAAAATCAGACCTTGAAAAATGAGATATGGGAGAATATTAGTTTAGAAACAGTCTGGGATGAGGGAAATGAATTGCCTTATAGGAAAGTCATTACAAAAAAATTATATAAAATTTGATGGACAGTTTGGATGTCTGCTTGCGTGAAAGTGGGTGGGTTTGAAGAGGAATTACCTCGCATTGACCAACAGTCCTAGTCCCGTTTCCCTCCATTCTTATGTCCATACACTTCATCACATCCTCACCAAAGTTAATCCTCTGTATGGTCACATATATTCACATGTACATCCTCCAAACACCAAGTGATTGATTGATCTTTGAGAAGTCATATTTCTGTTGCTCCGCTGCTCCTAGCAGCACTGACGAGTCAGATTTCTGTTGTGCCACAGGTCCTCACAGCCCTGACGATTCAAGTTTCTGTTGCGCCAATGCCCCTCTCAGCCCTCCGTGTCAGGACTTCGTAAGTGATGTATAACCTCTCTGTCAGCCGGGACATTCCGCTCCCACTTGCCCACCACCATCTTCTGCGTGGTGGGCCTTACCGTTCCTTCCTGGATTTGCATCTCGGTCTGCAGAGCCTCAGTTCACACAGGAGACGTGGCCAGTCCATTCCAATAGACATTATTTCATAAGACACGTGAATTACACGCTCTTTCGTCATAACGAGGACTTGAGTATCAATCTCTTGATGGTGTATGATCCACAAGTCGAGTCTTCGATCCTGCGTCTTCAGTCACAAATGTTATCGCCTTGCTTGGATTCTTGAATTAAGATGTACAAGATCGAGATCGCTAAATGTAATACGTATTCATTCTTGTCATAAGGTTGATTATCCTTCGTCTCGTTATATGTAATATATTGGATCTTTTACTTCGTGGTGTAATACTTGTTAATTCTTGTTACGAGGATGTATATCTTGTCTCTAGTTATATTTCATACGGTATGGTTTTTCTCCCATCATCTTCTGGAGACTGTGAAACAGTAGATTCCCATTTAAAGTCCTTATGATGGTCTTGCGTTGCTTTTCGTATTTCTTTAAGGATGTTAAGGTATTCCAACAACTTTTTATGCTTTCAAGTTTCAGTTATCATTATTGATGTATACTGCCATAGCTTGTGCAGTTCAAGTCGAACTAACACACACACACACACACACACACACACACACACACACACACACACACACACACACACACACACACACACACACACACACACACACACACACACACACACACACACACACACACACGCGGACCTCCTTGGTTTCGTGGTGTGAGTCAATACGCGTTAATTGGCTCCCACCCAACCCAGGTATTCATACACCCCTTGAGGGTGGTTGATGTATGGGTACCTGGCAAAGATTACTCGTAGATAATCAACAGAGAGGGATGATAAGACAAACATAACAGAGAAAGAGAGTGGAAGGTGGTAATGGATTTGTTTAGACAAAACAGATTAGGTACAGAGAAGTGGGAGGGTAAAGATTGAAGAAGTATATTCATTTTAGACAAAGATGGTATACAGAGGAGAGCACTGTGCAGCTGTCGTGTGTCTCAGTGGATACGTTATATGAATGAGCCATGATAAGATGTCTTATCTATTTGCTGAAATATTACCTGTCTTCATTCGCTCTGTTACCAGAGGGAGCCAGGGAGTTTTCAATTTTCCCTAAAGCCATTTAACGATTGTCTTTGATGTGAAATGGCAAAATGTAGCTCTAGATATGATACAAGGACTGAGCAGCCGTACAATAGCGCTTAACTTCGGAGTTAGCGAAGAGTTACGCCATTGCTAGGCTGCCATGGCCGTGTCGATGTTTTCAGTAACTCCAGGAAACCAAGTTTTCATGCAATTAGACGAAGACTCCCACGGCTTTGTGAAGTTTGAATGAACTCGAGCCGCTATTTCTTTTTTTTTTTTTTCTGCGACATTATTCCTCTGAATATATAGTATATGATATGTGGATAACACTAGAGCTGAGACTGTATGGGAGTAAAAGCGTATTGAGCATCAACGAAAGCCAGTATTAGGCTTTCCCTGGAACAGCAAAACAAGCTAGTTAATGATGGTGTAGAAATCATGTATATGTATATATATATACTCGTCAGTAGATACTCAGTATCTTTCTGAGAGACAAGAAAATAACCAATATGAAGAAAAAAAAAAAAGAGGACATGCTCAAATTAAGAGGCGACCTTGATATTAATATTAGCATATTTTTTTTTTTCTTGCTAATTCATATGCATTATTCCGTACAACTTATAATTAAGTAAAGCAGGTTAGCTTATAAGCCATCTTTCAAAAGTTTGTACTGGGTACGAACAAAAAATAAAATGAAAAGTGGACGAGGTAAGTAAGAGCTCATTGTCTGCGTAATAATCACATCACTTTTAAGTTCAATTTGCAATTTAACGAACCCGGTGAATAACATGTATCAGCTAATGGGGTTAGTATTCGACGAGGTACATAAGACAGTACACTGATCCTCATCATCTAGCATATCAAGAGTCTTTAAGCCGGACCCAGATCCTCTTTTGTAAGGATAAGGAATCCGGGAGGCTGTGAGCTCTTGACCATACAAACAATAAACACTATCAGGGGTTTGTGGAGTTTGATAGGCCGTCTACGTGGATGCTAACGGATGAACAGAAAAAAAAAGTTAAGTGTTACAATTCAACTCTTCCGAAGTTCAAATTGAAAAGAGAAAGAGAGAGAAAAAAAAGAGAGAGACTGTTTGACACAAAAGGGTTTTGCCAAGTCAGGTCGAATGTTATGTTTGTGGTCCGGGACCGTCATTCCCACACAAATAACAATTATATTAATGTTTACTGGTAATCATGCCGAACGTCACGCACATTTGTAGTCATGAAGTGATGACGCGCTCGCGTAAAGCATTACATATTTAATTTTGTCTCCATTTCTGGGAAACTCGAAAGCGATTTCCATGATAACTGCCAGCGCTGCAATTCAAATTCCTTTGGTGTCCATTTGTATTTTTCACATTCGGACAGTTCCATTGTTGTCACATAGTCTCCTGACATGATGATTTGAAAAACAATATTGTAGTCGAAACTGTCAAAAATGCGATCAAATTATACAGTGTGGCTATGTTCAAAAGTGACGGCTGAATGGATATATAAAAGAAATGCGCGCGTGTGTTTTCATTTATATATATATATATATATATATATATATATATATATATATATATATATATATATATATATTTTTTTTTTTTTTTTTTTTGCTTTGTCGCTGTCTCCCGCGTTTGCGAGGTAGCGCAAGGAAACAGACGAAAGAAATGGCCCAACCCAACCCCATACACATGTATATACATACGTCCACACACGCAAATATACATACCTACACAGCTTTCCATGGTTTACCCCAGACGCTTCACATGCCTTGATTCAATCCACTGACAGCACGTCAACCCCGGTATACCACATCGCTCCAATTCACTCTATTCCTTGCCCTCCTTTCACCCTCCTGCATGTTCAGGCCCCGATCACACAAAATCTTTTTCACTCCATCTTTCCACCTCCAATTTGGTCTCCCTCTTCTCCTCGTTCCCTCCACCTCCGACACATATATCTTCTTGGTCAATCTTTCCTCACTCATTCTCTCCATGTGCCCAAACCATTTCAAAACACCCTCTTCTGCTCTCTCAACCACGCTCTTTTTATTTCCACACATCTCTCTTACCCTTACGTTACTTACTCGATCAAACCACCTCACACCACACACTGTCCTCAAACATCTCATTTCCAGCACATCCATCCTCCTGCGCACAACTCTATCCATAGTCCACGCCTCGCAACCATACAACATTGTTGGAACCACTATTCCTTCAAACATACCCATTTTTGCTTTCCGAGATAATGTTCTCGACTTCCACACATTCTTCAAGGCTCCCAGAATTTTCGCCCCCTCCCCCACCCTATGATCCACTTCCGCTACCATGGTTCCATCCGCTGCCAGATCCACTCCTAGATATCTAAAACACTTCACTTCCTCCAGTTTTTCTCCATTCAAACTCACCTCCCAATTGACTTGACCCTCAACCCTACTGTACCTAATAACCTTGCTCTTATTCACATTTACTCTTAACTTTCTTCTTTCACACACTTTACCAAACTCAGTCACCAGCTTCTGCAGTTTCTCACATGAATCAGCCACCAGCGCTGTATCATCAGCGAACAACAACTGACTCACTTCCCAAGCTCTCTCATCCCCAACAGACTTCATACTTGCCCCTCTTTCCAAAACTCTTGCATTCACCTCCCTAACAACCCCATCCATAAACAAATTAAACAACCATGGAGAAATCACACACCCCTGCCGCAAACCTACATTCACTGAGAACCAATCACTTTCCTCTCTTCCTACACGTACACATGCCTTACATCCTCGATAAAAACTTTTCACTGCTTCTACCAACTTGCCTCCCACACCATATATTCTTAATACCTTCCACAGAGCATTTCTATCAACTCTATCATATGCCTTCTCCAGATCCATAAATGCTTCCCACAATGTCGTGGTACTTTCGTGAACAGATGAACAATAGCTTCTTCGCTCACATTCACTCTTTATCTGTCACGTATAATGTATGTGGAAACCAGAGCCCCCAATCTCCACAGCCAAGCCCCATAGACCTCTCTGAGGTTTCCCCTTGACCGTTTCATGTGCCCTGGTGCATCCCATTGATAGCACGTTATCCCCCATATACCACATCGCTCCAGTTTGTTCTGTCCCATGCACCCCTTACACCCACCTGCATGCTCTGGTCCTAAAATCTCCAGGCATATTTCACTGCATCCTTCGACTTCCTCTTTGGTTTTCCTCTTTTTCTTGTTTCCCTCCACCTCTGACATGTATCATACCCTCATAGATAACCTCTACTGTCTCATCCTTTCCACTTGTCCGAACCATTTCAGCACAACCTATTCAACTTTCTTATACATATTCCACTCACTGCCAAACTACTCCTCACCCTACTACATTTTATTCGAACAATCCTCCCTACACTACATATTGTCCTCAAACACCCCTTAATGCGCCCAGAACCTTAGCCTCCCCATCCACCTCGTACATAGTACTCTTCAGCTTCCATGGTTTATATATATATATATATATATATATATATATATATATATATATATATATATATATATATATATATATATATATACTATATGCCGTTTTCCCATGTAGCAAGAGAGAGAGCGAGAGAGAGAGTGCTGGTAACCTTACAAACGTACATTATCCTAAGTCTTCCGGGCTAGCAGAACCTCCCAGGCTCACCGTCACACCCTCACCAGGTCAGAGCAGCTGCCCTGCAGCGCCGGCTCTGAGTGCCGTGCTCCCTTCTACCTCAGGGTGGAGGCGGCTGGGGAAGGCGCTACCCACCCCAGTGATGCAGGTGCTGCAGGCGAGTAAGACTCTTCCTTCTGTTTGCTCTCCCACTAATGACGTTGCCGATGCTGTTGACATTGCCAATATACCTGAAGAGGGTGGCTTCTAGGGAATTTCATTTCCGTGCGGATCTTATGCCCTCCACCCCAGCAGGTGGAGGAGGAGGAAGGAAGCAGGAGGTGATGGCGGAAGGTCTTTTGTTTATCTGTTTACTCATTCATTTGATCTCATTTTCGTCCGTATTATTATAACAACTACGTCCTAACAGAATTTTATAGTTTTGTGCATATATATACTTTTTCGTATATATATATATATATATATATATATATATATATATATATATATATATATATATATATATATATATATATATATATATATATATGTAGTAACTGAAGGAAACCTCATCACTCCGTCTACCTTGATGTTTTGACATTACTAACTTCTCTGCGTCTTGCATATATTTCTGCAGACTCGCCCAGTTGCATTGTACTGTTACTGTTGCTCCTACTCGTGTATGTGCTGTTTAAGCAACAGTAATGTAGTATTAAGGGCTTCTGTTATTGCTCCTCCCGTTACTGTTATTGCTTCCTTACTCTCTTATAAGGAGCTAGACTCCGTACTGGTGTGTGTGTGTGTGTGTGTGTGTGTGTGTGTGTGTACAACAGGGAAGGAATTTTACTCTTGTGGAGCCCATCTCTTGAACATTCTCAGTTACCATACAACCTTTAGCTATCTAAACATCTGTGTGGTAAGTAATTTCGCAGTCTTAAAACTCAGGTTATGTCATTCATCCACCGCTCTTACATTGTGAAGATACCTCTTTATATATTTCGTGACAAGTTGTTTTCCCTGATGTTGTGTTATGGTCACTGGCTCTTCTATCCTTGCATCATTCATAGTACTGTACACTTTGTCATGCTTCAGGTTGGCAGATCTGAAGCCGATATTCTCTCTCGGTAACTCATGTCTCATGATTTTTGTACCACGTTCGATGAACACTTCTGAACTAGACGGCACGATATATATATATATATATATATATATATATATATATATATATATATATATATATATATATATATATATATATATATATATATATATATATATATATATATATATATATGTATATATATATATATATATATATATATATATATATATATATATATATATATATATATATATATATATATATATATATATACATATATATACATATATATACATATATATATATATATATATATATATATATATATATATATATATATATATATATATATATATATATATATATATATATATATATCTTTTCTTTCTTTCATACTATTCGCCATTTCCCGCATTAGCGAGGTAGCGTTGAGAACAGAGGACTAGGCCCTTGAGAGAATATCCTCACCTGGGCCCCTTCTCTGTTCCCTCTTTTGGAAAATTAAAAAAAAAAGTGAGAGGGGAGGATTTCCAGCCCCCCGCTCCCTCCCCTTTTAGTCGCCTTCTACGACACGCAGGGAATACGTGGGAAGTATTCTTTCTCCCCTATCCCCAGGGATTATATATATATATATAAAATGTTATTGTGACCGACAAAAGATGCTCCAGTCAAGGCCATTTCGAGTGAAAGAAAAAGTAAATGTAAATGAAAAACGAAAGCTGTTAATCGGGTTTTCGCTGATGTTTTTCGACATGACTCACACAGAAGAAATGTTATATGAAGAGAACCGAACATGAGGACGAAAATGCCACAGTTTTGCTGTTCGAGGGGAGAGGGAGGCATCATTACAACCAATCCTCGAATGGAGGCAGCAGCCAAGTGCGAGCCACGGATTCAAAGCTTGGTAGTGGGCACACATGTAGGCAGCTCTCGAGAACAGTTGCCAAAACAGAACGAGAGCAGCAGCATCGCGGTGTGTGGGAAGGGAAGGTTGGAGAGAGGTGATGCATGGAGAATTGTTGGGAGGGAAGGCATTTGGTTCCACTCCAGTTAATAGAGAGGTAAATGATGAGCCACCCCAAATGTGTGAGCAGTATTCAGTTCTTGGGCGAATATAATCCCTGTGGATATGAAATAGCTCCTCACAAGAAAAATATTTGCGGTGCCTAACTGAGTACTTATAGCTTTTGGGATGGAGACTTTGTGATCTTGATTATGTGGGGTTTCGAAGATAGAGTGTAGGATATGGTTATAGCCAAAATGATATTTCAGCGTCGAACGGTGGTGTTTTGAAATTGTACGGGGGAAAGCGAATTATTCTTGGATAGAGATATAGGAAGAAATTGCGTTTATTGAGCCTCAAGGTTACTGCTTCCCCACTCTGAAATGCAGCACAGGTCTGAGTTGAGAGAGGATATATGATTAGCTTAAGAAAGAGAACGAGTATTAAAGGAAGGAAGGGAGGAAAAGTGAGCTGAAGTATGCAATTTGGGGTCATCAGCATGAGAGTGTACAGGATTAGTATTGGAAGATGGATCATTTACTGAGAGAAGAAAGGGAATAGGTGCTGGGACAGAACCATGAGGAACACCATTTTTGATTGGATAGCAGGGGAAAAAATTTTCCCGTCGACGACTTCCGCAATAGAACGGCCAGAGAGAAAACTCCATGTTAAAGGAGAGAGAGAGAGAGAGTATCGGTAACACCAGAGGAAGGGAGTATAGAAAGCAAAGCCTTATACCATACCTATCTTATGCTTTATAGTTGTCGACGACTGCGACAAAAGTTTCACCAAGATTGTTTGGAGTGGATCACCAGAGGTGAGAATATAACCAGTAGACATGGCACGGCATCCATACTTGTGGTATGGAATTCTAAGTGTTTGAAAAAGTGAGAGTTTGGAAGAGTTTCTAAGACAATGGAGATAGCAGAAGTGAGAGCAATGAGGCAATATTTGGAGTGTTTAGAACAACCTCCTTTCTTAGGGATGGGCTGCACTAAGGCATGCTCCCAAGGAGATGGAACATTCTGAATTTTTAGGCAGATGCGAAATAGGCGAGCAAGGATTGGTGCTATCTCAGAGGCACTTTCTTGTAGAACTCGAGGAGGTATACCATCTGACCCATAGGCCTGGAGCTGGGAAGGTACTTGGAAGACCCTGCGGGTGGAGAATATACATGAGGAGATGGCTTAAGTTCAGTGGGAGGAGATGGTGGCGGAGGATGAGACGGTAGATTATCCAAGGTTGAGTTTGGGGAAGATAAGGTACCGTAAAGAGCGGCTTTATGAGCTGGAGAGTTAGCAATAGATTGATTAGGTCGGGAAAGAGGAGGAATGGCTGAAGTACAGTAGTTGGGGACTTTTAGGTTATGGACTAAAAATTATTTGTCCGGGAAGTAAAATGTCATTGTCAGCACAATTGTTTTTTATGCTCTCGACTTTGCGAAGAGCAATTTTGCAATGATTCTGAATAGAAATAAAAGTGGAGTAGGTTTTAGGGGGAAAGGAGGAGTTTTGTGATGCGACAGGCATCCGACACAGGAGCTATCAAGCCCCGATTGAGGGTAAAAAGATTTAAAGTCGAAGGGTTTCAGGACTCCATCACATCCAGGATAATCTCTGCTATACGTTAAGCATAGCACGAGACATCCCAACCCACGGAAAGTTCTGTAAAGAAGTTGGGCAGGGATAACCTTTGAGCTCTTCCAAAGTGCCAGAGTTGGCGTTTCAAGGATAGGCGTGCCCATATTGAAATTGATAAACCTGGTCAGAGGATTTAAGGGGGGGTTGAAGTGGTTCGTGAATACTGGGAGGGTTTCAGAGGTTCGTCTTGGAAGAGTGGTCATCACGATCGGGAACTCGTGCAGGGTGTTTGATTAATTGTTCCAGATCGTTAAGGAGAGAAAAACAAAAAGGCCTCGGCTTTACCAGAATCGTCCTTAACCAATCCTTGTGTGTGGTGTACATTTAGTCCCATGCATAGAGTATCTCAGCGCGTGGATGTGGAGACAGCTGAGCCTCAGCTAATCAAAGAGTTATACACTGTTGGAAGAACTGGTGGGGGTGGGGGAGATGGGGGAAACACGAGAAAACAAAAAAATTGAGGGTAAAGAAATCCTGAAACAGCCTGCACCAAAATTAGAAGACTCAAGATCCACGAGGTATGTTAATAGGTGTTTCGTACTCCAGTAGGCTTAAACTCCACGCTTGCAGCAGAAACGATGATATACATTATAGTTAGAGATCTGATGGTGCAGAGGAGGAGAATTCTCGAAAAGTTTTGGCTTTAGAGAGAAGAAAAAGAATGGATGAGGTGGTAAACAAGGCAAGGTTAGAATTAAGACCGCGAATGTTGCAGAAATGGATAGAAAGCAGGAGCTGTAGTTATGAATGTGGAGTGGATCCCAGTCGCATGTTGGAAGTCAAGTGCTTTCTGGGATTCGCCCAACCCATCTCGTCCGGCGGCGCCGGAGAAATGACAGGTGGTTGTACTACTATGACTTATGAAATATTATAAGGTAAGGAAATATGGAAAGGGAAAATAAAGATATGGGTGAGTTATGCTTTGTTAAGTGTTCTGCATGAGAGAAAAAGGATGTGGGATTGGGGTCGAATACCAGCAGCTCACATATGAATGAAGCAAGGGAAAACAAAGATAGTGATCTGAGGCTGAAAAAAAAGGGGGTATGTAACAAACGCCGCGGTGCTGGTTCCATGCGCCGACGCCACTGTCCCTTGCGAAACTCAGCAACGGGGTTTAGACCGGTCAAATCTCATCAGGCTTACGTTACCAGTATTAGCAATTTTACAGAACTTAACTGTACACGTGGAGGTCTGTGAACACGAGTATGGTGCATACAAACGCGCACTTTTCGTAGAACACATAATGCCCTCTAACAGCAAGGATTCGAACTCGGACCTTCAGGTGCGATTATAGCCGAACGGTTAGCGTTTCCAGCTACCACGTAAAAGGTCCGGGTTCGAACCCTTGTTGTTGAAGGGCATTATGGGATATGAATGTATGAACTTATATATATATATATATATATATATATATATATATATATATATATATATATATATATATATATATATTTATATATATATATATATATATATATATATATATATATATATATATATATATAATATATATATATATATATATATATTTCAATGTGTGTGTATGTGTGTGTGTGTGTGTTATATGTGCATGTATAATCATCACGAGTTTTGATACGAACATCATGAAGTCATCAAGGTCAGTCACAGACAACGGAAACAGAAATATACAGAAAACTGTGGAGTTTTCCCTCGGCAAGTCAGGCAGGTATTGATGCCGAGGCCTGTACCCCCAGACACATTGATCGATCGCTGGCTCAGCAGGCACGTCCGACAAAACCCCCACCCTCCTCCTCCTCCTCCTCCCTCCCAGTGGGAGCTACTGCCCTCCACTGTCAGGTGATGGTGCACTGACCTACTTCACTGAGTCCTGCTGCCTGATAAGTATTGGGGTGTGGCTGAGGGATAAGGATTGAGAAACACCGGATAGATCGTTAAAGACCATTATAGGACAGGGGATTCGAGCAGTAAGCGATGATGATGGGGGATTATTTTTTTCTTTTTCTTCGAGAGCGGGACTGGAGAGACAAGGGTATGGAGCAGGAGTGTGATAGCGTAGGGTGCGTCGGAGGTAATCAGTAGACAGATGGGTATTTAGCTGGGAGGTGGATCTGGACGCTTGGAGAGAGAGAGAGAGAGAGAGAGAGAGAGAGAGAGAGAGAGAGAGAGAGAGAGAGAGAGAGAGAGAGAGAGAGAGATGCACCACTGGGGTCCAGGTTAGTTCGAGTAGGGTGAGAAATTGTGAGTTAGTGGCGTGATATTGAGTTACGTGGTGGAGAGTTAGGTCCACATAAGTGAGGGACAGGCAACCAGAAAGGCACAGGGGCAGGGAGGGACCATTCGTACGGGTGGAGTGTCGGTAAGACGTGCGAGAGTAAGGAGAGTCTGGACTGGTTAGTTACAATGCAAGGAGCGGAGGTTGGACTGTGAGAAACCAGGGTAGTGGGCGGGCGGGAGAGGTATCGATCAAGTTTTGGGTCAAGTGGGTGATTAAACTGGACGAGGCGAAGTTGAAGGCTCTGACCTTTGGTATTAGAGTCTGGGAATTCTTTAGGATTCTGGGGTTTGTATTAAAAGACTCTGAAGTGTATCTGTTGCACAAAGATCAATGTAGTCTGATTTATATTTTTTGGAATAAACATCGAACGTATATGTTAGACTCTAATTGCTTGTCCTGGTTCAGTGTAGTGACGGCGCGTAGACCCCAGTATACCAAATGATTCCAGTTGACTCTATTGTGTGCACGCCTTTCACCCTCCTGCTGTTCAGGCCTCGATCGCTCAAAATATTTTTCACCCCATCCTTCCAATTACAGTTTGGTCTTCCGCTTCTCCTTGTTCCTCCACTTCTGACACACATATCCTCTTTTGTCAACCTTTTCTCAGTCATTCTCTCCGTATGTCCAAACCATTTCAATACCCTCATCTGCTTTCCCAACCACACTCTTTTTATTACCAAACATCTCTCTTACTCTTTCATTACTTACTCGATCAAACCACCTCCCACCACATGGTATCCTCAGACTTTTCATTTTCGACACATCCATTCTCCTCCGCACAACTCTATCTATAGCCCATACCTCGCAACCATATGATATTGTTGGAAATGCCATTTCTTCAAACATACTTGCTTTAGGGGTCGGACCTGAACGTACCGGAAGGTGCAAGGCTTGCAAGGATTAGATGCGAAATGGAGCAATGTAGTATACAGGGGATGAAGCACACATAGCAGACTCTAAGACAACCACTTACCGATACCTTTTCATATTCCATTGTGGAAACAAACAAGCAAGTCAACGGAATGGCAATGGAATCTTTGTTCAAATTCTTACATGTGCATAATTCTTTATCATCATGAACCTGAATAACAAATGCCAGCAGAATCTGAAACTATTAATCTGTAAACGATTAGAAGACAATCGGTTTCATGTTGCTAAACCCCTTTGTCCACCTTTCCTTATTTTAGAATTATGTGAACACTACGTCTTTAAACATACGGTAGACATATGTTCTCACCACCTACTCCCAGGAGAAACACTGGATGGGATCTTCGGTAATCGAAACTGATTCTTTGACCAAGTTTTCTAGTAAGCATGAAGAATCCAAGCAAGTATATGTAATTTATTGACATAATAAATGATATGCTTGCTGTATATTTTAGTGTGTAACTCCAGCAAAGAGAATTCGTAAGTACTCTTGCTTTACTTTACTGAAATCTTAAACATGAGACAGAATAGCGTACACTTGGTTAAGGATATGTAGACATGATACCAGTGCCCCCCAACTCAGCGCCACTCCCGTACTGCACCGTGTTCCTTTAGAAAGCTTTCCCTGCACAACATCTGCTTCCCGATGCACCGCCGTACCCGTTGAGGAGTATACATAATACTTACAATGTAGTAGTATAAGGCAGTCGCTTGTAGGCACGGAGAACACCCTGACGGCCGACAATAGCACCCCTCTGCTACTCTCCACGACACCAGAAACTGCAGTCGACTACCCTACTCTCTTTCTGCACCATCTGTATCCGTGGCCATCCCAAAATATGTTATTGTACAGTGGTCTGTAGGCAGTACCTTGTCTAATACTGGACATCAGCGTCAGTGGAAACAAAAGTGGCGGATCCATTGGCCTCAGTGAAGGATCATAATTACTCTACGCAAGATTGGCTCTCAAGAGGGAGATTATGAAGGCTGTCTCTTGCTTGCCCCACTCCTTCTCTCCGATGCCATCTCATGAGAATTTTCGGTCATTACCAAATGAGTATTACATACTAACGTAGCCCATTTGACCCTTCAAAAATCCTGAGTGCTTGTCAGCCTCACTATTGTCAAGCGGATCACATCCCCCTCAACGAAACTGGAAGAAATGCTGTGGTCACATTTTTCCCTTGAAGAACCAGAAAGGTTATATTTTACGCTGACGTTAGTGATTCCCAGTCATATTCTGAGACACACTTTTAAAAGCCGAGATAATTCCTTTTTTTTTTATTTTTGAAGCGTCTGACTAAAGGAACCTTACGTCTTACGTTTACCTGATTATGCATGAGATTCACTTCTTTCTACACTTGTTTAATCTACCATACCGTGTGTGATTTAGCGAACAGAGCTTTCTTTATTCTTTTTTTATTTCTTTTACGCTGGAGGTTCCAGTCAAGGGCGAAAGTCCACATCAAGGCCAGGCCTTAATTTAGATATAGGAATTATCTTACATTCAGTGAATAATCATTAATTCTTTTGTGAGTTCTGCTAAATAATATCTTCTCTCGGGGTCTTGCGGATGCGCTCAATCGAATAGTGATTAATGATTAATTAATTAACAGGGATTCACGTGCTTCTTTTGTGTACAGATTTACTCGTGATATGCATCAGGCGTTCTACGCTGAAAACACCAAGGCAAACATGAGACCTCGGATTGTGGAGCATTGTGGTCGCTGGGCTCGTATTGCACAGTGCAAGACAAATGTCCGTTCCTTGTTCTAGTGTACGTACGTCCTTATGGCAAAAAAAAAAACCCAATGTCCTTGGGAATCAGACATCACTTATGGGAGACCGATCACTCGATGTCGGAGGCATGTTCTCAAAGCCTTGTTGTGTAGAAGTGCGTGTGAGCAAGAGCTGGTAAACACGGATTCGTTTTACACGTATAGAACGAGAGAAGACATCTGTCGTTTCCTCCAAGGTGGTATCCTTCGTCCAAGACTGGATGGCTGAATTCAAAGGTTATAAATGTTTTTGTTGTTGTTGTTGTTGTTTGTTGTTGTTGTTGACTAGAGGGACAGGTTTTCAGGAGGTGAAGACTTTGGGAGGGTTGTCTTGGCGGGTTCATGGGAGCGAATTGATAATTTGAGATCAAGGAAACAAGGAAAGAATAGAGAAAGTAAGAGATCTTGAGGCTCAGTCTAAGTACTCCCACTGTCAGTCAACCTGGTTCGATATTTTTCGAGAAAACTGTAAAAAGGATTTAAACAAATAATATTCTCATAAAACAAATTCTGATGTTTTTGTATAATGATATTTTCAACTGCATTTTTTTCCAGTTGCTCATAATTGAAAGAGTTTTTGTGTTTCACTTTTTCTGACTGTTCTTTTAGATAAATGATTTTTGTTAAATAGACTTCTTTGTGTAACTGAGATTATGTTTTAAACCGAATAAAATGTGAGAGGTTTTTAGGAAAAAATTATTGTTTTGTGAACGACCCATCAGCCGTGTATATATACATATATATATATATATATATATATATATATATATATATATATATATATATATGTATATATATATATATATATATATATATATATATATATATATGTGTGTATATAAATATGTATCTATATATATATATATATATATATATATATATATATATATATATATATATATATATATATATATATATATATATATATATATATATATATATATATAGATACATATTTATATACACACACACGGGTTACTTGTATACGCAACAGACTCTTTAGGTTTCAAGAATGAAACTAGGTTCTTTTGCAACGTCATCTAATGAAAAAAGGATTTTTTTTTTCATTACCTTCAAATTTCTGTTCATGATTTCTATTATACACGTGCGTCCGTAGATCACACCAAGCATTCACAAGTGACATTCGAAGCACCTCCCAGAGATTAGAAGGCGGAGACGATACAACTGAGCTATCAAGTGCTTAACTCTCTTAGAGTTGTTATATGGAAACATGCGGATCATTAACTTTTATATGTACGAACGTGCTTGCATAAGTGTCATTTGTCATTTGCATCGCTAGTAGCTAAGCCAAACATCATACGGCTGGCACATCTGTCCATTTTTATTCAGCTTACCCAGACCATTGGCGCCTTCTGGATATATCCAGTGTGTCTGTGTTTGTGCAGTAAGTTTCAATGGTTTTTAGTTATTGCTACCTCAGTGTTACGTTGAGAAAACTGTTCACATACCTGGGAATAGAGACATTCAAAAAGTTTAGATACTCAGCTGCTGGTGCCATGAAGATCAGAGGCTTTATTTATATCTGGAGGTGGTGAGTCACTGAACGAGGAGGCCTCAATACCCATGAAGCAAGTGAGTAGTGTCTGCATTGTTTATCGTAATATGTCTATGTTTTCATTGTAATGATTTCTTTAAGAATATAACTGAATAATTACGTCCTCTACAACTGATGTAGAATACTGTCATTCACTATTACTCATGCGTATTGGAAAATGTCCAGCTGTAGCGAGAAAGATTAGAGAAGGGGGTTTGGTGCATGGTGGTAGTGTGGAGTGTCGTGGTAGTTGTGGTGTTGCTGGAATCTTGGGTCCTGTGGTGGTAGGGCGTGTGACGACCGTGGGTTTTATGGTTGTGATAGAGTGTATATGTGGTGTATGAGGTAGAATTGTGAGGTGCATGAAGATGAGAGAATATGCTGGTAGAAGGGTGCATGTTGGTAACAAGAGGTATATGATGACGGTGCCTGATGGCGATTAGGCTTGTTTATGGTAGAGTTAAGGTGCGTTGTTTTCGTTATGTTCCTGAACATTTGTAGCGTGTGGCTATGGTGGTAGACGACTGCTCTGTGATGTAAGGGATGTGTAGTGGTGTTCGTGGTACTATTTGGGTACGTGTTGGTTGAGGTTAAGATGTGATCTTACGACACACGTTTAGGTATAAGTGCTGCCAGTGTGTGTGTGTGTGTGTGTGTGTGTGTGTGTGTGTGTGTGTGTGTGTGTGTGTGCTAATGAAGAGCTTAATGGTATCAGTAATTGTTTGGAGGTAATGATGTTAACTGGGTCTATGTTAGTGGCATTACCCAGGGTACACATAACGCTGATAGGGATGATAGACTTGGTAATATGGTATCTTCATGAGTGGTGTTAAGGCGTGTGATAGAGAATGGGAGTCGGGTATGATGGTGATTGTGGTGATAATGGTTCGGTATAGCACTAGTGAGGATGGTGGTAGAGTGCGGGGATGGTGGTAGAGTGTTGGTAGAGTGCGGTGTGTTGCTGGTAGAAGGTTGAGAGTTAAGGTGTTGTGATAATGAAGTTCATGGTTTGGAGGAAATAGAGACTGGAAGATGTTGTGTGGTGAAGGTGGTGGTGATGCAGTGCGTGGTCGTGGCATGATAGTGGTTCGATGCTTGGTGGTAGTGTGGTAGTGTGGTGGTGCTGGTGTGGTGGTGGTGGTGGTGGCGGGGGAGCATTAGGGGGGGGGTCACGGCTGACTGCCTCGAGGATTCCCACAAATCCAATTGTTTCACCACGTCGATGCAGCCGACCATAACACTTTGTTGTGCGGTGGCTGGGCAGGAAAAGGAGGAGGGAGAGAGAGAGAGAGAGAGAGAGAGAGAGAGAGAGAGAGAGAGCATGTTTCGAGAAAGAGAAGGAAAATTATTTATCAAAGAGGAATATATATTAACCAATTACCTGTTGTCTGAAACATACGAAGAACTCACGGTACTGAGTTGTGTGTGTGTGTGTGTGTGTGTGTGTGTGTGTGTGTGTGTGTGTGGATATATAGATGAATAGATAAATCAGAATTGTGTGTGTGTCTGTGTTTCTTTGGTGACGGGTACATATTTCTATACACACACGCACACACACACACACACACACACACACACACACACACACACACACACACACGTATCTATCCCATGCCTCTACAGTTCTTGCAGCGCACAGGTAGGTGGCCGCATCCACAGAGTGGGACCAACAGGTCGAGGTAGGGTCATGCTGCGTATGTTCTGCGTGACGTACTTGCAAAACAATTGAGGAATAAGTATTATGTGTTTTCAGTTTGGAAATTTGCAGCTTGGGTGACAGTGGTCGTGTGACTTGACTTATCGTTGTCTGCTGTGTTGGAGGGATGAGTGTTGTCTAGAACGCAGATGGAAAAGTGTCGCTCGTACTTCCCTCGGGAGTGTAGTTTCAAATAGATGTTTCTTTGATGGAGTTGAGTATAAGAATGGGTTGGGAGGGTTATCATTACGTACTGTAGAGCTAATCTTTTGTGTATGTAATGTGTTGACATCATTAAAACAGCTAAAGTCTCTTTACGTTGACATCGTTACAAAAGCCAAAGTACATGTGCGTTTAAGAGCTCAACAATCCTTTTTAATGTTCTGTTGTTATCTTGTTTGTTGGGTGGGGAAGGGGGTATCTGTGAGCATAGGTTACGCAAGTGTGAGGCCGGGGCAAGTCTTTTGTTTTTCCTTGGAGCCTTTTGGTTGCTCTTGAGGTTCTTTGAGTGGAGGGGGTCTAATGCAAAGAAATGAGCGTCGAGCATTCTAAATTGAGATTTTATTGGAGGTAAGTCTCTTTCGCTGTGTAGGTGGTGAGTACTTGTGGTTGCTAGGCAGCCGGTGATTGCCCTGGGAGCCTTATTTTGTGTGGGTTGCAGCTTTGTTACGTCTGCTTGTGACAGGGTGGGTTAGCAGGCAATCCAGGCATGAATGAGTTGTGCACATGGGTTACCATGAAATTCATTGTCTTGTACATAATTGTCCCGGTAATGGTTTTCAGGACATTTAGTTTCTTTATGGCATTTGTTTTGATTTTTTGTGGTGTGGGGAGTAAATGTCAAAAGTGTGTCGTACGCGATACCCGGTATAATTTTTGTTTTGTGTTGTGGACGTTGTTGACAATTAAGGGTTATAGGAGGGTGTAGGTTGACTTCCTGTCTGCCCAGAGTTGAGAAGATGAATGTTCATCTCAGCATGGATGTAGCTAATTCTGTTTTGGGTTAGACGGTGTTGCAACAGCATGATGAAATGTTATCTGTATGTTGTTACTTGAACAGTGCCATGGTGTAATTACCTGTTTTTACTGGACAAATAGGGAGTTCTACATTTGCATGGGACGCGGTCTTGAACTATTCCTATTGTCATACATCTTTACAAATTTCTGTACGTTTTCCATAGTCATAATTTCATAATTCTTTTTGCTTATATTCACCTATTACTCTGGTACTATAAAACTAATTCTTGCCATCTTTTTTGTCAGTTGTATTGGTTAATTTCATGTTATGGCTCATGTTTGCTCCAACTTTTATCTTTCGAAGAACCATTCACTGTGTGCGTCATCAGGACTGGTTTGAAACTTCAAGGTTGGAGTCAGGTCACTCCTTAGTGTTTTCCCTTTCACGCTCGACAGATTCAGATCCTTTCCTTTAGCTCAGCTTTCTTAATTCTGTTGCCATCTTTGTCACCTTCCTGTAGACCTTCTCTATAAGTTCTTTGTATCAGTCCCTTCCCATCCGATAGTGTTCATTGACACGATGGGATTATAGATTTTTCTGTATACTCTTGAAGAAGTTGTGTCTCCTGGTCGCTCTGTCTCGAGAATCCAACTTTACTCAGTCGATTTCTTTAATCATTCAAATCCACCATTATTGCTGAATCATCATCTACGAATTATGCGTGTTTTACCGCATTATCCTGACTGTTCCTTTACTGCTGCCATTGTATATATATGTAATATATGTTTGGAAGATCGAGTATGATTAAAATTGATACGGGCCCTTTTCCGTACAGTCGCCATGGGCCATGTTCTAGTGTTACCTAAAACTTCAGGCTATCTTTTACTCAGAGCGCCCATCCTCCTCCTCCTCCTCTTCCTCCTCTATCATATCTTTCCCCATCTTGCTGTCATTTGTCCCTGTGGAGAGACCAAGTGATAGATAGGTCTTTTCTCTTTGGTAAGTTTTGTCTCCACGGCAATAATATCAGGCGTGTTTCCCTTGATACGATCCATGAATTCCAACTGTTTACCATCCACTACCAGTCCACCTGCATCTGTATACATTACCATCACTTAATATTCATGTCCTCTCTGTGGTGCAGGCGGGGCTGTTCCGTCATGTGATGCCTTCCGTTTTTTTGTGGCAAAATATATTTTATGATTCTCTTCCCTTGGTCCGTTAACTCTCATGAAGACCCTGCTGAGCTCCTTTCGTGTGTGTATATATATATATATATATATATATATATATATATATATATATATATATATATATATATATATATATATATATTGAAAATGTTTTTTGCATACACTAAATCATTTGAGATGAACATGTTTCAAAGTAGTTTTCTTTTTCATTTTCCAGGTAACTCAGGTCAAATGGAACTCGCAAACGAAAGTCACATTTCTTAACATTGGTAGTACCTTTGTGGCTTTGGGGTTCACTGTATCATCGCTCAACACAACACACCGGTAGAGAAATTTTTCCACAGCAAACACCCTTGCCCCTCCCCCATGTGACCTAACAGGTGCACCATTGTACTCACTTGTAAACGAGGTAGTCCTGGACTCGCATTATTTGCGCCTCCTTAATCACAGTGACAATTTACAATTTTTTTTCCTATGTTACCATATGTCTTCCTACTTTTACCACACTAATCTATGAGTGTCTGATATCTTCTACTATATCACAAGCAGCCTCAAAGGGACCCAGGGGTCTGTTGCTGTTTGAATTCGTATAATTTCCTTCGTATTTAACAAAGCTCTCCTTTAGGCCCGTTAGTACAGCTTTCTCTCCACATATTACTGATAGAGACCATTAATTACGATTATTTCCACGCAGAAATTTACCACACCTTTCATCACTGTGGCAGCGACCACTACCCCAACAGTGTACCCGTATAGTCGCCACCTGGCATCGCATCATTCATAATTCCAGCCAACGTTTCACAACGAGTTCGTCAGGATCCATCGCTCGACTCACGCCTTACCGATACATCCCGTCGAACTGACCACGTCGTGTAGCTCCACCTGCCACACTCCCTCCGTCATGCTCATCGATAAAATGCTTGTTACCTCGCGAGCGGCAACGTCCACCTTGGCAAGGCCATCTCCTCCTCCTCCTCCCGCCTGGGGTGAGGTGGAATATAGAAGCAACAGCTATTTTTGCGTCGGCTGGCGGTGGAGAGGGAGACGGTCCGGAAGCCTCGGCGTGCGTCAGGCAGCCGTCATCAAAAATTAATCCATCGTAAGTGCCGCCGCTGCCACTCAACCCGATGCTCAGAGCCCACTAATTGCCTCCAGGAAGCACTTTTCCTTTTCCTCTCTCTCTCTCTCTCTCTCTCTCTCTCTCTCTCTCTCTCTCTCTCTCTCTCTCTCTCTCTCTCTCTCTCTCTCTCTCTCTCTCTCTCTCTGTGGATTCCTCTTCCGTCTTATTTTCTGTGGTTCAGTCACGGTGTAATCTAATACGAAAACCCAGTGCTCAGTTTCCGGTGAAGATTGCTCGGTTGAAATGGGGCGGAAACGACTAGAATCCCCGTGTGCTCTCGGTATTTGTCGATCCTGCTCTCTTTTTCCAATGACAAAATTAGGTTCTTTGATGAGGGAACAGTTTATCCTACTTTCACGTTCTCGTATATGAACGCAGAGTAACGTTACTCCAAGTCATGAAACAAGGTTAGTTATCTTGAATTCTTTTAGCCCTCGGGGATCAGCCATGGTGTGATAGGTCCATTTATTTCACCTCATATTATCTTTCTTGCCTTTCCCTGCTCCTCCCTCACTAGTGGTGTTCCGTAACGCCAAAAACTCATTACCCCTGGAAGGAGGAAGACAACAGCATCGCTCGCAAAGGGTAGCAAAAGATACTACAGCCACCACACCTTCCCCCACCAGACGAAAATTCACTTTTGTTAGACTCGAGGCAAAAGGCGCAGGTGGCCTGCAGTAAGTTTCCATGGATAAACAAGTGCCTCCAATAAGAAAGAAAACGGGCAGTTTACGGCCGTGATGGATCGACTGGAACAAACTGGAAGAGGCGGCTCGCGTTCGTGCTCGCCTTAACGAAATTGGCCAATGATAGGGATTTACGATCTCGTTCACTGGGTTATTAAACGTTCGTTATCCCCCCCTCTAACAAGTAAGATTTATGTTACAAACGGAATATTGAGATTAGAATGTAAATCTTCAACCAACGAGAAGAAGGTTTAACGCAATGACGTGGAAAAGAAAAAGAAAAACGGATCAAGAAATTTCGAGGTCGAAAATCAGGATTCTTTTTGCACATCTGTAACTCGTAGTGTTGCTCAGTAGATGGCAACACGGAGGTAAAAAATTGCAACTGAAGAAAATATTACTCGGCTCTAACAAAGGCCTGGACCAACCCCAGATGATGTTGGCTTGGTATCTGCCCATTAGTGTATCTAGGTCATGGCAGGTAGGGCAGGTTCCCTGGACGCCACTTGAAGGGGAGCGCCACTTAACAGGTTTGTCTTTTTGACATATGTTACCCGATTGACATTTGTAACAGGTTGGTTTTGTGAGATGAAAAAGAAATGACTTACTTTTCAACCATAGTAATATTTTGCTACTATCAGTTACATTACCGCTTCTACGTTACAATTTTGATCAAATAAGTCTTTAACTTTAAGTCTTTAAGAGTTTATATAGATTTATGTTTGGCCTTACTCTTCAACAGTTTATAATTACACTGTATATATTGTCATATACATCCACTGTATGTACATTTTCAATCAAGCCAGGGGGCGCCATTTCAGTGCTTGCCATAGGCGGCATTTCCCCTAGATACGCCCCTGTATCTGCCTGAGGGAGGTGGAGAAAGAGACGTGTGAAATACATTAGAATGTAAGAGATATATGAAAGAGTAATGCAAACAACATGCAATGACTAGTTTCTCTCGAGGGTATTTTTGATGGCAGAAGACATGACAAAGATAAAGGTTGGTGCTGGAAGTGTAACCCTAAAATGTAAAAGGTAAGCATTACTAAGGAGAGTTACCTGTAAAGTATATATATATATATATATATATATATATATATATATATATATATATATATATACAGAGAGAGAGAGAGAGAGAGAGAGAGAGAGAGAGAGAGAGAGAGAGAGAGAGAGAGAGAGAGAGAGAGAGAGAGAGAGATTCGGAGCTACAAGCGCCAGTCCATGGCCTTGAAGCGAAATATTTCTTGACTCTGCTGTAAAACGGATCTATGGCATTGATTTCAACTCCTGCCTGCATTGGCGAATTAGTCCATAGGTTTACAATTTTGCATAAGAAAATGTAATTAGCCTCATTCCGGGAATCATTGTGGTCGTTCGCCGCTGTATTCTGTTTTCTCTGCGTACATCTTTCAAGTAAGGTAACCAAAATGTAGACGCAATATTCAGCGTCTAAATACGTCAGTGAAAATCTGAACACACTTATGAATTGTAAAGTGTGAGGACTGGTCCCTTAGTTTGGATTTCGAGTGCTTGACCTCCTCAGTCTAGGTTGTCATCTCACTTTCACTGCCGATGAGTAAAACTTTACGCTTATAGTTTTCAACAATTATTTGCTCTGCGTGTTCAGTCCATCATTCTGATTATCATGTCCTCTGCTGCTGCAGACGTTCAGTGAGATGTAGCTTCCTTTCCCAGTCCAGTGTCATTCAAAGAGTTCATTATATCAACGTCTTAATGCATATACCAGAGAGAGAATTGGTCCCAAGACTGTTCCCTGAGACACACCTCTTATTACGTCTAACCTCTTCGAGGCTTGTCTGTTTATCATTACACTCTTTTCTTCATGTTAAGTGTAACGGCATAGGCAACTGACACTAAGCAAGGCCATCTTATTAACGATATATATATATATATATCTATATATATATATATATATATATATATATATATATATATATATATATATATATATATATATATATATATATATATATATATATATATATATATATATATATATATATATATATATATATATATACTCTAGCCTTAGCCAAGTACCCATTTTACCGATCTCTCACAAAGGGTAGATGAACAGCTGGGTTTACTGTGAATCGATTGCAGCAACTAGAATTCGAATTTTTACACTCGACCCTGAGCGGCCCGGGAATGCATCACGGTCGGGAACGCTAACCGCTACACCACGGAGGTCCATAAATTTTCTAGAACCGCGCGAGTTCACCACTATATACACCATGAATATTAACTTTTGCTGGTAAACATTGATGCGGGAATTTATTGGTGCATCCTGATAATCTAAATAAATGACATCAACCGTTTTCCATTTGTCGTGCACTTTAATGTACCACAAAACGGATCAAACAGATCTGTTAGACATGAATGAGGGAGTCGAAAAGCATTCTGCAAATCGTCTTTTTTTTTCTTTTTATGTCTCCCTACTGCCTATGGAGCTAGTGAGCTTGTGGGCTGTCTTGGTACTCGTCGAGTGAGGGGGAAGGATGGGGCGGTGTGGAATGTCGCGTTGCTAATCGAGGCAGAGGGAGGAAAAGCTATATGGAATGTCATGGTGCTGGACAAGAGAAGGGGGAGAGAGAGCGGTATGGCATGTCACAACACTAGACGAGAGAGGGAGAGAAAGAGACGTGCAGAACATCGTGGTATAGGACGAGGGAGGGTTACAGAAGTGAGGGTTATAAGATGTCACACTTGAGCAGGTAATGAACTCGAGGTCTGTGTGTGTGCTATGGGAATTCACACAAAGCAAACTGTAGCACGCAGCGACAACTAGCAATACACTCTTGCCTGCTTAAGATTTGTATTCAGATCTCCAGTTATATCTTTTGTCTTTTGCGTCCGTCTGTTGATATCTTGTTGGGCATTTGTGTGCGACACGGCACAAAGAAATATTTTATTTGATAAAGGAAGGATGCGATAGACGTACATCCTTGCCTTAGTGGTTGGTAAAATGATTTTGAAATCGATTTTAGTTTTAAGATATTTAGTTTTCCCATTTGTATTTCTCTTATGTATATGATATTATGATTCAAGTGCCAGTTGTCCTTCTTACATCTTATGTATCTCGAAACTACTCAAGAAACCAATTCGTAAATATGTTGCTTGTTTAGGTAAAATGATACGTAAGAACTATAATCATTCAAGTTTTTTATATCATAACCGAAGGTGCATGGATAGAAATATGGGCTAATCACGGGAATATCGACAGATGAAAAGGTTGCAGGTTGCAGGAAGAAGGGAAGACAACAAGAAGGAAGGGAACTCCACAGCTAGACTGGTCGAGAAAAGAAGGTAACATAACGGTCAATGCTCGCATGGCTCGTCTCCACCCACCATCTATGGGATGCAGGTGGGAGTCCAAGCCAGCAGACAGCTCACGAGAGCAGCACGCCAACATGAGACCTGTAGGGAGGAGGAGGGGAGTTATGATACGGCGGACGGAAGGCTCTGAGTTTTTTTAGAGGCGTAAGGAGCCACCTTAGATATACCCGGTAATCCATGCTGGGGGTATTAAAGCCCCTGTAAATATGGCAGAACTGCTCACAAAAATTATATTACGACACCTATACAACACTTGCAGCCTTTAGGAAACATTCCATAAATGGGATATAGATTGTTCATTATGCGGGGTTTCTATAGAACGCTGGAGTAATAAGATTACGGAAAGATGTGGGAAGCGTTGAGCATTAATCTGTATGATTATATCTTTCACGCTAGATTTATATCATTTCAGTAAAAACTTAGATTTCTTTAGTTCAAGAAAGAATTATATATTTATATATATATATATATATATATATATATATATATATATATATATATTATCCCTGGGGATAGGGGAGAAAGAATACTTCCCACGTATTCCTTGCATGTCGTAAAAGGCGACTAAAAGGGATATATGTATGTATGTATAGATAGATAGATAGATAGATAGATAGATAGATAGAGAGGGATAGAATATATGTGCTTACTTGCGAGTACTTAGGATGAGCTTTTACCAAAAGACAGGTCTAACGCGTAGCGCCCACCACAAGAAAATTCGGTCGGGAAGAATGAGTCGCGTAAGATGGGTTATCAAGTGTTACGTGTGAGATGGAGAGATTGTCATGTTCGTAACGTAAGCAGCCCACGTACGGTTGAGGCAGAAGGTCAAGACGGTCACCTGGACGAAATGAGTGAAACTTGACAGTCCACTGAAGTGTGGGGGGCTGCTAACTGCGCTGTCGTCACTATCCCCCCGAGTATCCAAGTGGATAGAATGGCTAACACCTCCCTAGTCGGTGGCTGCCTTCCTTCTACGAGGGGAGAGAGAGAGAGAGAGAGAGAGAGAGAGAGAGAGAGAGAGAGAGAGAGAGAGAGAGAGAGAGAGAGAGAGACTCACCTCGCTCATTAAGGGATAAATCAATTATCATAGTTAATGGCAGGATCTTAATAACATTAATCTGAAGCTTTCTCCTTCCCTAGGACTCTCCCATTTCGCTAACTTTTTTTTTCCTTTTCTTTTTTCGAACATCGCACTCGATTTTCTTTACAGCGTGATTGATTTGTACTACAGAAATGTCACTCCTCTTGAGACTGCAGAAATTTCACCTTCTTGACACTGCTGTCCACCACGGGGTTGAAGGTGGCCGTACAAACGCCAGGAGTTCACAGAAGCGAGCTGTGTGAAGAGGATAAGACATGTTATGGTAGAGTAAGCGATCACAGCGTTGGTTATACTGTCCGTGGTCATAGTTGCCGTGGACAAGAAGGATTCCATGTGGAGAAGAAGGAGAGGGGATAAAGGATTACTCCTTTAGCAAGACGAGGGATAGAAGAAGGATCAGTAAGAGAGCTGGTTGTGAGAGAGAGAGAGAGAGAGAGAGAGAGAGAGAGAGAGAGAGAGAGAGAGAGAGAGAGAGAGAGAGAGAGAGAGAGAGAAAGAAGGGTAGAAAATAAACCAACTGGATATAATAGTAGATCAATACGCAAATGGATTCATGAGAAAGCTGCAGGGAATGCATGTCCCAAGTTGGCTCACTGGACAAGCATAAATATTTATAGCTTTTTGTGTGCGAGTGATGAATATATTAACACACACACAAAAAAAAGATATTCGTGATGCGTTACGTTGAGAAACGGTAGAGAAATATTAACATGATGACCGCTTGTGGAATCCTCCAAGCGTAGCCTCGTGTCTTACAGGTGCGTACATACGCGTCGGATGTGAGGAATATTGTAGAGATAATGTGTCAGTTTGTCATTTACGTTTTTCGTCTCTCACTTCAGCTAGGTTCATTAAGTAGTACGAAGAATTCATGGAATTTTATTATATAGGGGGATACTTAAAGATAAACTGGATTTACATACTATTTTCTCTGAATTACGCATGCTATAAGGCCGGGGAATATATATATATATATATATATATATATATATATATATATATATATATATATATATATATATATATATATATATATATATATATTGAATTGGTTTGGTCACATGGAGAGAATGAGTGAGGAAAGATTAATAAGGAGGATATATGTGTCAGAGGTGGAGGGAACGTGGAGAAGTGGGAGACCAAATTGGAGGTGGAAGGATGAAGTGAAAAAGATTTTGAGGGTGAAAGGCGTGCAAGGAATAGAGTGAATTGGAACAATGTGGTATACCGGGGTCGACGTGCTGTCAGTGGTTTGAACCAGGGCATGTAAAGCGTCTGGGATAAACCATGGAAAGTTTTGTGGTGCCTAGATGTGGAAAGGGATCTGTGGTTTCGCTGCATTACACATGACAGCTACAGACTGAGTGTGAACGAATGTGGCCTATGTTGTCTTTTCCTAGTGCTACCTCACGCGCTCGCGGGGGGAGGGTGGGGTGGGGGGGCGTGCCATTTCATGTGTGGCGGGGTGGCGACGAGAATGGATGAAGGCAACAAGTATGAATATGTACATATGTATATATGTATATGTCTGTGTATGTCTATGTATGTATACGTATACGTTGAAATGTATAGGTAAATATATGTGCGTGTGTGGGCGTGTATGTATATTACATGCGTATGTGGGTAGGTTGGGCCATTCTTTCGTCTGTTTCCTTGCGCTACCTCACTAACGCGGTATATATATATATATATATATATATATATATATATATATATATATATATATATATATATATATATATATATATATATATATATATATATATATTTATATATATATATATATATATAGATAGATAGATAGATAGATAGATAGATAGATGGATAGATAGATAGATAGATAGATAGATACATACATACATACATACATACATACATAGATTGCTGTTAACATTTCCTCCTTCTGAAAGTAGTGCCGCCTTGAGTTGCGGGAGCGTCTGGAAGTAGATCCTAGATAGCACCAAGAGTCTTTGCTAGTTGCTAGTCCAGGTAGCACTAGGAACAGACCTACGCAGACAGGACGCCTCCGCTCACATCCATTCTCCAGCTGTCATGTGTAATGCATCGAAACCATGTCTTCGTATCCACACCAGACCCCCACAAACTTTTCCACGGTTTACCCCGGACGCTTCATATGCTCTGGTTCAGTCCATTAACAGCACGTTGACCCATGTATACCACGTCGTTCCCTTGCGCTCTATCCCTTGCACGCCTTTTACCCTCCTGCATGTTCGGGCCTCGTTCGCTTAAAATCTCCAACTCCATCCTTCCGGCTTCCGTTTGGTCACCCCGTCCTCCTTGTTTCCTCTACTTCTTACATATATCCTCTTTGTAAACCTTTCCTCACTCGGTAATTGGTTGATTGGTAGTTATCAGAGAGTTGTGATTAATGATGACAGTTGGAGTGCCACAGATTAATTACGCTAACTGTACAAGGAAGAAAATGTATTCTGCATTTTGCGTTATTCATGCAACTTATTCATATCAACTCATGATATGTGGAGGTGAAAAATGTACTTGAATAACCAAGATGGCCCGTGTTCCATTATCAGTAGTGAAGAAATCAACCTGATTTTGAGAGATGTATTAAAATGGATGGAAAAAAATGTCTCATTCCAATAACTGAAGAAATGTTTCCATATCATAAACTTTCTCTCCCCTCCAAGTCTGCCGCCTTACCCTCCCTGCTTATACTACGCTGAGCCGAACTGTCTCAACATGGCTCAGTGACATATATCACAGCTTATTACCCAGTGCTTCTCTCTCTCTCTCTCTCTCTCTCTCTCTCTCTCTCTCTCTCTCTCTCTCTCTCTCTCTCTCTCTCTCTCTCTCTCTCTCTCTCTCTCTCTCTCTTTTTCTCTCTCTTTATTTTCGACCTTGTCGAGAGGCATGGGCGAGTGTGATAGCATTATATAGCCCCATTAGCTCGGGTTTACTACACATCAGATGGAGTATTTAAAGACTCCATAAAGATTAGCGGGTGGCGGTGTCACCCGGAGCACTCACTGTGATGACTATGATGGTTTTGGGCTGGCACGAATGAGAGGCCCTGTGGCCGGCAGCCGTGTGTTGAGAGCGGCCGAGTGTGGTGGTGTTGTAGGATGGGCAGGCTGTTGAGGACTGCCCGGCCGACGATGCGTCTCGTCACTGGGCAAGTTTTGTCGAATGGTGGCGGCTCCCGGAATCGTGTGGTCCATGTGTGGTTGTTTGACATCACTTTGGCTTGTGGTTGATAGTGGACGAATGGCCAGAATCGCTGGCTACTTTGGTGGGTATTGTTTGATAATCGATGGTTTGGTGGTAGGAAAACGCGGGGAGGTGATTGATTGGCTGGCTGCCTCAGCGGGGATAGTAATCGATCAAGTTGATTGGCAACCGATACTTGATGCGTAATGTCTCACGCAGTATGAAAGTTGGGAGTTGCTGGTGTTCATCTTGACTCATTGTGCCAAAGAAAAAGTCTGCAGCACCTCTCCAGGCAAAGCTGACTGGCGAATCCTTGTCGTAAAATTCGTTTATTCATGAGGGAGTGAAGCTTTTAATCTTGATAGAGGAAACAAGTGACTGACGAAATTTTATGGTAACTTATATACCACTTATCAATAATTATGGCTGGCATTTATGTTTGTAAATGTGTCAAAAGAAATAACGATTGGCGAAGCTTCACTCCGAGCGAGGAGTGAGTTACGTTTACAGAGTGGTTGGGCAAATGAATCCTCATCCCGAGGGATGTATGAGTTACGAGGCTCTGTTCTGAGGCAGATACAAATTGTGAGGCTTCGTTCTAAGGGACGGGAGGAGGTAATCTTTGTGCCAGGGAGGCGGGCGGGAGTTATGAAGCTTTGTGCGAAATGGAGATGCAAATGATCAAGTTTGCTCCTCCTGAAGAATAGCACTGCAATACTTCTGCGTATTCGAGAGCAATACGAGTAATGCAGACTCGTCTTTGGCACGTACCGTTCATGAAGGTTCGTCCTTAAATTACGACACTAAGCATCGGCATGATACGTGATTTAGTAGGTCGTCATCACAAAGGAGGTACGAGTTATGGGCCTGAGATGTCCATCTCATGAAGAGCTGCCGTATGTGAGAGGCTTGACTTGCGAAGACTCTCACGTGTTCCCGTCAGGGTTATTGTAGACCAGTCACTGTGACCTAGTGCTGCTGGACAGTCTACGCGTCCCTCTACCGACACTATCATTGTTTCATGATGATTAATAGTCTCTACGTCGGTAGCAAATGCCAATCTGACTGTCTAAAGTTGGGCTTAGGTTTAAGTCGTAGTACTTTAGCCATAATGTATTACTATAGTGATGTAATGTATTCCTACATTCACTATTGCTATAGATCTACTTTAGCTATCATATATCACTCTGCTGCTTATATAAATATACCCACCCTGACCATAATATATCACTCCTCAGCTCATTTATCCACTCTAAGCATAATGTCTCACTATCCCTCTCATGTATCCACTCCAGCCACTGAGGTCAGTGTCTATTTGTTCAGCGGATGTAACGTGAAAATACATGTTGTTGATTTTTAGAAATATCTTCACATGAATGACTTTGCCTCTCGTGGACGCGTTAATGCAGATGTTCGGTTTTTGTATTGGCAGACAACGGACCAACAAGCAACATTTGTGGCTTTTAAAGTTGTATTGCAACGTTATCTGTTACTGATCGAGGGGATTGCTTTTATGTAAGAGGATGTTTTGACTGTGAAATATATATATATTTTTTGATCGGATATACGAACGTTGGGTTTGAACGTGTTTGTGTGTGTGTGTGTGTGTGTGTGTGTGTGTGTGTGTGTGTGTGTGTGTGTGGAGCTACTCAGAGGGTTTGAGACAACCCTGGAGAGCGGGAAAAACATGTACGTGAATCTTGGGGTAAGAATAAGAAGGCGGGAAAGTACAGATCTTTCAGGGTCTCGTCCTTCCACAAGAACAGTCGTGAGATCCGGCCAAGGGCGAGAGATGACGTGCTCACCCTTCCATCCCTACCTCTCACCCTAGGAGGAGGAGGAGGAGGGACATGCGTTACATCACTCACTACCCTCCCTCCCTCCCATGTGTCGGGAGTGATATCCGAGAATATGCGTGGGGCTTAACACAAGACGTAGAGCCACCGTCAATACCTAGCAAATATTGACACGTGTGGCCCAGGAGGGGAAGCGGGCCCGGGTGTTGGTTCTCTCTCCCTCCCCCCCTCCCCCTCCCCCCCACCACCACCCACCTACCCTACCCCCCCTCCTCCCTGTATACGCAGCTGATCCCTCCCTCCCTCCCTTACCCTCCTCCCTTACCCTCCCCGCCCAACAGCTCAATATCTGAGGGATCTTCGGCCAGGCTGCTGAGGGGATGGGGTGGGTGTTCTGTTCGGCTCTTAGCTGAGGCTATACTGAGGGTGGATGGGTGGGTGTGTGGGGGTTGGGAAGGAGGGGCTCTGTGTGGCCTTTGACTGAAGCTGTTAGCTGAGTCTAATGAAGGTGTTCCTTGAGGCGATATTTATCGACTGAGGCTAATGTAGGGGGCTCTCTGTGTGGCCGCTGCCTTGAACCTGCTCAGTGTGTTCTGTGCGACTCTTAGCTGAGGCTATACTGAGAAGGGTCTTTGTGGCCTTTGACTACAACAGCTGAGAGTATTCTGTCCGGCTGTTAGCTGTGGCAACCGAGGGGAGCTGTGTATGGCCATTGATTGGAGCTACTGAGTGTTTTCTTTAAGGCTATTAGCTGAGGCTGTGCTGAAGAGGGATCTCTGTGGCCGTCACTGATTCTGCTGCAGGTGTTTTGTAATGCTAGTGGCTCGGGATTCTCATGGTGTTCCCTGGGGCTGCTGGCTCAGGCATCTGATGATATATATATATATATATATATATATATATATATATATATATATATATATATATATATATATATATATATATATACATCCATACTCGAGCTGTCATGTCTACTTAATCCACATCCAAGCCTCACAGACCTTTCCATGGTTTACCGTGGACGTTTCACATACACTGATTTAGTCCACTGACGGCACGTTGACCCCAGTATACCACATCGTTCTACTTCACCCTATTCCTTGCTTGCCTTTCACCCTCCTGCAGGTTGAGGCCCCGATCGCTCAAAATCTTCTTCACTCCATCCTTCCATCTCCAATTTGGTCTCCCATTTCTCCTTGTTTCCTCCATTTCTGACACATATATCTTCTTTGTTGTCCTTTTCTCACTCATTCTCTCCATGTGACCAAACCCTTTCAACAACCTTCTTTTACTCTCTCAAACACACTCTTTTAATTACCACACATCTCTTTCATCCTTTCATTACTCAGTCGATAAAACTACCTCACATCACATATTGTCCTGAACATTTAATTTCCCATACATCCACCGTCCTCCGTACAACCATATCTATAGCCCATGCCTCACAACCATATAATACAGTTGGAACTACTATCCTTCAAACATACCCATTTCTGCTCTCCGAGATAACCTCCTTTATTTTTTCGTATTCGTCACCGCTCCCAGAACCTTAGCCCCCTCCCCCACCCTATGACACTTCTGCATCCACGGTCCTCTCATCCCCAACAGACTACATACTTGCCCCTCTCTCCAAAACTTGCTTTCATTTCTCTCACCACCCCATCCATAGACAAATTAAACGACCATGGGGACATGACACATCCCTGTCGTAGACCGACCTTCACTGGGAACCAGTCACTCTCCTCTCTTCCCTACTCGTACACACTCCTTACACCCTTCATGAAAAAATCTCACTGCTTCCTTGCAGCTTACCTCCCACACCACATATTCTTAATGCATCTCTATCAGCTCTATCATATGCTCTCTCTAGATCCATTAATGCCACATACAAATCCTCCCGTTTTTCTAAGTATTTCTCACATACATTCTTCAAAGGGAACACCTGATCCACACATCCTCTACCAATTCTGAAACTACAGTGCTCCTCCCCAATCTGATTATATATATATATATATATATATATATATATATATATATATATATATATATATATATATATATATATATATATATTGTAATGGAAGTAAAGTAAAGTATCTGTCACCCTTATGGTGATATATTCGACAGATCCTCAAAGCCCCGATGAAGATCAAGAGATGTAGTGGAATATTTTCTTTACATAACAATTCCATTCTTATTCTGGAAGTAGTAGGTTTCAAATCGACAATACAGATACACCAAACGAGACCCTAAACATTCATACGAGATCAGTGCTCCATTTCCTTTAGCGTCCCTTCGACCTTCGTTTTCTTTTCCTTTTTGCAGTTCCCCAGAGGCAACTGCCATCCATTCCTCTCTCACAGTGCCAAAGTGACAGTTACGTTTTCTATCAGCAACATCACAACTATCAACAACTTCCCTATTAACAGTCCAACTATGCGCACAAAGTTGGTCCAAGAACAGTCCCACAAAAGAGTCGTCCTCCCCGTTTGAACAAACTCCCAAATCACCGCCGCTTCCTCCTTGCCTCGCGATGCCAGGACCCCACATTTTTCTCCTCTGGAATCCTACAGTCCTACAAAACGCCGTTTCAAATCCATGCAGCAGTCCTACAAATACGCCTACTCATTTTTTTTTTCAATTAACAACATTGCAAAGGTCCATGCCTAGCTCTTCATCACTCCCTTCAACACCACAACGTTGCATAGGTCCATGCATTGCTCTTCATCACTCCCTGCAACACCGCTACCTTTCCCTATCAACAGTCCCGTAAACACCATCACATTCCCCAAACAACAATGCCAAAAATGCTATCAGCCATCCCTCCAACGGTCTCACGAACCGCCCCACAACACTTCGCTCGAGCAGTCCCATATGTGCCAGTTATTTTCGTTCAGCAATCCTGCAAAGCCACTAACTCAGTCTCTATCACCTACGAATTTCCCCCAAACAGATAAACTGATGGTCAATCTTGGGGCGAAAATCAATTTCGCAATCTAACGAAACACAGACGTCTGTTTTGGCTTCTCTTTTTTTTTTATTTAGCTGAGACGGCGTGAGGCAGCTTAATGCCTTAATCAAGACCATCCCATTCACGATATATATATATATATATATATATATATATATATATATATATATATATATATATATATATATATATATATATATGTATATATATATATATATATATATATATATATATATATATATATATATATATATATATATATATATATATATATATATATATATATACTCCTATGAGTCCACGGGGAAATGAAACACGATGAATTCCCAAGTGCACTTTCGTGTATTAATCACATCAGGGGAGATACAAGAAAGAAATATAATGGTCAGTTGATATACAACGAAGAGACGTAGCTAGGACGCCATTTGGTAAACAAGTGGTAGATTGGGCGCCTGGCATAGTCTGTCGTGTGTGTGTGTGTGTGTGTGTGTGTGTGTGTGTGTGTGTGTGTGTGTGTGTGTAAGGAGTAAGGACATGGTACATATATACAAGGTTATGAGACGTGATTTAATTTTCTATTTTCTTTTGTGTGTGTACTGGAATAGCCTTGATACATGTATACAAAGTAAAGATATGGGGCAACACGAGTGTAAAACTCCCTCCCTGTAACACACAAGTGATAATCAAACACACACACACACACACACACACACACAAACAAGAGATGAGGTCCTACGAGTGTAAGACTCCCTCCCCGTGCAGCACAGGACGACCTGCTAAATGATAATCACACGTACCTTTCAACACTCGGGGCTAATCTCTATTGTTCCCACCGATTAGCATCTTTGGACGTATTTTAGTGTGCTGTTTGGTGACAAGAGACATTCCTCGTGGTTGTTGTTCATCACAATCCTGAGAGCTTTTATGATACTTTGAGGTTTTGGTAAGTGGCAAGTCCTGCTAGGGAGGGTTGTGATAGGGAGAAAACACTGCTATGGAGGGTTGTGATAGGGAGAAAACACTGCTATGGAGGGTTGTGATAGGGAGAAAACACTGCTAGGGAGGGTTGTGATAGGGAGAAAACACTGCTATGGAGGGTTGTGATAGGGAGCAAACACTGCTATGGAGGGTTGTGATAGGGAGAAAACACTGCTATGGAGGGTTGTGATAGGGAGAAAACACTGCTATGGAGGGTTGTGATAGAGACAAAACACTGCTATGGAGGGTTGTGATAGGGAGAAAACACTGCTATGGAGGGTTGTGATAGGAAGAAAACACTGCTATGGAGGGTTGTGATAGAGACAAAACACTGCTATGGAGGGTTGTGATAGGGAGCAAACACTGCTATGGAGGGTTGTGATAGGGAGCAAACACTGCTATGGAGGGTTGTGATAGGGAGCAAACACTGCTATGGAGGGTTGTGATAGGAAGAAAACACTGCTATGGAGGGTTGTGATAGGGAGAAAACACTGCTATGGAGGATTGTGATAGGGAGAAAACACTGCTATGGAGGGTTGTGATAGAGAGAAAACACTGCTATGGAGGGTTGTGATAGGGAGAAAATACTGCCGAAGAGGGTTGTGATAGGGAGCAAACACTGCTATGGAGGGTTGTGATAGGAAGAAAACACTGCTATGGAGGGTTGTGATAGGGAGCAAACACTGCTATGGAGGGTTGTGATAGGGAGAAAACACTGCTATGGAGGGTTGTGATAGGCCCGATAATGCCTGGCGTTCGCTTCCCCTTTTCTCAGAGTTTAATATAATGAGATGACTAAGTTTTTAAAGGCTTCCGGGTCATTTCCGACGCATTAAAAAACTTTTGTAATTTTTCCCCCCTGCCAGGAAATGGGAGGGAGGGCCACTTTTCATTTAATCTTTATTCACTGTTTTTTTTTTTTTACCTCCCAAGTTTCAAGGAAGGTGGAAACTTGGAGTAGCTAACTCGAACGTGGTTCCAGATTGTTCGGATTCTGTAATAAAGAATTACTGAGACAAAGTAGATTTTTTTTTCTCTTTTACTTTGTTTCATTTTTCATTCTTGATCAAAAGTTAAATCCGAGACTTGTATTCTCAGATCACGGTGTCCAACCAAAGAATTTCTCCTTTAACTCGTATTAGAGATCGGTAACTTCCACAAACTCACTGAATAAGTTGAATAACAGACGCTTCTCTCACCTCACCTACCCAGTTTAACCTTTAGTTGAAGCCATACGACACTCTAAGACGACTTTACCTGCTTATAAATTCCACCTGTCTTCACTCCAGGTGCTTATCTATAAGGTTTAAGATATCCTTGTTTACCCTCTGGTAAGGTTATCCCCCTTTTTTTTTTTTTTTTAACTCCATGAGGAACAATATTGAATATTTACATTACATATTTCGTAATATTAACACCAGTAGTCAGTATTCTGATCTTTAAAGCTTCATAAGAAGAAATATACCTTTTTTTTTCCTTGTCTGTATCAGATATCTCACGGAACACCTATATCCTTGTGACTACAGTACTGTCAGAGTCTGGCTTCTGGGCACATCTCTAGTACCACACGCTACTTCACTCCACCCCTTCACAACCTGCAGTATATTGATATAATGCCCTTCCCTCCATGTATTTGCGCGTTACGCGGAGCAAGTTTTACACTCGTGTTGCCCCGTTCCTTTGAACCTCGTGTATATGTATTGTGTTTACACTCCTTTGCTCGCGCACACACACACGCATACACACACACACACACACACACACACACACACACACACACACACACACACACACACACACACACACACACACACACACACACACACACCAGCCCAACCCAGGTACGCATTCATCGACCAGCTTCGAGGGAGAGGATGGACATTTGGGTTGCGGGTGCGAGCGTAACGCCAACCAGTACACCACAGAGTCTCTTGTGGTACCTTCATGTTCCGGCCCTGATAACTTAAAGCCTCATTACCTCTATCCATCCATATCCTGCCCCCTTTCCCCTTGCTTCCTCCTCTTCAGACTATGTTCTCTCCGTCAATCTCTTCTCACTCCTCCTCTCCATATGCCCAAACCATTTCCGTCCACCTCCCGCATCTTTCTTCAGCACGTCTTTCATACCGTCAGCAGCAGAACTCTCATCAGACTGTCTCCATCCAGTGCCATCCTACATGTATCCCCTGAATGTTCTTCCCTCGGAAATAATAAGCAGCTACCCTCAAAGCCCGGTGCGTATTTCATTTTAGATAAAGGTGTAAATGTGTCGTAGATCTAGAAGGATGAAACATCATGTGAGGAGTATGACATATCAGTGATATGAGTGGATAATGTTTCCTGTAAATGGGGGGAAACAGATGTTCTGAAGACCTTTTTGAGATCAGGATATTTGAGAGAAATTTTAATTATATCCTCAGGGTCTGGAGGGAGCTCTTACAGTGGAGTGGAACGCCGCGATCAAGGGAGACCCCAGAGGATGAGGAAGTAATAAAGGTGTTATGATAGATAGAATGTGATACGACGCCTGAAGGCGATGAGCCCAGGAACGGGATATTGAAGGAACTGAGAGAAGGGAGAAAGGGAATGCACAAGAGCTTTCGTGCTTTCATGCAGTGTAACTGAAAAATGCAGATGACTGAATAGTGTTAGCATACGTTGCTTTGTACAAAGGTTAAGCTGCCTTTGTGCAAAGAAAGCAGTTGACAGAGGCAAGGATTTCGAGATGTATTACCTACCTTTGTGGATAGGTCAACATTCTCAGATGTAGCTTCGTACAAAGGTAAAGATTTTAATCATTGATGTACGATTGACAGAAGGATAAGGTCACCAAGAGAAGAAAGAGTGACTAATGAGAGAGAATTGACTAAAAGAATTACGAAGATTACAGATATCATAACTGGAAAAATAATGTAGGATTGTAGAATTGTCTGATTCCGTGAGTAAGAATTTCATTCAAGACATCCTGAGGAAACAGGTGAAGGCCTTAGAACTAAAGGTTAAGGTGAAACAAGACTATGCTGTTTTCGAGTGCTGGCAAGTTTTTATGTGCACGGGTGAAAAGGCAGATCTACAATTACGCTGCCAAGGATGTAGAACTGATGTGTATCAAATGTGGAATTGGAAAATGACTAGCTAGGAAATCAAGGATAGGCTGTCGAAGAAAAGAGGCCTAGATTTAGTTAAACAATGAGATGCTGGAGAAGGTTCAAGACATGGAAATACCCTAGAAATGTGTTTAGCAGAGAGTTTAAACCTAAGAATGAGTTTCATATTGTGGAAAAGTGCGAAAGTGTTTCGGTCACCCAGAATTACCGTGTAGGAAGTGTCTTCAGGTGAGGGAGGGAGTGTACAGGTTGGGAGATGATGATCTTTCCCCTCAGGTAATGACGCGAAGCAAGATGAATGGACTGGACACTGGAAGGAGCACAAGGGAAACCGTGGTTGGGGAAATATAGAATTATGTTCCCACTCCACTCGCACGTACACTCTTTCCTACTGTTATATTACCCATACTTTTCCCCCCCTTATCCTTTTACCATCGTATTTCTAACGTCCAAAATCACCGTAGATAATCTGCACAAAACATCTGCACATTTAACTATCAGTTACACTCGTTTTGCCCAGTGCCCTTCTGGTTCGTAATGCCTCGTTCCCTCCGTCCAATAAGCCTTCCCATGTTTCCCCCTGAACCATTTAACAAACTAATTACTTTGCAGTTATTAGGCTGAGTCCTCGCGCCCTCTCCTTTGTGCCTTGACAGAATTGCATGGTTCCATTCGGTGTTTTTTTTTTTTCTTTTTTTACCGCGCGGCTCCCCTCCCGCGCCGTGTCGTTGCGCACGTTGTGTAGAAATGCTGTACTTTCCGCCATGTTTCTCCACCTCCTGCCCCACCCACCCTTCCACACACACACACACACACACACACGTCCACTTTTGTCTCTCGAACGTTTAGGAAATTCAACCTGAGAATTCTTTTCCATTGTGTGTGTGTGTGTGTGTGTGTGTGTGTGTGTGTGTGTGTGTGTGTGTGTGTGTGTGTGCTCCTTTCAGATTTTCAACTTTTTTCTTTTGTAGTTTCTTTCTCTCTCTCTCTCTCTCTCTCTCTCTCTCTCTCTCTCTCTCTCTCTCTCTCTCTCTCTCTCTCTCTCTCTCTCTCTCTCTCTCTCTCTCTCTCTCTCTTTCTCTCTCTCTCGACTTCATTTAGGGAAAAACGTTTGAGAATGTTTACTTGGACAGGTATACACGCGCTAAACATACATAATAATGAACGTGTAATCTCGTTTTGACTTGGGAATTTCAGGACCTCCCTTTACTATGATACAAGTTGAAAGTCTTTGAAAAAAGCAGTTTCAAGTTATTATAACCTAAAGGCATCTACATGAGCTTGGAGGAGCTTGAGGTATCCCTTCATGGCTAGTGCTCTACCGAATATATGAATAAATTGATATATATATTATTCATTCATCATATATTATACTTGATCGCCGCTTAACGTCTCATCGAGATAGCGCCGGGAAACAGGCGAAGAATGCCTCATCCACTTATTTATACACACACACACACACACACACATATATATATATATATATATATATATATATATATATATATATATATATATATATATATATATATATATATATATATATATATATATATTTTCTTTCTCTCCTATCCCTGAGGATAGGGGAGAAAGAATACTTCCCACGTATTCCCTGCGTGTCGTAGATGGCGACTAAAAGGGGAGGGAGCGGGGGGCTGGAAATCCTCCCCTCTTGTTTTTTTTTTTTTTTTTTCAAAAGAAGGAACAGAGAAGAGGGCCAGGTGAGGATATTCTCTCAAAGGCCCAGTCCTCTGTTCTTAACGCTACCTCGCTAATGTGGGAAATGGCGAATAGTTTGAAAGAAAGAAGAAAATATATATGTATGTATGTATGTATGTATGTATGTATGTATGTATGTATATTAACGCCCATACACGCACATATACATACATACACATATGGATATCAACATATACACATATACACATACAAAGACATACATATACATACATACACATGAACCTATTCACAGTTGCTTGCCTTCATCCATTTCCCGGCGCTATCCCGCCCCACAGGAAACAGCATCGCTACCCCCTGCTTCAGCGAGGTAGCGCCAGGAAATCAGACAAAAATGGCAACATTCGTTCACACTCAGTCTCTAGCTGTCATGTGTGTATATATGTATATCTAATCACGTAATTATGATTATCTCTTTGTACTGTTCGAGAAGAGAGGTCTTAAATCGTGAGGTTATATCTTTTGACCATTCGTTCTCATACAGTTTTACCAAAACTTCTTATATACTGTCTACATCCATGGTTCCATCTACCATATTCCATTCCTCCACATGTGTGATAGCGTAAGGGCAATTGATCAGTTGCCATCGCGTGTCTTGTGCCTGTGTGTCAAAGTTTCTTTTACCATGAAGTTGAGTGGTTTTTGCTCCACTCGATATGAAACTGGCCGGCAGAGCATATTTGTTTAGCCGAAGACGAGGTGCATGTTCCACGGTTGAGCCACGAGGATGGGTCCGTATCTTTCAGGGTCACGCGCAGTGGAGTCCAGGGATTTGAGGACGCCTCAGAGAGGCTGCTGCTCGTAATGCACAAGGCCATATACTGTGATGGCACATAGGTGTGAACGCCTGAGGTTTGGGCGTCCCTGGAGTGAGTATATAGGCCGGAGTCTCGAGGTGGTGATGACTCCAGGGGTGAGGAGGAGGCTCTCTGTGTCAAGCCCGTAAGCTCAGCAGGTTCACCGGGTGGGATGGTGTAGTGTTGGCCGTATATTTCCGCCCTCATTTCTGTGCAGTCTGACTTCATAAGCTGCCCGATCTTTTCATTAGCCGCTCCTGCGAGGCAGCTTCATACGCACGTGTGTGTGTGTGTGTGTGTGTGTGTGTGTGTGTGTGTGTGTGTGTGTGTGTGTGTGCTGTATGAATAGAGGCTTGAGAGACGTGCTGTAGGAAAAACGTCGGGTTCGTGTTCTTTGAACGGAGGGTTTAGGACTGTGGGATGTGAGCGAGGCCGCCGCTGGTGCTGCTGCATTTACAGTCGTTGATTTACTGTTTCCTCTCGTCATTTTGTTGTTTTCACCGCCACCATCACCACCACTCCACTGACCTGCTGTGGCAGTGAGGAAGCGGAGTGATGGTGTGAGAGCGAGGCATGGAGCTCTGGATCAGTCAGGAGGTGGTTGTTGGACATTTTGTAAACGTCTGTGGGTTGTCGAAATGCATATTTAGCAGATTTTTTGGCTGTTGGGAATTCGCTCCTTGTTAGCGGGGAGCAGCTGCAGGCTACTGGGTTACTGACGATGCAGTAGACTCGTACCTTTAGGTGATAACAAGACGATATTAGAGGTGGGATCGGGGAACTAGTAGCAGACAGGTGGAGGGGGAGGGGGGGGCCAAGTAACACCCTGGTGCGAGAGAGAGAGAGAGAGAGAGAGAGAGAGAGAGAGAGAGAGAGAGAGAGAGAGAGAGAGAGAGAGAGAGAGAGAGAGAGAGAGAGAGAGAGAGAGAGAGAGAGAGAGAGAGAGAGAGAGAGAGAGAGGAAAATTCAAATTACTAAGAATAAGATCTTATGAGTTAGGTGTTATCTAGTGTTATGTGTGACACTGAGAGACTACACGGTTTGCGGACTGAATATCCTCATATATATATATATATATATATATATATATATATATATATATATATATATATATATATATTCGTCGATGCCCTTTGATGAATAAATAGATTCATCCAAGGCATGAGTTCAGAGAGTCACTTCTTACGTCTTATGTTCGATAAGCTGGAGAGAGAGAGAGAGAGAGAGAGAGAGAGAGAGAGAGAGAGAGAGAGAGAGAGAGAGAGAGAGAGAGAGAGAGAGAGAGAGACCATCACAGGGGACGATAAAGAATGTTATACATCGTACAAGAATAACTCAAGCATGGAAACAAATTGTGTTAGGTGCTAATAAGCATATCCGCATGTAAAGCCTGGATCGGGAGATGAGATCAGACTGTCCTATGAATATATAATGAGTCAGTTAATGAGTTGAGCTGGTAAGACGTCGTTTCCCCAAGTCTCCTAGAGTGAGGACCTCGTGGTGGATTGTCTCATTACTCTCTGGCTTACTCCATTATGCTAATGCTGCATCCCTCCACCTCCAATAACACCTGCAATACCTTTCCCTTTCTCCCTCACCGCCACCAGCCCTACGACACTCCTGCCTACTTCAGTAACTACTTCTCGAAGGCCTTTTTTTTCTTTTTTTTGGTTTTCTCCTTCCATGTCTGCCACTCGTCTTTCAACACCCAAAACTCCTAGTTCTAAAAGACCATCCCATCCATGTTGTGTATCATCATCCGCCGTTACTACAGCACCATCTGGTATGATTCTGTAACATCCACCTCCCACTCCTGTAACGGTAATCGGCCCACACCGGTAACAACGACTTCCTCTTCTACTACACCACTCCACCCAATCCTGGAACGGCACCTCCCAGTCCTACAACACCACTCAACTCACTCGTATAGAACTACCTCTCATTTCTACAACACCAGGTAAGCTAATTCTGCAACGCCACCTCCCACTTCTGCAACACTTCCCAGCCCACTCTCACAACACCACTCATTTTTACAACGCCACCCAACTCATTCCTGTAACACATTCTCCCACTTCTACAACACCTCCTAAACTAATTCTTTCAGCACCACCTCCTACTTCCACAGCACCACGAAACCCACTCGCGCAACACCACCTTCAATTTCCACAACACCACCCAACCCACTCTTACAGAACTGCCTCCCACTCCCACAACACACCTGAGCCATTCCCCATAAAAGCCACCTCCCCTTCCTTTACAGCACCACACGGCTCGCCTTCAGCCCTGACTCTCTTCCAGCAGTTAACATCACAAGGTCTCTTCCAGCCTCCCTCCCTCCCATCTCTCAGTAACTTACTCCTACCATTAGCTTCGAGTGAGCCGGGTGTCCCACTTCAAGTATTTCTTTTTTTTCTTCAGCACTCTGAGATTATGTAAACCCCACCTTTACCGTTTTTCTTTCCTGTTTTCTTCCTTTCATATCTATCTATCTATCTGTCTGTCTGTCCGTCTGTCTATCTATCTATCTATCTATCTATCTATCTATCTATCTATCTATCTATCTATCTATCTATCTATCTATATATATATATATATATATATATATATATATATATATATATATATATATATATATATATATATATGTTAAAGGTGAAATCACACTTAGTAGAAATTCAGATAATTCTTATTCGTACTTCAAAATATGTTACAATACACATCATGTTTCTCGGAGACAGTCCACCTCACCAGGTGCAAACAGTTCATAAAGTTTCAAATCCCAACACCAGCACAAAGGCTAGTCCACCTTGTAACCACCATGCCAGAGTAGACACTGACCTGGCCGTTAAAGGGGAATTTGGGGTGGGTGGATGGGTGGGTGCCTTGTGGTTAAAGGTGTCGTCTCGAGGGTTGGTTGGCCTGGGTAGCGAGATGCGTGTTCAGCTACTATTCTTCTTGTGTTATTTTGCCTCGAGGATTCTATCACAATGATTTGGTTGATGATTGGATATGCTTTGGAGTTAAATCGGGACAGATGAAAGTGATTATCATTAGCAGTTACGACAGCTTCACTGACATGACTGGCAGCATGATCAGATGAGAGGTATACAATGGCACTGGATTGTTAAGGTCTTACAAGGTATTCCTTTTTTTTCGTGTTTTTTCAAATGTTTTGCAAAAAAAACAATATTGTGGTCACCTCAGCGTACTGAATGACTGTGCCAATAGCATCCCTGTTTCTGTTTTCCTCGTCTGGCCAATGTGTACGTCTTTACATGCCATATATTGAACGATGTAAACACTCCCAGTTTATAAACTTAAGGGCGTAAACACTTATAGATTATATACTTAAGGTTGTAAAGACTCACAGTTTTTATACTGAACAGCCTAAACACTCCCAATTTGGTCGACTTTTCATTAAGGTCTTACGGATAGTGTTATTATATTGGAGGGCAGCATTAAAAGGCACTGTTTTTTAGTACCTGTCTTACATTAGATAACGTAGGAGAATAGGGCAACACCAGACGTTTAGATTTCTCATCTTTTCCACATTTTTGTTACTAGATGTTTAAGATGTCATCCTGGCTTTTTAGTAAGCCTTACTGACATGCCGCTTAGGATAACATATCTGCCATAACTGCTTAAAGGTACGTCTTAATAATGTTACATTCATCTTCTAGACTTGTGGGATCTCACATATACGTAATGCTCTTAGAAACGCAGACTTAACTAAGGTTCCTTCAGATCTTGAAGGATAAGTAATCAGATTCCCTAGTTATCGTCACGTCAAGCAACGGCTATTTGGCTTCTTTTTCACACACACACACACACACACACACACACACACACACACACACACATATATATATATATATATATATATATATATATATATATATATATATATATATATATATATATATATATATATATATTGGAAAGGATCACAATTTTGCGCGTGATCAAGATATTCCTATGAGTCCACGGGGAAAATGAAACACGAAAAGTTCCCAAGTGCACTTTCGTGTAATAATCACATCATCAGGGGAGACACAAGAGAGAAATATAACAGTCAGTTGATATACATCGAAGAGACGAAGCTAGGACGCCATTTGGTAAACATGTGATTGTCCAATGTATATATATGTATGTATGTATGTATATATATATATATATATATATATATATATATATATATATATATATATATATATATATATATATGTATATATATATTATCCCTGGGGATAGGGGAGAAAGAATACTTCCCACGTATTCCCTGCATGTCGTAGAAGGCGACTAAAAGGGAAGGGAGCGGGTGGCTGGAAATCTTCCCCTCTCATTTTTTTTTTTCCAAAGGAAGGAACAGAGAAGGGGGCCGGGTGAGGATGTTTCCACAGAGGCCCAGTCCTCTGTTCTCAACGCTACCTCGCTGAGGCGGGAAATGGCGAATAGTATGAAAAAAAAAAAATATGTATGTATATGAATTATTCATATGACAAGTGTGTGAACTGGAATGATGAGCAAACACAGAAGAGAGCTTCCAAGTTTTATTCTTCATCAGAGAAACGGACTAAGATGTAAATATGCAAGTCTATATATATTCTTGCGAGAGTGCTAGCTCACCGATCGCCGCTCCCCGTTCCTTATTTTCGGCCGTGTTTCACATTCCTCTGCCGTGTTTCACATTCCTCTGCCGTGTTTCACATTCCTCTGCCGTGTTTCACATTCCTCTGCCGTGTTCCCATGCTTTTTGTGACCGCCATATTTGACGCTGGTCCGGCCGAACTTATAAAAGGCCTCACGACTAGTTATCACTTCCTCCACGCACATGGAGGCAGCATATGTATGTTGCCTCCATGCGGGGCTTTATACTTTATACTTCGGGTCGGACCAGCAACAAAGATGATAGTCACAGAGAGCAGGGAAACACCCGGAGGAGTGTGGAAAACGGCGGTCGAGGATAGAGAACGCGGAGCGGTATTCTGCGCGGGAACACTCATTTGCGGGGATATATATAGACTTGTATCCGTGTTATCTTACTCAGTTCTTCTGAAGAAGGCTTCTGCGCAAGCCGAAATGTCAGAATGATAAAACTCAGAAGCTCTTCCCTGTGTTTCCTCACCATCCTTATTCACAGACACACACACACATATATATGTGTGTGTGTGTGTGTGTGAATATATATATATATATATATATATATATATATATATATATATATATATATATATATATATATATATATATATATATATATATAAATATTTTCATTTTCATACATATTCGCCACTTCCCACGTCAGCGAGGAGGCGCCAAGAACAGATGACTGAGCAATATATACATGATTACCTGTTTACTAATTTGCATACCCTCAGGAGCTCCTACAGCTCCAGGATGCGCTACCTCCAGTAGGAGGGAAATGATGTACTCCTTTGGAGTGAACAGTCCTTCGACGAGACTGGACATACCCTTTTGTCAGCAGGAAATCACACAGCCTCGCTAAAGCTGACTTTCTTTTTTCTTTTGGGCTCTCGCTATAACTCGAGGCAGATGGAGTATTCTCTGGCTTACTCCATTATGCCACATCCCTCCACCTGCCGTAACATTACCTGTGATACCTCTCCTCTTCTCTCTTACCGCCTTCAGCCATAATCCAACATGACTAAAGGTTCATCAGTCTAAGCCAGTAAGAACAGGAGTAGTTCAGTCTGACACAGGATCATCAAACCTCTCTTTGCATTTGGATGGAGACTGATGGGTGACGCGTGACCCAAAGTAACTCACTAACCGTAACAAAGCCGCCAGTGTCACTGGCAAAACGTTACACATTGTGACCCTTTATATGAATCCGAGCGTGACCTAGCGTGACCCAATGTAACCCAAGGCCGGTAAATGGGACATGGAGGAATGTTTTTTTTTTTTTCATGTTGAATTTAGCAGCGTTGATCTCATGCGTGACCAAGCTTTCTCAAGCTTCATCCAACATAGCTCTGAGACACCCAGTGACTCCCCTTTGGAAGCCAACGTAATATAGCGGGGAATCAGACACATTATGATTCAGAGTCTCCTACTTCGACTCTTCGAAGCTTCGAAAAGAAATCGATTCAGTTCAACTTAGTTTAGCCGAGCGTGAAACACCTCGTCCTTACGCATCCAGCTTGACTCTGTGTCACACACAGGTTTGAGATTACCAAGCCCAGCGTGAATAAGTATCCGAAATTCAGAGTGATCCAATGTGGCTTTATCGTGAACCAGAGTAACTTTAACAGCATCCATCTTTGCCATGATCCCATAACATTGTTCCCTCGTTTCATTTATGAAATTATATCCTATAAGTCTAGCTGGCATTGCCGTCTACACACATACATACATAATGTCTTATACTTCATGTGTTTTCCTTGAGGATCCTCCGAAGGGGTGTAAAGAGGACTTCTGTATTCACTGATCCAGTGGACGCTCATCCTCCAAACCACAAGACACTGTCGAGATGAATCATTGTCTGGTAGAGAAGACCTTCAGGCCCATACTTTTATATGCATTACCTTTCTTCTATTTTTTTTTCCAGGTGGGCAAAATGGGTTTATGTTCGCCCGGCAGCACTTAAAGCCCAGCATTACAATGCACTTGTAAATTTATGAACAAACGTAGGTTTAATTAATTCAGGGAATAACGTTCATTTTCTCGTTTCGTTTTCTTTACGTTTACAGTAATATTTCAATTTCTTTTTTTCATCTTCCTCGCGGCAATTACTGTAGTTAGGACTGCGAGTAAAATGTGATAGAACATGGAAAAAGCAGTACGAAATTACTGGGGTGATTCGTGAAGAATTTGCATTATTAATCTCTATTCGGACCCTTGGCCTTGATATTGTATAACACGTACAGTAATACTTCAAAAGATTCTAGTAAGGGATGACAGTGACTCACAGAATATGGCCAAGCGTGACCTAGCATGACGCAGCGTGAACCATTGTGACCCAGTGTAACCCAGGGTGAGCTAACGTAAATCCAACGTCAAGTCCAGGTATTTCAGTGTTTCATCCAGATTCATTCTCCTTTCCTTCCTTCTCCCTTCCTGTGATATACTTTCCAAGTCTCTGTTCGATAAGATAAATGAAACTGGAGTCAGGTTTCACACGTAGTATAGAGAGAGAGAGAGAGAGAGAGAGAGAGAGAGAGAGAGAGAGAGAGAGAGAGAGAGAGAGAGAGAGAGAGAGAGAGAGAGAGAGAGAGAGAGAGAGAGAGAGAGAGAGAGAGAGAGAGAGAGAGAGAGAGAGAGAGAGTCTTAGACGGTTGTATATGGGACCGATTTTAGCCCCGAACCATTTCCCTGCGCCATACCTCCGTTCTCCCGGAAAATAATGCTTGAAACTTGGACCAGCGAACTCCAGGACTTGAGAGTTTTATTTCCGACAGGCTCACCTTTTTCTTTTTCTTTTCCTGTTTTTTCTCTCTTTTTTTTCATTGCCCTCCTTGAACTATTCGTTTGTCTTTTGTGTTCCCTTTGGTTCGATGCTTTTATCACAACGTTTCATTGCAATCAACACTTCGGGTGCCCGGTTCTACCCATTTTTTTCCTTTACAGACGACTCGTTTTCTTTTTCCAACCCATTTTCATCCCTCTGGAGTAGTAACTCAAGTATTTCAAGTGTCCTCGTACAGGATGGCTACGATGAAATACAGCAGAGGGAAAGCAGTATGGTGGAGATTATTTTCTTTTTTCTAACCACTGTCAATCATTTTACGATGACCTGTAAGGTGTATTCCATTCAGACTTATTTTCTTTCACTCTCAAAAGATGAATTGGCTCAACTCTGAATTGAATCAAAAGTTTCAAAAAATTCATAATGAGTGCAGCTCCAAATTTCATTATTTCTTTACTCCTAATGTAATAAGCTGTCATTAGATTTACCATTGCGAGTTATATGAGAAATTGATATTTTGATTATGTGCAGACGTGTTATCCAAGTCGTGTGGATTTTTCCAAAGTAGGACAGGAGCAGCCTACACTGCTGAATGTGTACACAAAGTAAAAAGAAATATCTTAGCACTTTTTGTGTGAAACAATGTGACACCACGGACGAAGAATTTTGAGAAATGCCCAGTGGTCTAGCCTCACATTGGTGGCCGTTCTTTCACAACACCGTAATACATAGATTCCTTGCGACATTTCCTGACATTTATCATTAATAAATGTTATGTCGATTTCACATTTCGATAGAAACATCCATGAGTTAGGGCTACCATAATTATTAGAAAATCTGTCTCACATTCACGCTTACCAGACTTACCGAGACTGCACGCTTTGAGTTGATCGTTTCGAAATTCATCGGACCCATTCGAGAAGATACTTTTTGTACTGTTTGTAAATGTACATATGCAAATATATCACGAAATAAAAACATAATTCTGTACTTGTTTGCTTGGTTGGTTGGACTTTAGGCCTCTCAAGTGCAATGGTCATTAAGGCCGCCAGCGTTTAGCTACTACATCCATCAACGGGGAGAAGGTAATTAACCTTAATTAACTATTAAGGACAGTTATAAGACCGCTGTCGATGTGGCCCATTCTCCGTTGTTCCGTGAACTAAGTATTACGGAAGCATCCTTTTGATTGTGACGTTTTCATCGTTTTTTTTTTCTGTATCATAATAGCACACATCATTAATTACTCCTGTGGGTAATTTACTTCATTAACATATCATCATTTTCGCAGAAACATTGATTGTGATGTTTGCGAAAAATGTTTCTCCTCGTGTGTGATCCATGGATTCAGGCGACAGCTGTGATGAAGTGGAACACTGTAGACTGAATCCCACCTGATGTAGTAGACTCGCTCCCACCTGATGTAGTAGACTCACTCCCACCTGATGTAGTAGACTCGCTCTCACTTGATGTAGTAGACTTCACTCCCACCTGATGTAGTAGACTCGCTCCCACCTGACGTAGTAGACTCACTTCCACCTGACGTAGTAGACTCGCTCCCACCTGACGTAGTACACTCGCTCCCACCCGATGTAGTAGACTCGCTCCCACCTGATGTAGTAGACTCGCTCCCACCTGATGTAGTAGACTCGCACCCACCTGATTGGACAACACTAAAATCCTGAATTTAATGAAGCAGGATTAGTTGGCGGTCGTTTACACAAATTATAGAAATTGACACGAAATGAGCTAGATAATTATTTTTCCATCTCTTCACGTTCTAAAATTGTGCCAAAAATTTATCACGAACTTGCCGACACAATATGACCAGAAAGATTCACTAATTCTTGACATATTGGGTAAACTACGTTCCTTTAAGAAATTATTTTCGTAAACTACGTCCCTTTAAGAAATATTTCATAATCCAACCGTTTTCCGATATTCCTTAACGCTGAAAAATCGCTGAGCATAAATGCATTTTCCGTGTTGCCCATAAAATGTAATTTTACCGACTAATTTTTATTTCCTTCTAATGATCATTACAGACAGTCAATTCAGCAACAACAAACATAATTTGTTTTTGTTGCTAATTTTCGCTCTGTATTGGATTCCATGAAACACTGATTTTAAACTGGTATTTTATAGTTTTTAAAGCGTCAGCCTATGCAGGAAAATAAAATATCGTAGGAAACATGAAATGTATATATATATATATATATATATATATATATATATATATATATATATATATATATATATAGAGAGAGAGAGAGAGAGAGAGAGAGAGAGAGAGAGAGAGAGAGAGAGAAGTGACGTCATATGAGAAAGGATTCATAGAGCGTAGCAATATATTTGTGTATATATTGTTAATGATTGGTTCTGTATATCCTTAGCACTTGATAAATACTAGACATTACTCTCGAGATTTAGGCTTAGTACAGCTAAGAGGCGAGTTAGTTGCTGTTTGCGGATGGCGCAGTTCTGATGGCAGACTTGAGTGAGAAACTGTAGAAGCTGGTGTCTGAGCTGAGAGAGTGTGTAAAAGAAGGAACTTGAGACTTTAATCTGAACAGAAGTAAGGTTATGAGGTTTAGCAAGGGATGATACATCCTTAGACCCTTCATGCCAACGAAGCTAATACCCTGAAGAAGACACCGAGCACAAACGACTCAATTGCCTTGAAGTCTCTGGATATAGGCGCAGACATACCACAACACTGTATGACCTGTGGTCCCGGCTGGTAGGAGTGGCCAGCTTCCTAGGCGCTGCAGGAGCCTCATAAAGATAGAAGGGACTCCTAGTATCTATCTATCTATCTATCTATCTATATATATATATATATATATATATATATATATATATATATATCGCTAGACATAACGATAAATGTCTGTAATATATTAATGTGCTCATGTGTGTTTAACAGACCTTCACGTGAAAGCTGTGGTTGTTACGTTGGTATAACTCACATTCATACGGAAAAAGAAAATAATCTACGAAGGATATGTTAGTTATGTTAGGCATTGTAACTTTCCTCAAATGTTTTTATAGAACGACTCATTTGCATAGAATTAATTGCACCGATGCTAGAATTGGATTCCCATCCATGCAATGTAGGAGCTAATGACCAGGAACTAATTATTGTTCCCTGGCCGATATCCGAGGCGCTGTTGTTTTTATTTCATAATTGGAAATAGATCCTATAATTGAGGGAATGGGGGCGTGTGTGTGTTTGTGTGTGTGTGTGTGTGTGTGTGTGTGTGCGTGTGTGTGTGTTTGTCGTTTTGATAATCGATTGTATACCACTGGGCGCTGCGAGAGTCATCGCGCGGGAAAGCTGTTCAGTACGTAAGCTGAAATTGCCGTATCCGTTTTGCCCAACAGGCACTTCGATATCCTCACCATCAGCTGTGTTAATGGAGCTTCAACGGCTACTTAAGCCTCCGCTTTGTCCCTGTGTGTTCCTCCTCCTGCTGTGCTCGGTCATTGAGGGAGTCCTACTTGTTAGACTGGCTACTAGACGAGTGTAAGATGTGAGGTGGACGGTAATGTTGAGAGAGAGAGAGAGAGAGAGAGAGAGAGAGAGAGAGAGAGAGAGAGAGAGAGAGAGAGAGAGAGAGTGAGAGATTATAAGCAGATAGACAAAGAAAATAAGTGAAGGAATACAGTATATATATATATATATATATATATATATATATATATATATATATATATATATATATATATATATATAAATATATATATTGGAAAGGATCACAATTTTGCGCGTGATCAAGATATTCTTATGAGTCCACGGGGAAAATGAAACACGACAAGTTCCCAAGTGCACTTTCGTGTAATAATCGCATCATCAGGGGAGACACAAGAGAGAAATATGTCAGTTGATATACATAGAAGAGACGAAGCTAGGACGCCATTTGGTAAACATGTGATTGTCCAAAACATACATATACGTATGTACATATACGTATCCCTGGGGATAGGGGAGAAAGAATACTTCCCACGTATTCCCTGCGTGTCGTAGAAGGCGACTAAAAGGGGAGGGAAAAAGGGGAGGAAATCCTCCCCTCGTTTTTTTTTTTTTTTTAGTTTTCCAAAAGAAGGAACAGAGAAGGGTGCCAGGTGAGGATATTCCCTCAAAGGCCCAGTCCTCTGTTCTTAACGCTACCTCGCTAACGCGGGAAATGGCGAATAGTATGAAAGAAAGAAGAAAAGAAATATACGTTATGTGAACAGATAAACAAAAGCACTAAACTAGATAACTTTGGTAAAAACAGATAAAGAAATAGCAAATACAAGAGAACATAGGAAGTGCACAATAAATGCGAGACCGTGAACCGACGGTGGGAGTCCCTGAAGCTCAGCTGTTTATATTGTCTGTTAAGAGGATCCAAGAGGGATTTAATGCTCTTATGGGAGTCGCCAGGAAACAGGACTTAGTTGCGGCATCGCCTTACCTTCTGACGTTTACCATAAAGTCATCTGTGATTCTTGCTGCTTAAGAGGACGGTGTTTATCATAGCGTTACATGTCGTAATGTGGTTTGGTTTTTGATCGGAACTTCTTAGAATCCTGACACTGTTGATACTGAGGTTAACCTTATCAAAATGGAACTCCCAAAGGAGAGATTTACAATTTCCTTCCAAACGTGGTATATTATTTCTCACTCGTATTTTTTCTGCAGTATGGTTCCAAATGCTTATTATTCCATTTATACATCTTCTCTATAAGCTTTACGTTGGCTGAGAGGGCACGAGCAACGTATTGAAAGAATCAATGTTAGCTCAGTGATATATATATATATATATATATAATATATATATATATATATATATATATATATATATATATATATATATATATATATATGTATATATATGACATTTTCTCAACTTCTCTCTACCATTACAATTTACCTTACGTTCACCTTAGTCTTGAACTAATTGTCTCATCTTTGACTTCCGCCAGAGATTCTCGATTTCCTCCATGTCTCTTCTGCCTTCTCCCGTCCCCTCCCTCTTTCTGATTTCTTGACACCTCCTGCTACCTTCCCCCTTGCCTCTCACCACAGACAAACCTGTGATGTCTCTCCTTTCTCTCTCCTTCTCAAGACCATGTTTCGCCTTCACCACATGCTCTTGCTCCTCACCATCGCCTTGGGTCCTTCCCCCATTTCGGCACTGGTAATGTTTACTCGCCTTCGTCGTGTCAGCCACGTGGTGAGGGGGGATGGATGGGTTGGGGGAATTGGGTGGAGTGGGAGGCAACACTGGCACGAAGGTAATGGTAAATATTGGCGGCTCTGAAACGCTCGCCGTGGCTGACGTACTATCTCTGAGGCAGCCGAACTTTTACGAGGCCCTTTCAGAGTCCTACTCTCTCTCTCTCTCTCTCTCTCTCTCTCTCTCTCTCTCTCTCTCTCTCTCTCTCTCTCTGAACACACAATCATCTATTTGTGAGAGTGTGTGTGTGTGTGTGTGTGTGTGTGTGTGTGTGTATGTCTGTGTGTGTGTGTGTGTCTGTTTGTGAATATATATATATATATATATATATATATATATATATATATATATATATATATATATATATATATATATATATATATATGATTTCGTGCTTGTATGTTGTTTTCCGCTTTAGAGACGCAGCGACAGGAACAGACGAAGAAATGGCCCCATTCGCTCACATCCACTCACTAGCTGTCATGTATAATGCTTCGAAACCTGAGCGCCTTAACCATACCTAGGCTCCACACTCCTTTGATTATGCGTGGTAAGTTTTGTGGGAGACTGGTGATTGAAAGGGTGTCACCATGCACATCAAACTAGGGAGGAGGAGCAGTGTTGGTCTGTGACAGGTAGTCGATGTGTAGACCAGGTGTTAGCTCTGAGGAATGTGTGTGAGAAATACTGACCTGACGTATCTGACCTGCCTCTCCTTACATGGTGTGTGGACAGGGTTATTCTGGGGGATATTTCATCATGATTATTTCAATTAACAGTTAACTGTTCACTGAAATAATCATTAAGAAGTATCCACCAGAATGACCCCTGTCTACACGCCATGTAAGGAGGGGAAGGTCAGAGGTCAGGTCACATAATTAGTGCCCACCTGCTCTCCACGAGAATAATGAAGTCCTCGCCTCACTGCTACCTCTGTGCTTTTAAGGACCTCAACACTTGTAACTCCCCCACTCTGTCTGAGGATGTATTGAACGAAAGTACTCGACGTCTCTTGTTTTCTCTTTCCAGTGGTGATTGTGCATATATATATATATATATATATATATATATATATATATATATATATATATATATATATATATATATATATAAATATATATATATATATATATATATATATATATATGTATATTATCCCTGGAGATAGGGGAGAAAGAATTCTTCCCACGTATTTCCTGCGTGTCGTAGAAAGCGACTTTATAAGGGAAGGGAGCGGGGGACTGGAAATCCTCCCCTCTCGTTTTTCATTTTCCAAAAGAAGGAACAGAGAAGGGGGCCAAGTGAGGATGTTCCCTCAAAGGCTCAGTCCTCTGTTCTTAACGCTACCTTGCTAATGCGGGAAATAGCGAATAGTATAATATATATATATATATATATATATATATATATATATATATATATATATATATATATATATATATATATATATATATATATATATATATATATATATATATATATATATATATATATATGTGTGTGTGTGTGTGTGTGTGTGTGTGTGTGTGTGGGTGGGTGCGTGTGCGTGTGCGCGCGCGGGTAGAGCCTGGATCAAGCAACCAGTCAGCCACAGAGGAAAGGCCATTCATTTTCAGGTCGATTCCCATGGTCTCGTGTGCAACACACCTCCTTATATACCACGGCCTTCACCCCCTCACTCTCTGCATCAACTCGAAACATCTGCTGCTGCTGCTTCTCCTTGACACCCTATAGTCTCCTGCAACCCAGGTCCCCTTCCGAGGCAGTCCCCTCCTCACACTCCATCTTCCCCCGGCATCCATTACACTGCCCACCCCTTCTTCCTTTTCCACCCCGGTTCTGAAGCAGTGAGTCTCCTCCTCTGGGACCTTAACAGGACCCATTTGATCCTAATGTCTGAAGATAACTCTCTTAATGTATTTTGTACCTCAGTCTCTTGCGCTGCATCTCTCTCTCTCTCTCTCTCTCTCTCTCTCTCTCTCTCTCTCTCTCTCTCTCTCTCTCTCTCTCTCTCTCTCTCTCTCTCTCTCTCTGTTCGTGTCAAAACTTCGCTATATATGATCTCTCTCTCTCTCTCTCTTCGTGTCAAAACTTCGCTATATATGATCTCTCTCTCTCTCTCTTCGTGTCAAAACTTCGCTATATATGATCTCTCTCTCTCTCTGTTCGTGTCAAAACTTCGCTATATATGATCTCTCTCTCTCTCTCTTCGTGTCAAAACTTCGCTATATATGATCTCTCTCTCTCTTCGTGTCAAAACTTCGCTATATATGATCTCTCTCTCTCTCTCTTCGTGTCAAAACTTCGTTATATATGATCTCTCTCTCTCTCTCTCTCTCTCTCTCTCTCTCTCTCTCTCTCTCTCTCTCTCTCTCTCTCTCTCTCTTCGTGTCAAAACTTCGCTATATATGACGTCGACATCGCTGGTCCTGTTTGTTGTTACCGCCGCTTTTGGCAGTTGGGATTCCTTTTGATCTCGTGTTTGTCTACCATCCTCTGCGTCCCTGAGTCTTTTGTCTCCACGAGAGACAAGAAGAGAGGCAGAGCTTGAGGAAGCCGCTGTAAGAGGAAGTGGGAAGGGAGGGACTTGGGGAAGAGGGAGAAAGGAAGCCGACCGGCAAATATTGATAATGGCGAGGAAAAAATAATATCCCAATTTTTTTCCTACATGTTGCCAGAAAAAGAAAATATTTACAATAATGCCTTTATGGCGACGTCCCACGGAACGGCTTGTGTTTGGAATCGGAGGCTAAATCGCCCTGTGAAAAGAAGACAGGCAAGAAGGCGAAAAGGGGAGAGAGAGAGAGAGAGAGAGAGAGAGAGAGAGAGAGAGAGAGAGAGAGAGAGAGAGAGAGAGAGAGAGAGAGAGCAATCAGTACTCACGAGATTCTGCCAAGGGTGCAGGACTAGTGCGTAGCGTTAACCGCAGGAAAATATTGGGTTACGAAGATCGAACGAGTCGGGTGAGGTACCAGTCGTTCAAGGTTGTCTGTGAAAGGGAGAGATTGCTTGTGTGTGTGTGTGTGTGTGTGTGTGTGTGTGTATGTGTGTGTGTGTGTGTGTGTGTGTGGACTGAATGCCAGCACCTCACGTGTTTGGATGAGGCATAAAAAATAGACTGCCACCAACGTCAGGTGAATGAAACATGAATGACAATGAAGTGTTCATTCATCGCGCAGCCGTACTCCGCAGGCGGGTAGTACTAGTAATACACCTCACTGGTCTGTGGCTGCCTAGTACCTAGAGAGAGAGAGAGAGAGAGAGAGAGAGAGAGAGAGAGAGAGAGAGAGAGAGAGAGAGAGAGAGAGAGAGACTCCCCCCCCCCAGATCATTGTCCTTCATACCAAGCCGTAACGATGATTCAACCAAGATAAAAGACGCACGTATGTACGATTTAGTGTGAGTATAGTTTCCACAATTTCATTTTTATCGAGACCATAAATCTTGAATATCTGTGTAGCTACAGGATATACGCTCAAGAACAGCTTTATTTTTTTACTCTAACATCACTCGATGCATATTCGAAGGCTTCTCTAAGCTTATATAACCAATCGTATATGTACCAAAGATAGGAGGGAATGTATTTTTTTTTTCTTCACTAGACATCCGTCAACAGCTTATGAAAATAGCTGGAAAAATTACACATCTACAGATACAGCGTCTCTCTCTCTCTCTCTCTCTCTCTCTCTCTCTCTCTCTCTCTCTCTCTCTCTCTCTCTCTCTCTCTCTCTCTCTCTCTCTCTCTCGCTCTCTCTCCCTAGGCGCACTGCAGACGCCACAGAACGGGAGACTAATGTAAGAAGAGGCATTACGCTGGACTTTAACCAAACCTGATCAAATGAAACCGACTCATAATTACTTTCAAAAGGTTCGGCTACACACCCTCAACTCCTCATCGAGGTAATTGTTTCGAAATCGTCTGGTGGTGTCTGTGGGCATCAGACACTCGTTTGTGTCAGAGTCTCAGAGTTCGTGGAATCTAATAGTGATCCATTATAGCCTGGTGCTTTACCGTGATGTTTTAAGGTGTTTTGCCAATCTATCTTGAAGATTACATTTTTTTTTTCCACTGTGTAACTTGCGTGAACTTCTCCTACTTGCCTTTCTAGTGTTGCCCAAAACCCTAAGTATTTACAGTCTTATGTTCTCTCTCTCTCTCTCTCTCTCTCTCTCTCTCTCTCTCTCTCTCTCTCTCTCTCTCTCTCTCTCTCTCTCTATTCGTATCATTTACCTTCACTCCCTTTCTCGTACTACACGTAAGAGAATCCTTCAGCCCCTTCCGCTGTGATGGAGCTAAGGAGGTGGATTTCTTAAACCCAGCTTTCCTTCCATTGCCTTCAGACACTCATGGGTCCATTTGCGTTCTGCTCTTCACTCATTACCACCCTGGCTTGTGCTATTAGACCTCCCTCCCTCCCCCAGCTACTTACAGTCCTCCTCATCGTCTGCAATCCCAGGGTATTCCCCCTTCTCTTTTTTATTTCCCCTGTCCTTAATTTAGTCTTAGGTATTTATGGACCTTTTTTTCCCTCTTATACAGTTTGTTTAATGCAGTTCTTTCCATTCTAATTTTCTCCCCAAACACTCGTATGTTTGTGCAGCTTAAAAAGAAAACATCCGCGTTGCTGACAACGTGAAATCTGTTAACATGTTTCCAATGCACCTACATATATATATATATATATATATATATATATATATATATATATATATATATATATATATATATATATATATATATATATATATATATATTCTATGGAAAGTTCTCTACAAGTTTATTAGTTTCACCCCTCTGTTCACATGCGAGCGGAACGTCTTGTCTTTATTTAGGTATTGTTTCTCTTGCAGATATTTCATTATGCAGCATCATGATGCCACCCTGCCCCCACAGGGAAACAGCATCGACACCCCCTCCTCAGCGCAGTTTCATATATCATATATTGTATGTTGAGTCGGAAGCGATCTGTTTTATAGACTGTCCTAGGCTAACCTCTAGAGACAGTCAGAACGACTGGACTCACACCTACACATGTTTGTAGATGATACCAAGGTAATGAGGGAAGTAAAGAATGAGGAGGGCTGCATGAAACTCCAAGGAGACCTAGACAGTCTCCAAAGTTGGTTTCATACAAATTTGATGAAGTTTGTCCTCAGTAAATGTAAATTAATGAGGATGGGTCACACTGGAAGAAGGCCTGTGTATGATTATTACTCAGCAGGACATGAGATGTACAAGCCTGGAAGTCGACATTGTACCTAAGTCTTTTAGGAACATTATGCCAGTTGTGACAAATCCGCTCCCATGGGAGGCAGGTATATATCGGCTGGCCTGTCATTTTCTCGTTCATCTCTCATCCATGTATCACCTCATAGTCTCTCATTCTTTTTCTTACCAATGACGTCTCTCCCAGTGATCCAGCTTTACGTAATTCCTTATATATTGCCTTTTCTTTCTTCTTAGTTTCCTCAGCTACATCTTCTGCCCTGCCTGATCCTGTATGGCCATTATCTCTCCTAACTCCACAAGCGTAGCTCCATTTTCTTTATGTCGTCTTCACTTCGTCTGTGTCCTTATGTTCGACATGATCTGTGTTAACGTTTGTGGTCCGTTTGTGACCCATCGCCCGACGATAGATGCGGTAAAAAAATATCCCAAGTGCCTTAACCAGTCTGATTCCTTTATCATGAAGGGGTAATCTGGTATACAATAAGCAAATGTAGATATGAAAACGAATTATATGTCGTTGAGGATGCGTACATTTGCAAGACATTGTCGTCACAATCATACACTTTCTGTGATCCATAATGAGAAAAGGAGTTACGAGAATTGTTTTTCCATCACTTTTATCATTTTCCCCCCAATCTTATCGTACACTTCTTCACGCTGCTAATTCATCTGTATCCTGTGTCTTGTGAAAGACTTATCGATTCATTATCGTCAGATGGTAAACACTGCACTGTTTAAGGGGCCCATGATGCACCAGTGTCGTCGTCGGGAAACTACCACATATATCCAGGACATACGTCATGTTGGATTCACGTAACATAATCCAAGATCGGATAGAAATTCAAGAGTGAATGATGAGAAAAGAGCTGGGGTGTGAATGAATGAGAAATTACGAAAAGGGTTTTTTCCTTTTACAATATGAAGAGCCACTGAAAGGCGAGCTGGTCCATGATACTCCTACATTCCCATGTCTCAATACTGGCCAGAGCCTCTAGGGAATTTGCTTTCCAACCTAAACCTCACTGTGGAATGGTTTCCCATGAACAAGTTGAAGAAAAAAACAACGAAGGACAGACGTATCAGACTAAATTGCCAAAGCGAATAATGACTGGATCCAACAAAGCATTCTTAGACGAAGGGAGGCGGGGTGGAAAAGCGAACAATATACAAAAGAGGACGCCTTTATACCTCCCCTAACACGGAATACAAAAGCCCTTTTGGAAGGGAGAGTAAATTTCATCAGTATATCAAAGAATTCACTGAACAAAAAAAAAAAAATAATACGTCAATAGGGCGAGGGGTATGTATGTGTGTGGTAATGAAAACGGAGAATTGGAAACCCAGGAGTGAAACGATGATGGATATAGGGAATAGAAATCAGTGTGTACTGCTCTTTATGTGGTATTTGTAGAGCTTCCACTTCAAACGATTCTCCAGAACGACATCTACAACGCCTGACGCCCTGATCTACATAGGCAATCAAATTTTTGGGAGTGGGCGTTGACAGGTTTCGAGGGAAGCAATATATATATGTATATATATATATATATATATATATATATATATATATATATATATATATATATATATATATATATATATATATATATATATATATCTTTCTTTCTTTCAAACTATTCGCCATTTCCCGCGTTAGCGAGGTAGCGTTAAGAACAGAGAACTGGGCCTTTAAGGGAATATCCTCACCTGGCCCCCTTCTCTATTCCTTCTTTTGGAAAATTAAAAAAAAAAAAATAATGAGAGGGGAGGATTTCCAGCCCCCCGCTCCCTCCCCTTTTAGTCGCCTTCTACGACACGCAGGGAATACGTGGGAAGTATTCTTTCTCCCCTATCCCCAGGGATAATATATATATATATATATATATATATATATATATATATATATATATATATATATATATATATATATATATATATATATATATATATATATATATATATATATATATGTATATATATATATATATATATATATATATATATATATATATATAATAGAGGATGTGTGGATCAGGTGTTTGCTTTGAAGAATGTATGTGAGAAATGTTTAGAAAAACAGATGGATTTGTATGTAGCATTTATGGATCTGGAGAAGGCATATGATAGAGTTGATAGAGATGCTCTGTGGAAGGTATTAAGAATATATGGTGCGGGAGGTAAGTTGCTAGAAGCAGTGAAAAGTTTTTATCGAGGATGTAAGGCATGTGTACGAGTAGGAAGAGAGGAAAGTGATTGGTTCCCAGTGAATGCAGGTTTGCGGCAGGGGTGTGTGATGTCCCCATGATTGTTTAATTTGTTTATGGATAGGGTTGTTAGGGAGGTGGATGCAAGAGTTTTCGAGAGAAGGGCAAGTATGGATGAGAGGGTTTGGGAAGTGAGTCAGTTGTTGTTCGCTGATGATGCAGCGCTGGTGGCTGATTCGGGTGAGAAACTGCAGAAGTTGGTGAATGAGTTTGGTAAAGTGTGTGAATAAGAGCAAGATTATTAGGTTCAGTAGGGTTGAGAGACAAGCTGGGAGTTAAGTTTGAATGGATAAAAACTGGAGGAAGTGAAGTATTTTAGATATCTGGGAGTGGATTTAGCAGCGGAGAGAACCATGGAAGCGGATGTGAGTCACAAGGTGGGGGAGGGGGTGAAGGTTCTGGGAGCGTTGAAGAATGTGTGGAAGAGGAGAACGTTATCTCGGAGAGCAGAAATGGGTATGTTTGAGGGAATAGTGGTTCCAACAATGTTATATGGTTGCGAGGCATGGGCTATAGATAGGATTGTGTGGAGGAGGGTGGACGTGTGGGAAATTAAATGTTTGAGGACAATATGTGGTGTGAGGTGGTTTGATCGAGTAAGTAATGAAAGGGTGAGAGAGATTTGTGGTACTTAAAGGAGTGTGGTTGAGAGAGCAGAAGAGGGTGTATTGAAATGGTTTGGTCACATGGAGAGAATGAGTGAGGAAAGATTGACAAAGAAGATATATGTGTCAGAGGTGGAGGGAACGAGGAGAAGTGGGAGACCAAATTGGAGATGGAAGGATGGAGTGAAATAGGCTTTTGAGGGATCGGGGCCTAAATATACAGGAGGGTGAAAGTCTTGCAAGGAATACAGTGAATTGGAGCGCTGTAGTATACCGGGGTGGACGCGCTGTCAATGGATTGAACCAGGGTATGTGAAGCGTCTGGAGTAAACCATGGAAAGTTTTGTGGGGTGTGGATGTGGAAAGGGAGCATATCATTTGGCCAACATCCAACCTAGTTGTTCATAACCCCATACCATAATATACAGACGAATTGAGCGAAAGGGAATGCATTAAATCAGTTGTATTGTAAGAGGTTTGGACTGTATGAGAAAAATACCAAGGAGGACCATTTGACCAAAGCAGTGTGTGTATCGTGATTATTATTTGTGTGTTACTGGGTGGGACTTCCACACTCGTGTTGCCCCATCTCTTGACCTTGTACGTATATATCTTGATTTTACTCTTAGCTGTATGTGAATACAGACAGACAGACAGACAGACAGACAGACAGACAGACACACACACACACACACACACACACACCAGCTTAAGCCAGGTACCCATTTTATAGGCCAGCTCTGAGGGTAGGATAAACACCTGGGTTGGGTGTGGGTTAACTACTGCGTCCAGGATTCGAACTCATGTGGGCCCCACCCCTAAGGCTTATCCTTGCTAACTCATGGTCAGTAACGCTATACACGACACCATGGAAGCCCACGTGTGTGTGTGTGTGTGTGTGAGGAGGGCGAGACTCCTGTGTTGTCAGCAGGGATGGGGCCACTGAGAAGGTCTCTTGAGACAAATTAAATTCTGCCTTTTCCGCCTCGACACATTCTCAGCTAATTGCACTTTCCATTTCGGGAAGATAAAAGAGTTAAATACAGCAGGAAATAGAAAAAAATATTGAGGTGATTTCCTGTGAGGATATATATATTTTTTTCTTTCAAACTATTCGCTATTTCCCGCATTAGCGAGGTAGCGTTTAGAACAGAGGACTGGGCCTTTGAGGGAATATCCTCACCTGGCCCCCTTCTCTGTCCCTTCTTTTGGAAAACTAAAAAAAAGAAACGAGAGGGGAGGATTTCCAGCCTCCCGCTCCCTTCCCTTTTAGTCGCCTTCTACGACACGCAAGGAATACGTGGGAAGTATTCTTTCTCCCCTATCCCCAGGGATATATATATATATATATATATATATATATATATATATATATATATATATATATATATATATATATATATATATATATATATATATATATATATATATATATATATATATATATATATATATATATATATATATATATATATATATATATTTTATTTATTCATTTTGTTTTGTCGCTGTCTCCCGCGTTTGCGAGGTAGCGCAAGGAAACAGACGAAAGAAATCGCCCAACCCACCCCCATACACATTGTATATACATACACGTCCACACACGCAAATATACATACCTATACATCTCAATGTACACATATGTATACACACACAGACACATACATATATACCCATGCACACAATTCACACTGTCTGCCTTTATTTATTCCCATCGCCACCTCGCCACACATGGAATACATATATATATATATATATATATATATATATATATATATATATATATATATATATATATATATATATATATATATATATATATATATACATATGTATATACATATATATGTGTGTGGGGGGGTGGGGGGGACCTGGATGTGAATAGGAAGCAATGGTTTCGTTGCATTACACATCCAGGATGAAAAAGAAAAGATTATCACACCCGAACAAATAAAACACCGACAAAGTACATACACACTGAAATAACTCGACAAGCACTAAACAACAGACCTCCCAACTTAGTCTTAGACTCTAACCCTCCAGACATAAACCCATCAGAAGCCACACTACCCAGACAAACACGAGTCACGCTCCCTCGGTTACGCTCTGAACATCACCCAGCGCTACAACACTACTAACACAACATAATCCCAAAACCCTTCATGCTCACAATGCAACAACTATAAAGAAGGCACCGAGCACTTACTGCTCATTTGCCCTGCACTCTCTGCACATTGACACATTGCAACACTTTATGACCTATTGTCTCAACCGGTGGACATTGCCTGCTTTCTGAGTGTTGCAGGAGTCTCATAAGGATGAAAAGTTCTTGCAGGACAGGAAGGTAAGGTAAGGTAAGTTATTCATAATACGTTTGCTGTTTTTCGCGATAACGAGATAACAAGGTTTTTGCAATAATGAAGAAACGGCTCTCATTTACTCATATCCGCTCGCTAACTGTCATGTATAATACAGCAAGAACAAGATCTCCCTGTCCACAGACAAGCCCCAGAGACCTATCTGTATATTCCCCTTGACCGCTTCATGTGCTCTGGTTCAGCCTACTGACATTACGTCTCACCTGTGAACCAATTCGCTCCAGATTACTCGGATTACTCAAAGGTTCTTTCGCTCTATCCTTCGCCTCTTCCACACTCTCATCTCTCATCACGCATCATCTCCATATGTCCAATTTTTTTCAGCACAAACTGCGTATTTCTCTTTCTCCCTCTTCCAAACAAAGAATTCTCTTATCATTAATTAATTGATTTATCATCTTCACGCCACATATTGTTCTCAGGCATTTCGTTTCCAGCTCACTCACCCTCATTCTTTTCTAAGCATTCAGAGCCCAAGACTCGCATCCATGCAGAACCGTCAGGACTGTCATACCACCACACATATTCCCATCTCTACCCATACATACAAGCAGAGAAAATTACTAGAGAAGGTCCAGAGAATGGCAACAAAGATGGTAACTATTAAGAGATCTGGATTAGAGTAAGAGGTTAGAAGCTATGAATTTATCAACTGTAGAAGAGAGAAGATTAAGGGGTGAATCTATCAATTGTTTTATGTTTTTATACCATCTCGATGATGTCTATAGTGAACTTCTCTTTGAGAGATGTAGAGATACAGGACAACTAGAAACTATGACATGAAATTAGGCAGAGAACTTCTTGGAAAACTTATGAAGAATACTTTTAGAATACAAGATGTGATGAATGCATGGAATAGAATGATTGCTGGACGTGTACATTTGGCAGCAAAGCTTGAAAAAAAAAGGTTGTTTGATAGAGTAGTGCTCACAGATGGCAAAAGAGCTTTAAGCCAATAACTGCAAAGTTTCACACGTTGTTTGTAAAAACGAGGGTCAAGGCTATACAAAGAATTTTGTTGAGCAAACGAAAGATAAATGATGAAAAAGACATGGATGTATTTACATCTAATGACCTGAAGCCAAGTATATAGCACAGAGGCAGTAAAATTGTAGGGATTTTTAATTCAACTATTAGGAAATAATCCTCAATATGTCTGGTTCACTGATGCGACCTCACCTTGAATATTGTTTTAAGTTTTGATCACCATGATTGATAACATACACAGATAGAATGGAGAAAGTACACAGGAACTAGCAACAGAGATGGTTCCTGAACTGAGAAACATCCAATGAGAGCCAATTAGACAACTTAAACTTAATTAGTTTAGAAAAGAGAAGGTAAGAGGTGATCTGATATAGGTATTTTTGGTTGTCAGAGGCTTTCGGTAATTTCAGTCTGAACAGCAATTTAAAGCTAGATCTATCTAATTTCACTCTCAATAATTGATATATACCAGCGGGCAAGCATTGGGCAAGCATTTTACTTCTCATGAGGAGAGGTTATTTTTTTTTTTCAACAGGATTGTTAACGTACTGATTACTTTACGAATCAGAACGGTTTAAAAAGAGAATCATAGTTACGTTTAAGAACAGAGTTCATAAATACTTCAGATCAACGACTCCAGATCAACGCCTCCTCAGTTACATGTTATTTTTCACAGGTATTTTTCTTTTAATCATCTATAAGCTTTTCTCCTCTTACTGCACTAATCTGTGACACATTGATCTCTTCCACTATCACAAAAACAGCCTCGAAATTTAAATTTCTTTTCTGTTCCTCTGCATAGAGAAAATTCAAGTGCATGCTTCTAACACACCAACCAGAGTACACATATTCACACAGACACACATACTCACAATTACTTATATACATGCGCACAAGTAACTCACACACAATTAGATAGTGACACTGCTGGCAACATTGGTAACAAGCCCATTTTCCCTAATAACATTCAGGACCCGTTCTCTGGATCGCCACCACTTTCTGTGAAGACGAATAAATGAAAATTCTGTTCCCTCATTTTTTTTGGGACAGCTTTTCACTTGTGAAGATACAGATGATATACGAACCAGAATATCAAACGCATTTGAAAGTGCTCTCAGAAGTCTTGGGGAGGACACACACACACACACACACACACACACACACACACACACACACACACACACACACACACACACACCTGATCGAAGCTGTACCGAACCTTTGTCTCGACAGAAATACTCATAAGTCTCTGAAACACTTCAGTCTCGTCGCTCAGCGAGACTTCGGTACTTCAGGCGTGTTGCAGGATTTTGATCCACGACTGAACCGTACATTTATCCGTCAAGCGTATGAATAAATCGAAGCTGAAGAAAGAAAAAAAAATTAGAACTGGCGTGGTTCAGTAAGCCTAGAGAAGGAGTGCAGTTCACTTAATCAAAGGAATTTCAACTCTGGCTTGTTTACTGTTCTGAGATGCAAATTTCATGCATAGGAATATCAGCCTTTTATAGGTAGTGTAAATAGCTTATCAGGACCGTTACGTATTCATGAAAAGGAACAGAAGAAAAAGGTGTTAGAATCTCTGTTGATTCATCGGTTGTGTCGACTCTGATTCCCTCTAGAACCCTGCCACAACGTTCCGGATCAACTATCGCTGCTGCTGCTACTGCAGTCGGTCATGATCTCTTAGTCTCGTCACTTATGAACAGGACATGCTGTAGTAAAACAGTCTTAATCAGAGAAGTGAAATGGATGTCACATTGTCGTAGCAGCTAACTGCAATATTTCGTTTGTGAGAATATATCTTTTGTAAATCACTTGAATATATATATATATATATATATATATATATATATATATATATATATATATATATATATATATATATATGAATAGAAAAGCACTCGATTTGCTTTGCTATACTTGTGTGTGTGTAGAAATATTTTTCGTTACCCTTCCTTTCAGTGGATAATGGGTGAAGTACTGGCAAGATTTGATTCGTTGTGGAAGACTGAAAAATATGTCGTAAAGTGAAAAATTTGAGAAGCACTGGAATAAGTGTGCGCAAGAACCATAGAGGGACAAAGAGCGTGTGTCGTATGGAAATCATCTTGAACACCCGGAAAATGGTGTCTGTTTTTTTTGTTAGAGTATGTTCGACTTATGGATATAGCTTGGCGATGTTAACTCACTAAATGACCCCGGTAGTCGATTGACCTGAAGCATCAGATAACGAACCAAACCCCCCGATTCAACCACCTGTTCATGAAATCCATCTGAGTAAGTCTGTAATGAACAAGGATAAAGAGACCCATCTATCCGCCTAGCTACCGTGCATTGTGCAGACTTACATGTCGAGGTGCTCACCACACACCTCGGGTTACGGGGTGTGTGGAAGGGAGGGAAGGCGAGGCAAGCTACTGATGCAGACGTTACTCTCCCATAGGTTTATTAGACTTCTTTGGAGTGACAAGTTCCCAGTCATACATCTTTGCAAATGATGGCTTCTCACACGCAGTGTGACCTCGATCCGGCGTAGTCCAGTAATATATATATATTTTTTTTTTTATTATACTTTGTCGCTGTCTCCCGCGTTTGCGAGGTAGCGCAAGGAAACAGACGAAAGAAATGGCCCAACCCCCCATACACATGTATATACATACGTCCACACACGCAAATATACATACCTACACAGCTTTCCATGGTTTACCCCAGACGCTTCACATGCCTTGCTTCAATCCACTGACAGCACGTCAACCCCGGTATACCACATCGCTCCAATTCACTCTATTCCTTGCCCTCCTTTCACCCTCCTGCATGTTCAGGCCCCGATCACACAAAATCTTTTTCACTCCATCTTTCCACCTCCAATTTGGTCTCCCTCTTCTCCTTGTTCCCTCCACCTCCGACACATATATCCTCTTGGTCAATCTTTCCTCACTCATCCTCTCCATGTGCCCAAACCACTTCAAAACACCCTCTTCTGCTCTCTCAACCACGCTCTTTTTATTTCCACACATCTCTCTTACCCTTACGTTACTCACTCGATCAAACCACCTCACACCACACATTGTCCTCAAACATCTCATTTCCAGCACATCCATCCTCCTGCGCACAACTCTATCCATAGCCCACGCCTCGCAACCATACAACATTGTTGGAACCACTATTCCTTCAAACATACCCATTTTTGCTTTCCGAGATAATGTTCTCGACTTCCACACATTCTTCAAGGCCCCCAGGATTTTCGCCCCCTCCCCCACCCTATGATCCACTTCCGCTTCCATGGTTCCATCCGCTGCCAGATCCACTCCCAGATATCTAAAACACTTCACTTCCTCCAGTTTTTCTCCATTCAAACTCACCTCCCAATATAAGATATAAATTCATAGTTCTAAGCAGTGTACAATTTGAGTGAAGACATTTTCCATCTTTATCTAATATTATTTTCAAACACATTGGAATCGGTTCGCGTAATATTTTGCTTTCGTCTATGGTTATAAGTGGAACCTTAATGTTAACATATGATACTTGACCTCCATTTAATGAAAATTGACAGAATTTTTTGGAAGATCTATTCTAAATCTTCTCTGTCCCTGCCTCGCTAAGCTTTAGCTTGTAACTAGGCTGACTTTTCATTTTAGTCTGTATCTTTCACAAGTCTCTGGGTCACTAAGCTTTTGCTTATAGCTAAGCTGATTTTTTTCTATGTATTCAGCTTTGCTTATGTCCTTGAACCTGTTTCGAGAAGCTTTACCTTATAACTTGGCTGAAAATTGAACAAAGATATGAAGTTTCGGCAGTTCTGATATTTTCAGTCTGCTGTGCGAAGAACTCCTATTCGAATCGCATATCTTCATTTGCCCCGACATTAAACCAAATGATAAATTCATGTTTCTTTTGATCACGCATGATAATGATGTCCTATAATTCAGTTTCATTATAGTTAGTATGATATATATAAAATGAGATTTCTTTCACTAAGTACGTTGTATGTACAGCGCTTTCCGCCTGATGACCCAGTTCACTCGAATTCAATGAACTTCGAGACCAAGTTAATGTTTTATGAAAAATATGCCAAAGCAATTATTTCCAGGACGCAGGTAAAAGTTTAAACGTATGAGTTTACCACTTATATTACGTTTTCTCTGGTGCCTAGGTATAATTTTAGGGTAAACTGTTACGGGTGTTATTATTCAGCCAGATGTAGAAATACTCGGGTTTCGAGATACTGAAAAACCGTAAGAATGTGTTGTGGATTAATAAGTGTATCGTAAAAGCGTATCTTTCTCCAGTACCTCAGTAGTCTTATGAAGATGAAGAGAGGATTGAGTGACATGGTTGTGTTTGTGATCCTTGCGTACTATTTCTGCATCTTCTACGGTATGCAAGTTGATCACGTGCCTTGGCTTGAGGTTTAAACACTTGAAATAAGTTGTGTTAAAAGTGATTAGAGATCACTAGAAGTTCATAGACTTGTTACGATATTTTTCATGGTTCGTTTTAGTTGCCACTTAGATAGAAAAAGATATATCTGTATGATTCACACCAGCTTGAATATTGTTCATCGTAATTGTCTGCCTACATATGTGTAGCAAAAAGGTATCTAATTTAGCATCTTTTAAAGGGAAAGTTAATCTTGCGATCTGCCTATCTTTTGGCAGTATCTCGTGTTTTTGATGGCTCTGGGCTTTCCTAATAACGAGCCTTTTACATAGCCATCCTGTATGGATTGTCTGAATGACTCGTCTTTTGCGTAAGCTTTTTGATGGCCTGACGTTTATTCGCCTGCACGTCTACATTTCGCATACTTGTATACTCGACTTCTTCTTGTCTTGCCCTTTGTTTGTAAAACAAATAAACACGATACCAAGCAAACGTTTAAAGAGGGAGGATCTAAACATTTATAGAACACAGTAAGAGACTAAGAAGGAGGAAAGTCTAAGAAGACGTGAGGAATTACTTCTGTAGTTGTAGATAACAGTGGAGAAAGTTAAGTAAGTAAATATTGGATGAAAAAACATCAACTGTTAAAGAAATAATGGGGTAGGAGAGAATGGTTAAGTAATGAGGCACCACGAATGTAATACCCCTTTTCCTTACGCATAACTTCAGCACTCATATATATAAATTGGTCTTGGGGTAAATATATATATATATATATATATATATATATATATATATATATATATATATATATATATATATATATATATATATATAGGTCAAACCATAGAATTTTTTTTTCTCATATATATCATTGATATTGCTAATGGGCTGTATAGTAAGATATCTAGATTTGAGGAAGATACTAATTCGAGAAACGAATCTACAACAGAAACTGAACTTCTGCTGCATCAGATTGACATAGACAAACTGATTGACTGGGCTCACAGGAGGCAAATGAATTGTAATATCGACGAGTGCAAAGTTTTACATGACTGTTGAAAATGAAAACGTAAGCAACTGTATTAATCCTGTTCAAATGCAAAAGGCAAATGAGGAAAAAGACTTGGTTGATATCTGGTGATCTAAAGCCAAGTAAGCAGTGTATAAAAGCGGTTGAATAGGTGAACAAAATTTTTGGATTTATAGATACTGCCATCGAATTTAAGTCCAGGGAAGTTAACCAGACTCTCTATATGACACACTCTGACTCTCTATACGACACTCATCGTCTTAAACATTGCGTTCAGTTTAGGTCACTCTTCCTGATAGACAGAATGGAGAGAGTACAGAGACGAGCTACAAAGATGGTTCTCTGACAGAAACAAATCTCATGAGAGCTGATTAAAGTGAAGAGGTTTGGAGGTGATGAAATCCAAGTTATAATTATTCAGAGTCTTTGAGGTAGCGACAATCTTAATCTCATGAGCAGCTTAAATATAGACTCGTCTCATATTACTCGTTGTAATGGATAGAAACTCGTGGGCAAAAGTTATATATCAATTAAAGAGGTATACTTTTTCAAATGAACTACTAACACATGGAAAGATTTGTTAGTTAGAATAGTTGAAGGCAATACCATGAATACCTTTAAGCATAGACGTGATAAATGTTTTGCTTCAAATGCATGGCTAACTTTGTTTGCACTTCCTTCGGTATACGATAAGTAAGTCTTTCTACCACCACATTATTCTACGACTTTCTGATCTCCACCGTCACAAACTGCCTTGTTAGGTCCCATTGGTCTGTTGCTGTTTAAATTAAGTTGTATTATCTCTCTCTCTCTCTCTCTCTCTCTCTCTCTCTCTCTCTATATATATATATATATATATATATATATATATATATATATATATATATATATATATATATATATATATATCTAAGGTCTTCTCTACTCCTTTACCTATTGTTGATCATATCCCACAGGTGCAGACCAATATAGTTACTCATATAAGACACGATAGAAAACAGACACCAAGATAAGAGAAAATGGTTTTAAGGCTAGACTTCACTAAAAGTTAAACCTAGAACACTCAACTTGGGAAATGCTGATTTTTACATAATTTTCAGGTTGCAATATAGATTACAAAAAAAATCACAGTGCAAGATCAGAATATCTTTATCTTTCAGGAGTATCACAAGAAATTTACTTCCTCTAAACCCATAAACCAGGGAAACTGAATTTTACATATAGCTCACAAACCAGACAGATTACATTGTTGTTATATCCATCAGCATATTTTCAGTTGTATGATCGCTTCGTTCAACTTTTGACAGGTAAACTATGTTTAGTAGTTTGTCAGTGTTGTTAGAGGTTTGCATATATATACATAAGTCATATGTATGTAACTGGGTGGGTGCATCTCAAACATTCTTAATTTGTATTGCAAAATACTTTTGAAAAATATATATGGGGTAATATGATTCAGTCTGATATGGTTAACTGGGTATCTATATATAGTAAGAGGATCTACTTGGTCTCTGTTTCTCTAAGTTGTAGACAGTATCCAGATATATTTTCTACATTGTGAGTAATAGTTACAAAAATATTGACCCTTCCGATACCAGATCTTCCTTAAATTCACAACAGTCATTAATCTGCGTTGACTCGTTTTCTTTTCTAGCAAGTGAAAACTACTTCACTTAAAAACCGTACACATGATTTCCTTCAAGTGCAGATCAAACCTTTTCGTAAACTGACGGGAATGAGACAAGTGTTGAAAGACGATCGAAAACCGTTTGCTCATATGGATGATCATCTCTGATGATGTCGCAATGATCAGCGGATTCCTCAGGCATCCTTTTGGTGGTATGAGGCAAAGGCTCCCACATGAAAACCAGCCTATAAGACACCTCATGAAAGATCTGAGGATGGACATACCCGGGGGCCTATTGAGCGTCGCTCCACAACCATCTATATGTCATCACCGATGGTGTAAGTCTCGTAAAGTGCCTTGATGTAAGGTGACCACAGAGCATTGGGTATACTTACTCGTGTTTGAGGTTACGCCGCTCGTGAAAAGTCACCATTGCCCTGGTTGTATCTCTAGAAGTACAGTCTCGTGAGAGAGAACTCCTTTCTCCTCCAAGGGAGTCTATATTTTCCTTCCACTGGAAGTAGCCGCCCAGTCTTGGACTGCAGGAGCCTTTAGAAAGCTCCTGGGTAACACCAGGACTCTTTCGCAGAAACTGGTCCTGGGGGATAGATATGATTAATGGCGACTTTCTCCCTTTGTGCTGGAGTTATTGATACTTGGCATTGCCTTACTATAACTTGTCTCAGGCTTTAATAGGATCAGAGATACTGATATATTAAGAGATAATTTTCCACCCACTTATTTCTAAGAACAGCTATAATGGTGTAAAAATAACTAGTAGATTTATGTAATTGTTTTTGGGTTTTCACATTGTGGCTCAGCAGTAGTCCATGCCTAAGCGTTATCTTTGACTTTCACATAATCTGAATACCTGAAACTTGACAATCAAGCAAGGCATTTCAAGGACATGACAGATTGAGACATCATCAGACATGCGCAGCAGTGTGTCAGTGTAACATTAGAGCAGCTTAGCACTGAATTATTCCTGCGCTGATGAAGTATACCGTCATACCAGCGAGGTAATGCAGTAATAACTCAGGACACAGCATCAAGAAGCATTAAAACAGTCGGAATTTATAAAGCTCAGCTGAAAATCAGCATAATCGGTGGAAAAAAGCGTGGCAACAGAGTGCTCGTCATCAGCTGCAGTGTCTCTTTATCTCCCTGGCTTATTACTCAACGTGTTTGATTCAATATTCATGATTTCCGGAGGCGCCTGCTAAGCTTTTCCTCAGCTGAGAGAAAGAGAGAGAGAGAGAGAGAGAGAGAGAGAGAGAGAGAGAGAGAGAGAGAGAGAGAGAGAGAGAGAGAGAGAGAGAGAGAGAGAGCGAGGAAGTGATACAATGTAGTAACAGCAACCCGCTACCAGAACGTCCCCGCTTAGTACAGTCAGAGTCAACCAAAGAGACAGATTCGAAAGGGACTGGAAGATACAAACGGACATTATCATATTCACTATAGCGGCGCGAGATAGAATAAAACCCAGCAGTTTTATCATAGAAGGTAGCAAGACAATGAACAAAAGCAGATGCATAAGAATCCTGGGTCACACACTAACATCAAGAGGTTTGATGATAGGTCATATCAACAAGAGATCCGAACTAGGAAAATCGGCCCTGACCAGTTTGTACAGATATTGTACACCTTCTGGAGAACCAAACACTACACCTGGTCAAAGCCGTGATTGTACCAGTCCTAACCTACTTGCCTACACCAGCGTTCCTCGCTTCCAAATCCCGCATGGTGAGGTTACAGATACAAGCTAAGGTTCTACGATTCGTCACTAGAATACCCCTGTATTGGAAACACCTTAGAACAGCACGAACGATTATAGATTAAACCAGTCGGTTCATACCGGAGAGAAGCAGCCTAGAGAGTGTGGTAGAGACTTAAGGACAACGATGTTACGAACGACCACACTACACCATGAGCTTCTATTCTCTTCCACTGTCACAAGTCAACCCTCGTTACGACCCAATGATCTCTTGCTGTTTGAATTCCTTTCAGTTCATCTGACTATATAGATGACTCTCACTTCAGAGAATGATATCGTTTAAATTTCTGACTCGTCTTCGCAGCCTTCGTACATCTTGCTTCGTTACTGGGTCTGCTTCATCTCAACGAACTCATTCTTGTTTCCAAGATATGTAGAGAGAGAAGGAAGAGAAATGACGGGATCAGCCATCCCCTCTCTGGGCATGGTAAGATAAATAGTTACTTTTGTCTAAAATGAATGATCTTTTAAATGATGACACAACATATTCTAAACTCGGTAAAAATCCCTTAGAAGCAATTAATTCCCATTTCAATAAAGAAATGAAGTTGTTGTTGAAAGATAATGGTTCTCTTATCAAAAGTTTGTCATCTTTGACCCCTTCATTGCTATATATGTATGGACTTATCAAAACACATGAACAGAATTTTCCAGCAAGACCTATAGTGAGTTCAGTAGGCTCCATCATATATAAATTGTCAAAATGGTTAGTTTTTTTATTAAGCCCTTTAGTGGGTAAGGTATCAAATTCTAATATCATGAAAAATGTAGATTTAGCCAACAAGCTAAACAATATCAATGTTAATTTTGATTTCAAACTAGTTAGTTTTGATGTTTCTTCACTTTTCACATACGTTACAGTTGATGACCTTTTAGAATATTTATTTGATGTCTTGGATGATATTCATTGCCTGTTTCAGTCTGTTTTCAATGAACTGATAAAATTATGTATAAAAGACTGTATTTCATTTCATTGAGGATTATTATGCTCAAAAATTTGGTATGGCAATGGGTAACCCTCTTTCACCTGTACTAAGTAATCTTTATATGGAATTTTTTGAAACAAAATTAGTAAAGGATATCTTACCTTCTAATGCAATTTGGTTTAGGTATGTAGATGAGGTTCTATGTGTTTGACCAACAAATGAAAATTTACAAATATTTCTCACCTTACTTAACAATTTAGTATCTTCCATCAGATTTACTGTAGGAAATGAAAATAATGGTATGTTACCATTTTTAGATTGCACGATCCATAGGCAAGGAAACAAGTTTAAGTTTAGCATATACAGAAAACCTACCAATCTATGTTCATATACATATATCCATTATTACTCATCGCAACATGACAGAGTTAAATTATCATCATTTCAGTCTATGTTCCTTAGGGCATTACGTATTTGCAGTCCACAGTTTATTGATGATGAGTTTGAGAAGGTATATTCTGTTGGATCTAAGTTAAAGTACCCTAGATCTTTCATTGATAAATCTCTTAAGTTAGCAAAGAAATCATTTTATAGGGTTGAGCCCAAACCTCACATTGACACCAAGAATCTTTTACGTCTCCCTTTTAATAATGATTTTACTTTACTTCCCATGTTGCTTAAATCCTTTAATGTAAATGTTGCCTTCAGCAACAATAATACTATACCGAATATCTTAATCAGGAATTCACCAGAAAATTCTCCTGGATGCATCTATAAAGTGCCATGTGGAAATTGTAATAAATTTTATGTTGGGCAGACTGGTAAGGATCTTTTTGTTAGTTTTAAGCAACTTAAATATAGTATAAGAACGGGTCAAGAATCAAATGCCTTGTTTAATCACGTTAAAAACTATGATCGTTGTATTGACAGGATTAATGCCATCACACTTATTAACTCTAACTCTATTACCACGAGAAATATCATTGAATCTTCTATTATTAGATACACAAGGAATTATAATCTTCATATTAGTGATGGTCAATACAAATTAGATAACTTTATTGTTGATAAAATTTGTAAAATGATAAGTTTATGAACGCTCGTTGTCTGTCTTGGACAATCACATGTTTACCAACTGGCGTCCTAGCTTCGTCTCTTCGATGTATATCCACTGACTCTTATATTTCTGTCGTGTGTCTCCCCTGATGATGTGATTATTACACGAAAGTGCGCTTGGGAACTTATCGTGTTTCATTTTCCTCGTGGACTCTTAGGAATATCTTGATCATGCACAAAATTGTGATCCTTTCCAATATATATATATATATATATATATATATATATATATATATATATATATATATATATATATATGTATATATATATATATATATATATATATATATATATATATATATATTCATTTGTATATACTTTCCGCCTGAGGGAGGTGGTATTAAGACGTAAGCCCATTAGGAAGAGTGCTCGTTTTCCTCCATCATCTCTTCCTGCTTTTAGAAAACGATTATACAACGGGAAAGGATTTCCAGCCACCTGCTCGCGCTTCTGTGCCGCCCGTTACAACACACAGGCTATACGTAGGTTGTACTCGGTCCCTCATGAGTAGAGTGCCTTAGAAATATAATTGTGGCCGTTCAAGATTTGATACAGACGGTTGCATAACCTTTTTGGTATATCTCGTTCGATTTCCTTCTTAAGAAAATTATATAACATGATACCCTATCATTCCATGATCTCTTCTTTATACATATTTGGAAAATAGTAATCTATAGATATCATAAAGAGGAAAAAAATTTGAGAAATGATTCCATTGGATATATTTCCCGTTGAATTACTTAATTTCATTTCCACAAATTCTGATTACACGTCATAATACAACAATAATTGCACTTTCCCAAACACAGAAAACAGGTTATATAACAATGTCTGGAACCGAATATGGAATTCGTCGAGATTTTAATTTTCTCTCGTATCCCATGAGGGCAGCCAAGAGTCGACAGACTCCATAATAATAATGGTAATAATAGATCCCGCTAGCCTGGTGAGAGGGGGCGTTAGCTAGGTAATGATTAATGTCCTACAAGTGAGGGACGCCGGGTAGGCCAGCAGTGAGGCCACAACCCTAGAGACATAAACCTCCTCACTCACTCACTCACCCACTCACTCACTCGAACTTAATCCTCTTACCTGTCGACTTACTGGTCGCGGACAATTCTTTGCTGCCGTTCCGGAATACGTGTAAGTGATGAAGGATATAAGAATGTAGTTTGTTATCATCATTTTCCCTTCCAGTTTAGTCAGGAATTGGTATTTATGTAATATTTTCCTTTGACTCTAATGGAATATACGAGACCATCCTGCCCAAGGCGTCTCATCTATCCTTATGAAGCCACTGTGTTCGCCTGGGGGAGTGTGGTTTCTGATGGGTGTACATCTGGTGGGCTGGGGTTTAAGACCGAGTTAGGCCATCGGTCTTATAGTGCTTGTTAGGATATTTTAACGTGTGTATGTTGTCAGTGTTTTAGTTATGTTTAGGGTTGAGGAGGGGGAGTTGATGAATAGAGATGACTGAAGTGTGAGGCAAGGGTAAGCTTTTTTATACCTAATTGTGGGTTAGTGGTTAGTTGTACAATGTTTTGGCTAGGAGTCTAGTTGCTGTTGCAGAGAATTGAGTGCCGAGCGTTTTAAGGTGGGGCTGTCCATGGGGATCTTTGTTGAATTGTGAAGGTGTTGCGTGTTTGTAGTAGCTAGGCAGCTTGTGATTCTTGTGAATATTTTGTGTGGTTTGCAGCTATATTTCCTTTCAAGAGCGTATAATATCACTCAGATGATGCACAACTTAAAGTACAGCGGATGAGTTGTTTGTATAGGACATTGAGAGATCCTTTTCCTTGTCCAAAATTGGTGCCAGTTTGTGTTCTGGCGGCATTCAGTTTGTGTATTGCTTTTGTGTGGGAATTATAATGCCATGTGTGCGTCGTATGTAATGCTTTTATATATATATATATATATATATATATATATATATATATATATATATATATATATATATATATATATATATAAAGGTTACAAAGGAATTCAAATAGAAACAGACCACTGGGTCCCTTCGAGGCTCTGTGACATTGAAAGAGATATGAATATCATAGATCATTGTGGTTAGAGTAGCAATACATATGTATTTAACAAAGAAAAAAAGGAAATAACCTTTTTATGTAGCTAAGGAGGCGCAAATAATGTCAGTCGTATATTTGAAGCGAAATATTCAAGTAGTCTATGCTTAAACTTATCTACGGTACCATTTTCTATCACTGTGGTAAATCATTCTTTATGTTAAAAATCCTGTGGAAAACGAAAGTACTTCGTCTCATTCGAGGTAAAACGTTTGTCCACTAGTTTTTGAGCATAACTACAAGTGAAATCAGACGAATCCAACCCTATGTAGGAAGGTAGATCGAGGCTATGGAAGCCTTTGATAATTTGAATGCTTGTCGTATCGGATCACCCCTTACCATTCTCTTTTCTAAACTAAATAGATTTAAGTTGCTAAGTGGTTCTCATATTTGTTTCACAGTCCGTGAATCATCTTTATCTCTGTATTCTCTCTATTCTGTCTATGTCTTTCCTCAAGTAGGATGACCTAAACCGACCGCAGTGTTTAAAATGGGGAGGCACAAGTGTCATACATAGAGTAAGGGTAATTTCCCTGGACTTGAATTCGATGGCCTTACCTAGAAATCCAAGAATTTTGTTCACCGATTCAACTGCTTTTGTGTACTGCTTCCTTGGCTTTTAATTACCGGATGTCACCCAAGTTTTCTTCCTCCTTTACCTTTTGCCTTTCAACAGAATTCACACTGTAGCTTAAATTTTCATTTACACTAATGTCATATCAAACTTTGCACTTATCGATATGAAAACTCGTTCGTCTCCTGTGAGCCCAGCCCATTAGTTTGTGTATGTCCTTTCGAAGATGTGGACATTCAATTTCTTGTGTAGATTTATATGCCAAGTTAATATCGTCTGCGAATTTCGATATCTCACATGAGAAAGAGGACAGGTCCTAAGACTGATCCTTGTGGTACGTCTAACCATCCTGAGGCTCGACCATTGATCGCAATTCTTTGTTTCTGGCCAGTTGACCAATTTCCTAATCACCGACATACAATGCCATCTATACCATGCGACTTATCTTTGATTTAGTGACCTTTGATGTGGAGCTTTATCGAATGCTTTTTACAAATCTCAATGGATAACATCAGCCGCTTTGTTTTCATCATACAAGTTGAATGTGTCATTAAAGATATCATACAGATTTGTCAGCCATGAGCTGTTGTGTCGAAAACAATACTGAGAGTCATTTATTGAGTGGTGGTCTTCGAAATGGCATAAAACCTTACCCTCAGTGACGGTTTCCATAAGTTTACCAACTACAAACGTTAAGCTGATTGGACGATAGTTTCCGGGTAGTGATTTATTACCTTATTTGAAAATGGGTGTTACATTATCAAGCTTCCATTCCTCTGGAACTTTCCCCGTAACAAGTGACTTATGGAAGAGAGCAGTCAAGAGCTTAAATGTCTCGTATTTCGCCTATTTCATTGTCCTTGGATAAGACTTTTCTGGGCCACCTGCTTTTTTTTATAATTTTTTTCATTTCATGTAGTGTTGATATTCCATCTTCAACTCTCATATCCATGTGTTGCAAAATGTTTTCCTCTTAACACTGGAGCTGAATTCGAGACTTGAGATTCATCTTCAATTGTACAAAAGAAAAGGAAAATATTTAGATATCTGCCATGTCTTCGTTTCCGTGAATCAGATCACCATTTTCAGGTATTAATGAAAAAATTAACTGGGTAGTCATCATATGCTTCTAATATACCCATAAAACTCCTTCGGATTTCATTTGTTATTTTCAGCAATATGTTCTTTATGCAGACTTTGATAATTAGCTCTGTCTTGCTGGTTATTGTTTTTTATCTATGGTTATTAGTATTAATTCTTCTTTCATAAGGCTCTCCTGTTCCCTCATAAGGTTCGCCTGTTCCCTCATAAGGCTTGCCTGTGTTGTGAGGATCTATGTTTCATTGTGAAAGTGTTGAATGCTTGTAGTTACTAGGCAGCTTGTGATCGTTCTGGGATCTCTAATTTGTGTGGCTTCCAGCTTTGTTCTATCTGCTTTTAAGAGGCTGGAAGACCAGGCAGATGAGGCACAGTTTGTATTCGAGCTGATGGTTTGTTTGTACGGGATGTTGAATCATTCTTTTTCTAGTCCAAAGCTGGTGTCAAGTAGGGCTTTGAGGGCATCTAGCATGGGTGTTGCTTCTGTGGTGTTGTAAATGGGTGTGGAGAGTAAACGTCACGTGTGCATTGTATGTGAAGTATATATATATATATATATATATATATATATATATATATATATATATATATATATATATATATATCCCTGGGGATAGGGGAGAAAGAATATATATATATATATATATATATATATATATATATATATATATATATATATATATATATATATGTGTGTGTGTGTGTGTGTGTGTGTGTGTGTGTGTGTTTTCAACTTTTCTTCCTGGGTATTCATCTTGCCCGACTTGACGTGCTGGAGTCCGGAACAGACGAATGAGTCTTGTCCCCTTCCTGTCCTTTGGGTAGAACACGACAAATCAGGAGTTTAATGCACTCTGCAACGTAAGCTTTACAACGTACACGTGCTTATATTGACGATATCATACAGGTCGTCTTCATTTCGATGATAACGAAAGCCAGTTGTGAATTCGAGTATAGTTGAACATCGGAACTGCTGGCTTGATTCAGACCAGCTGTTCAACAGAATGAAGCTTCGAAACTTGCCCTTAACTCCTGTGAAATTGAAATCTGTTATCATGCTGAAGTTTTTTCCCCGCTATAGTTTTGAAGCAGACACGAATGCAGAGTTTAGAGTGAAAGGGACGGAATTATTCAGCCCCGTTGATTGTATAACAGTTGTTTCATCAGGGGGGAAAGAAACTTCTGCCTCCTCTCTCGGCTTGGTTGGGTGACCATGGACGGCGGAAATTAAGGGAATAGTAAACAACTATATTTCACTATTGGTTGGCTTTAGATAAGATATGGGAGAGGAAAAATTGAGGAAATCCATGTATAAGTGACCCAAATGTTGGAAATGTTAAAGTTGTATCATGAAACAATGTGAAATACATCAACCCTTTCAGTGTATTTAGGAATGTCAATATGTGTCTTGAATATATATATATATATATATATATATATATATATATATATATATATATATATATATATATATATATATATATATATATATATATATACATATCGTGAATGAAATAATCTTGATAAGGCATTCAGTTCCTCGTACCGTCTCAGCTAACATAAAAATAGTGCTGTAACAGATGTAAAGCCTACTGAAAGAAATTCTTCTAAGGTTAAAAATGATATCGTCTTTGTGTGGCACTGAAAAGTTTGTAATATTAAAGGGGGTTGTCGTTATAAAGTAGATGTAGTCAAAGGAGTGTTTCTTATTGAAATGCTTTTGATGTCAACCACATTTTACATGTGAAAGTGACTGTAATTTTAAAGAAGTTTGTGGTGTTGAAGGGATTATATTCACGTTTGGAACTCCGGTGTTGCAAGGACTTTGATATTCAGAGATTCTAGAACTGACGGATTATATTTTTTTTTTTCATGAATGTTGATTAGTTGAAATGGCCTTGATATCTGGTGTTTTATGGTAATGGTGTTATAGAGTCTGTGATGATGAGTAGAATTTGGTATTGTGACGCCAAAAGAAAGAATGTCACTACGGTGTGGAGTCCCTGATGATGAAGAGTTTGTGGCGCCAGAAGAATACATGGTACCAGGGCGTAGAGTCCCTGATGATGAAGAGTTTGTGGCGCCAGAAGAATACATGGTACCAGGGCGTAGAGTCCCTGATGATGAAGAGTTTGTGTTGCTAGAAGAATACATGGTACCAGGGTGTAGAGTCCCTGATGATGAAGACTCTGTGTTGCCAGAAGAATACATGGTACCAGGGTGTAGAGTCTCTGATGATGAAGACTCTGTGTTGCCAGAAGAATACATGGTACCAGGGTGTAGAGTCTCTGATGATGAAGAGTTTGTGGTGCCAGGATACATGGTACCAGGGTGTAGAGTCTCTGATGATGAAGAGTTTGTGGTGCCAGAAGATTACAAGGCAGCAGAGGAACCAAGTGCTGAAGAGGCTGTCTTATTGAAGGCTTATTGGTATTCCAGGAGTTCTTGTGCTTGAATGGTGATGCAGTCGAAAGAGTCGGGATTCTGGAGTGGCCCTGACACTGGAAGTGTGTGGTGTGAAATGGGTCATGAAGCTGAGGCGTTCACAATGCTCCAAGGGTCGTTGTCTCCCATCCCTCCGCTGCTGAGCTAACAAGGTGTTCGGCAGATTAGATTAGGTACTGTTGGTCCGGATTAATCACCTCTGGCGGCGTCGGACCCGTAGGTTAGCGCAGGGGTGGGAGGCTCTCTAGGGAGGAGAGTGAAGCGGCATATGACCCTCTGTCTGCGAACAAGGGCGCCTCCGGAAACTAGGGCGGCGGGTTCTCATATGTGGTGTAGTGGGTGATGTGAAGGGAGGGGCGTGGACTGAGAGATTTTTAGGGCCGGGTGGGACCTCTGCTCAGGGTGTAAACTAACTGGTGGTCCTTCTTCTGAAATGTAGACTAGCAGACAGGGCGTTACACTGCACGGTGGGTGTTTCCCTTATGGTGAAGTATGATGATGGTAGTACGAGGTGAGGGACGTGGCTGAGGTAGGAGGAGGGACGTGGCTGAGGCAGGAGGGGGGGACGTGGCTGAGGCAGGAGGAGGGACGTGGCTGAGGCAAGGGGAGGGAAGTGGTTGTCCCAGAGGACCAGCAAGCTTCAAGCTTGTGTTGGGCAGATGGGTTGGTTGATTTTAGAGTGCTTCAGAACTCTCCATGCTCCACACACACACACACACACACACACACACACACACACACACACACACACACACACACACACACACACACACAAACTCTCTCTCTCTCTCTCTCTCTCTCTCTCTCTCTCTCTCTCTCTCTCTCTCCTCTCTTCTCTCTTCTCTCTTCTCTCTCTTCTCTCTCTTCTCTCTCTCTCTCTCTCTCTCTCTCTCTCTCTCTCTCTCTCTCTCTCTCTCTCATACCCACCACCTCCGGCAGTTGTCGACCACAGTGGGCTCTGCGAACCTGGCTCCCAGCATTTTATGACCCTTGACAGTGGAATCACGCCCACTTTACATCTTTTGCCCGAGACGACGATGACAACCACCATCACCACCACTCTCCACCACTATCCACCACCACAATTCTAACAGTAACTTTATTTTTCCCATTAGTCTCAAACGTCCATAAAGAAAACCTACAAATCATCTTCTCACACTGCAGGCCACAAGTTAGACACTCGTTTTCATTGTTTTTTTGATGATAACTAAGTGTACGTAAAACAGGTAATGGTAAGATAGAGCGAACCTTAAAATTCTGGTCGTATTTAGTAATACATCGCAGCGAGGAACAGTCATTTCTGGCAATATGAAGTTATATACATATGTGTGTGCCACTGACGATAACTCACCGCTTACCGCCTCATGGGTCAGTAACTCAGTCCCACCGTGTTGCTCTCTGACAAGAATGTGGTCCGTTTGGGGTCTGGATTACTCGCTCCTGCAAACCACTGATAAGGACATTATTTTATACTTTTTTGAGAAGTAACGTTGCGTTTTCCCGTTGCATACTCTGGTATTCTGCTGCCCACAGACAGACTCATGCAGCAGAAGCTGCTCCCGGGCAACGATTGACTCATTCTAAGGATCGAGTTGATTATAACCAAAGGAAATACTTATATGGTAGGCATTATTAAGTATGATGTTCTATTTCCTGATTAAAGAAACAATCACCTGGGGGACATGACCAAGCAGTCACGCACCGTTATATTTCCCATGTTAGGAAACCCTTGAAGATTCGGGGTATAGGTACTGAACGCGAGCCACATGTCTTCGGATACTCACATGTATGTTTACTGGGGAAGAGGTGTGTGTGTGTGTGTGTGGGGGGGGTGAAGCCTATGAGCCAATTGATGAACCTGGTGGTGTTTTATTCGCGACGTTTGTCATCTGTCTGATGTACCATTATGTCTATTCATTTATTTATGTAAATATTGTCTTCTTCTACATAGTCCCCATTTGCATAGGTTGAACGAAATGTACACAGCTTCTCAGATCATTCAGTTCACACACACACACACGCACACACACAGACACACACACAGACACACACACACACACACACACACACACACACACACACACACACACACACACACACACACACACACACACACACACACACTCACACACACACTGAGGACATGATTAATGATGCAGACAGTATATGTAAATGAAGGATGTATGAACATAGAAAATGTTCAAGAGATAAGTCCTCACGTGTGTCAAAACCTCACCATAAAGTATAAATAGGTAATTACGCAACATGTATTGCTTCCATTTACCCGAGTCTCCACACACGTTCTGACACCGACGTAATTTAAACATATCGGTGGCCTCACACCGTCTGGGCTATAAGCAGTTATTCTCACTAAATCCTACGTATATCCACATGTTCAGACATTACCCTCAGACTCACATGCACACACACACCGTGCTGCAGAGAAGAGCTCCTGGTACAGCAGGCTGAAATTCAAGATTGATGTTAACAGGTCTGTTACATACGAGTAAGGAGGGAGGTCTGGCGAAGGAGGGTGTAAAGTGGAATGTGAAAGAGGTCCTTGGATGATATATATCTTTTGGATGTTAAGTCGGGGTTTGCCTTATCTTTAGAATTTGATAAAATCTAGGAGTCAGGAAATCACATTTTTCAAATCAAATATACCCAGGTTGTTCCCAGGAAAGAGAAAAGTCTCTTTTATATTCAAAGGATATCCAAGCAGTGATTAATGGGGCCGAGGCAGATTGTGTAAGCGTATCAAGGATGGATATCATAGAACTGTAACTGTGATTAACTTAGATGGTAAAGCTATTTACGAACAAAACTTAACGTTAAACTGATATTCTCCAGTTAATTTCCTGGATCGATCGTATTTGTATTACAAGTTATATAACATAATCTGCAACAACAGTCTGCAACATTTAAAGACGTATTCAGGGAAAGAGAAGTTTACAGCCTCTCCTTGACGCGTGAGTTCATAGATCATAAAGTACACAGAACCCAGCGACCAACCAATCCTTGCAACAATAATCTAAATTAGGAAAACATAATGCCTTAGAGTTTTTTTATAGCTTACCACATCACACTGAACCCAAGTTCTCGCTACAGCTCCCACGAATTCTATGAATTCACAAGGAGGTTGTGATGAATTCCAGCTGACATAAGCTATGTAGGATGAATCACTATTCATACAAGAATAGTCGATCGTGTGTCCAGATGGGAAGAGTTTATCTTAATAGAATGGTTCTTAGGGAAAAAAAGAATGATATATGTGTACCTCCTACAGAGGTCGTGTTCGTTTTAAGATTTTTCCGTAAGGATATATATGGATATATATATATATATATATATATATATATATATATATATATATATATATATATATATATATATATATATATATATATGAATTTCAGTCAGTCGATTCCATCATCACACATTATGACCCGTCCCACTCCATCGTTGACTTGGCACCATACGTTGAAAGATATCTCACCGATTTTTCTCCTCATCCAAATATATTTCACCCACTGTGTCAGAGGAGCTGTCATGCGCTGTTGTATTACAATAAACGGGTGTAAAATACGACGACAGGACGGTCCTCCCTGGTGTCCACTGGACCGTACAACCCACGTCCGAATGGCCTTGATAAACTGGTGTAGGAACCGTATCCTACAGGGGACATGGACGAGGTGTAGGAACCGTATCCTGCAGGGTATATGGACGAGGTGTAGGGACCGTAGCCTGCAGGGGATAATGGACGAGGTGTAGGGACCGTAGCCTGCAGGGTATATGGACGAGGTGTAGGGACCGTATCCTGCAGGGTATATGGACGAGGTGTAGGGACCGTAGCCTGCAGGGGATAATGGACGAGGTGTAGGGACCGTATCCTGCAGGGTATATGGACGAGGTGTAGGGACCGTAGCCTATATAGGTGATATGGACGAGGGTGTGTATAGCATCCAGAATTTATAGACGTAAGGTCGACTGAACAAAGGTTGGTTAGCGTTGTTATGCCTCAACCTTGGGGGCTCAGGGAGTTGATGGTCACATGTTCAGGTTAGTACTGTTATGCCTCGACTTTAGAGTCCAAGGAATGAATTGCTTACATAAACTGCCAAAGAGGATTGGTAACCTTCAGATTTGCATGTCAAGAGAGATGCATAAATAGTCATATTCAAATCACACGTGTGGCGGCATCGAAAGAAATCAAATACATTTTTTTTTTTTTTTGTCTACGAAAAGAAATAAATCAAAGTAGACCTTGTGTAATACAAATGAGAGATCAGATTTTCAGTTTCTAAGAAAACCTAACTTATTGAAAGTGATAATTCCGTCAGCTCAGTAGTGAGATAAAGGCGCTCAGTTACATGCAGTATCTAAGAAAACCCAGCTTACTTAGTGATAACTCAGGCAGCTTAGCGATGAAGTCAGTGCACACAGTAGCCTGAGGCTGGGGACCCGTCTGACACAAGGAAGTGAAGTGTAACTGAGCGGGTCAGTGAGAGTGCTTATGTCCATCACTTGAATCTCCCAGCTTCCCATAACTGTAGCTGTGATGGCAGGCAGTGTGTGTGTGTGTGTGTGTGTGTGTGTGTGTGTGTGTGTGTGTGTGTATGTGTAAAGACTGGTGTGACAGACAGAACCAGCACCAATGCGATGCCTCCGGCGAAATAATGTATGAATTAATGTACAAATTAATGCAGGACCAAATTTATAATCATGTGGATGCGTTCAGTACATTATGTAAGGCAAATATTGAAGCCTCGCTGTCCCTGCCTTCGTTTGCATAATTCATCTCTGTTATTAATGGCAGATAGGTTCATGATGGAACTTGGATCCTGGAATTATTTGCAGTTATTGATGTCTTTTATATCTTCCAAAAATTTCATGTATTCATTAATGATTTCATTTGCTCCTTAATAGTTTTTTTATTACTTTCCTTCGCATCTAATTAGTTGTGTCTTGTCGTCTTAAGTACATGTAATATTCAGTTCCTTGATCAAGGGCAGGCCACGTCAGGCGTGTGTGTGAATCGTATAGACAACGTAGGTGGAGTACAGCGGCCCTGGGGAACGCCACTCAAGAGGCTGAAGGCTTGGTCTGTGTAGTCTCAGATACATATGGTGGCCTCTCGGTTGTCTATGATGCCGGCTATCATTCTTATATAATTTGGTGGTGTGGTGAGTTTCTATATCATTCCATCCTGCCGTATTTTTTTTGTCGAGGGCGTTGACCACGTCCGTCTTTACGATGTTGAATTGTTCTTCGTTGTCCATTGCTGTAGCTTTTCTTCGTACGTACGTGTTATTGCTGTTGATGTGTCTTTTCCATGCTCTGAAACCGTGTTGGCTCAGATTATGTAAGTTGTTACTCTCTAGGCTGGAAACACAGCCATATGTCAAGTCTTGGTTCCATTGATTTCCCTTAGGCATTAGGGGGGAAAAGTGGTCTGTAATTTTCTGCTTACGTAAGTGGTTTGCCTCACTTGTGTATTAGATTTTTTTTTTTTTTCCAAAAATCTGCTGCTCTGAAGACGAACGTGAATGATTATATACCATATTGTGTGGTAGGTTATGTAGTATCGTCTTCATTCTCTTGCCTGAATGTTTGTGTTTTGTTTCATATTCTTACATGAGTGTCTGGCCAATGATTCAGTGACGGGAGTTATATGTTAGTTCATCAGAGCTCGGCGTTGTAAGGTCAGTGGTTGGAAAAGGGTGAACTATAGCTTTCGTTCGGCTTCAAGAAGTACTGTAGCCCTGCTTTCTTGTCAGGTACTCCTGTCTTCTTTTCCTGATATTGTAGATGAAAATTTCCCAAGAATCTTTCGAACATCTTTTTCTTGATTTTATGTTTCGTAAGACAAGGGCCATGATTCTCCATCCCTCTCTCTTAGACAAGCTGGGTGTCGGAGGGAAGTGCAGTGGGGTTAGAGACATTACTGGTCGATGAGCGGGATCCTGGTGGTCATTCGTTCTTCAAAGACCGTATCTTCTTAAGCGGCTGATGAAGGTCCCTCTCCTTACCACGCAAGAGACAATCTTCGTCGCTCCAGATCCATCTTGGGGCTGGACGGAGACACATAAGTTATCTCCTCTAACTAAGATCTACTCGCAATCCCGGTCCTGAGTCAGACAAGGTCCCAGATGGGTCTGTTAGGTGAATACAGACAAGGAGGTCTGATCTACCGGGCGAATATAGATAGGGAAGTGTGTGTGTTGGCCTTATGAATTTAGGCAAGGGGAGGAAGACAAGAATAAGCCGTACGGGACAGAATCTAAACCCCTCTTGAGAGCGGCAAGTCACACTGATGTATTCACTGCAGTACCGAACTTCGTCGTAGACTCAACGAATAGCCACTTGTGTCCTCCGTCTCTCGCAGGCAGGGATGTTACGTGGGAGGTCACATAGCTATCCGAGTTCAATCAGGGTCATCAGCAGAGTAGAGTCGGAATCAGGATATCCAGGATTAGCCTATGGTCGTCTGGAGGGCCTTTCTAGTACGGCGGTCAGCCAGGAGCTCAGTGGAGCCATATGCTCATCTTCCTCCCTCCTTCCTCCTCGGTATCTGGCTGCTAAGCTTCGGTCTTTCGTGTTTGTGAGCAACCACCACTGACCGCATTTCCCTCACGGGTCCTGACGGATACATATACATACATATATATATATATATATATATATATATATATATATATATATATATATATATATATATATATATATATATATATATGTATATGTATATCCCTCCCTCCCTCTTTTTTTTCGCTCAGTGTATCACTGGATCGCTCTACCATGAACACCGTTATGAAGTATACCCAACCTATATACAGCAACGCAACATACTGTGTAGAACAGGTGTAAAAAGTAGACTTGAAATAGGTAACACGAGAGGTATATGTTACCTGATCTGGTGGGTTGTGGCGCGGGAACACAAGCTGGGCGCGTCTTGTTCTTTACCGAGGCAAAATAGATTGTCCTAGAAACCAAAAGGAGAAATGGGAACTGACAGGGGTCAAGGTCAAGCAGCATAAGTTCAAATCCTGGTCACGGCAGACGGTCCACAGTCAACGCAGCTGTTCACCCTCCCCTTGGGATGGTCGATAAAATAGGTACCTGGATTAGGTTAAGGTATATATATATATATATATATATATATATATATATATATATATATATATATATATATATATATATATATATATATATATCATAATTATTATTTTATTATTACTATTATAATTATTATTATCATCATTGTTATTATTTTAACACACCCTCTTCAGCTCTCTCGACTACATTCATTTTATTACTTCACCTCTCCTCTACCCACTTAATGCTTGCTCGATCAAACCACCTCACACCACATACTGTCCTCACGTACCATAAACTCCCGAAGTAAGCCTCGTCCGTAACTGTCTGTAGTGAGATCAACTCACTTGTAACCATTGCGTCAAAAAGAAATCATGACCAAAATGCTGCTAAGCTGGCCTCGGTTATATATTAGCACACCTATGAGGTGGACTAAGCCGGTAAGTACGCTGACTTGGAAGGCCTGGCCTTTCAGTAAGATTTTTCACACAGTGCCCAGCCTGCCTGCATCTGTGGATCGTCATAGACTTCCAACAACCAATTACTCTTCTCATTTATGTCTAGACGGTAGGTATAGTCCTGCAGTATCGTATCCTACCTGCATCTCCGGACGTCTAGGTGAGCTGAACATGTGACGAGAGACCCTTTAGGCAACTTCGGTCATTGATTAGTGTTGGCAAGGGAGTCCTGCCTTTGATCACGATGCCCCTACACAGCATGTCTGCCACGTAGGTGATCGAGTTCAAGTATGTCGCGTTGGAGGGAACTCCTGCTTCTGTGTAGAGCCAGGAGACGAACTGACCTCGTAACTCTAATAGCAAACTGTCTGTCAAGCTTCCTCAGACTTAACCATCAAAGGAAAGAAGGCCAATTACTCCTGAATAAACGAAAAAATAGAAGATTATTGAGTTTATATATATATATATATATATATATATATATATATATATATATATATATATATATATATATATATATATATATATATATTATTTATTTTTATTATACTTTGTCGCTGTCTCCCGCGTTTGCGAGGTAGCGCAAGGAAACAGACGAAAGAAATGGCCCAACCCCCCCCTCCCCATACACATGTATATACATACGTCCACACACGCAAATATACATACCTACACAGCTTTCCATGGTTTACCCCAGACGCTTCACATGCCTTGATTCAATCCACTGACAGCACGTCAACCCCGGTATACCACATCGTTCCAATTCACTCTACTCCTTGCCCTCCTTTCACCCTCCTGCATGTTCAGGCCCCGATCACACAAAATCTTTTTCACTCCATCTTTCCACCTCCAATTTGGTCTCCCTCTTCTCCTCGTTCCCTCCACCTCCGACACATATATCCTCTTGGTCAATCTTCCTCACTCATTCTCTCCATGTGCCCAAACCACTTCAAAACACCCTCTTCTGCTCTCTCAACCACGCTCTTTTTATTTCCACACATCTCTCTTACCCTTACGTTACTCACTCGATCAAACCACCTCACACCACACATTGTCCTCAAACATCTCATTTCCAGCACATCCATCCTCCTGCGCACAACTCTATCCATAGCCCACGCCTCGCAACCATACAACACTGTTGGAACCACTATTCCTTCAAACATACCCATTTTTGCTTTCCGAGATAATGTTCTCGACTTCCACACATTCTTCAAGGCTCCCAGAATTTTCGCCCCCTCCCCCACCCTATGATCCACTTACGCTTCCATGGTTCCATCCGCTGCCAGATCCACTCCCAGATATCTAAAACACTTCACTTCCTCCAGTTTTTCTCCATTCAAACTCACCTCCCAATTGACTTGACCCTCAACCCTACTGTACCTAATAACCTTGCTCTTATTCACATTTACTCTCAACTTTCTTCTTCCACACACTTTACCAAACTCAGTCACCAGCTTCTGCAGTTTCTCACATGAATCAGCCACCAGCGCTGTATCATCAGCGAACAACAACTGACTCACTTCCCAAGCTCTCTCATCCCCAACAGACTTCATACTTGCACCTCTTTCCAAGACTCTTGCATTTACCTCCCTAACAACCCCATCCATAAACAAATTAAACAACCATGGAGACATCACACACCCCTGCCGCAAACCTACATTCACCGAGAACCAATCACTCTCCTCTCTTCCTACACGTACACATGCCTTACATCCTCGATAAAAACTTTTCACTGCTTCTAACAACTTGCCTCCCACACCATATATTCTTAATACCTTCCACAGAGCATCTCTATCAACTCTATCATATGCCTTCTCCAGATCCATAAATGCTACATACAAATCCATTTGCTTTTCTAAGTATTTCTCACATACATTCTTCAAAGCAAACACCTGATCCACACATCCTCTACCACTTCTGAAACCACACTGCTCTTCCCCAATCTGATGCTCTGTACATGCCTTCACCCTCTCAATCAATACCCTCCCATATAATTTACCAGGAATACTCAACAAACTTATACCTCTGTAATTTGAGCACTCACTCTTATCCCCTTTGCCTTTGTACAATGGCACTATGCACGCATTCCGCCAATCCTCAGGCACCTCACCATGAGTCATACATACATTAAATAACCTTACCAACCAGTCAACAATACAGTCACCCCCTTTTTTAATAAATTCCACTGCAATGCCATCCAAACCTGCTGCCTTGCCGGCTTTCATCTTCCGCAAAGCTTTCACTACCTCTTCTCTGTTTACCAAATCATTTTCCCCAACCCTCTCACTTTGCACACCACCTCGACCAAAACACCCTATATCTGCCACTCTATCATCAAACACATTCAACAAACCTTCAAAATACTCACTCCATCTCCTTCTCACATCACCACTACTTGTTATCACCTCCCCATTTGCGCCCTTCACTGAAGTTCCCATTTGCTCCCTTGTCTTACGCACTTTATTTACCTCCTTCCAGAACATCTTTTTATTCTCCCTAAAATTTAATGATACTCTCTCACCCCAACTCTCATTTGCCCTTTTTTCACCTCTTGCACCTTTCTCTTGACCTCCTGTCTCTTTCTTTTATACATCTCCCACTCAATTACATTTTTTCCCAGCAAAAATCGTCCAAATGCCTCTCTCTTCTCTTTCACTAATACTCTTACTTCTTCATCCCACCACTCACTACCCTTTCTAATCAACCCACCTCCCACTCTTCTCATGCCACAAGCATCTTTTGCGCAATCCATCACTGATTCCCTAAATACATCCCATTCCTCCCCCACTCCCCTTACTTCCATTGTTCTCACCTTTTTCCATTCTGTACTCAGTCTCTCCTGGTACTTCCTCACACAGGTCTCCTTCCCAAGCTCACTTACTCTCACCACCCTCTTCACCCCAACATTCACTCTTCTTTTCTGAAAACCCATACAAATCTTCACCCATACAAATCTATATATATATATATATATATATATATATATATATATATATATATATATATATATATATATATATATATATATATATATATAGGTTAAAATATAAGTTCAGACGTAAAGAAATATTATTAAAAGAAGCATAGCATCTTTCCCCACATCCTCAGACTCAGCTATGCAAGACATGGAGGGAACATCCAATCTTGGCAGAAAGAGTGAGTGAGAGAAAGAGAGACAGATCCTCCCAACAACGCATAGTTGTTCAGAAATGTGTAATCGAGTGGTGTGCACTTTCCCGTTCTCCTCTCCATCCGCACAGAATGACCACCGTGCTTTTTTCTTCCGAGCCGCGACGAACTCATGATCCACACTCGGGAGATGGTCCAGCAATAGACCAACTCAGCGTTGGCTGTTCACAATGAAGTCATAATTCACCTCCACTCCTGCGAGAGGGACATATATTACTCAAGCGTTAAACCATAACTCATGAGACTTAATCCACCCTATAAATCTGGGCCATGGTCACGAATAGGCTGATATAAACCGCCAATTTTACATGAATATATATGATTATTTGACATTGTTTTTTGTTTTAAAATGACCGATGTATTACGGGGAGAAAAAAATATCTGAGTTGTGGCGATGATCATGGCAATGGTAAAATGAAATATTTATCAAAGATAGTAACAAGAAAAAGATAAAACGGGAATCAGTTTGAGTTCTTTAGGTGTTAGCAGATCTAATTTGAAACTTGGAAAGCTAAAGGAAGATGGAAAAACGAAAGAGGAAAGAGAGTTACACAGAGAGGGTATTGTACCGCATTTAAGGAGGTATCACCGTCCAGTGAGCCTGATGGGATTTGAGTGGTGTAAACCCCGTTGCTCATGGATGTGAGACGAAGGGTATTCGATCACTAGTAATCGAATAGTTTTCCCTATTAGGGGCGATCATAGCCTAGCGGTAGCGCTCCCGCCTGTTGCGCAGGGGTCCCGGGTTCGATCCTGGCCGTTGGAGGTTTATATATATATATATATATATATATATATATATATATATATATATATACGTGTATATATATATATATATATATATATATATATATCGACGCAACGTATCATCATATGCCAGTTATTCACAACGGTAAAGGAACCATTTTGACACCATCAGACACACACAGCCAGCGGCACGCGTTGCCAAGAAGCTTCCTGATTGTGAGATGATGGATGACGCAGAGGTTAGTGTGTGGAAAACTTGCTGGAAAACTTTCGTCGTCGTCATTATATTAAACCTGAAGACTTTTTCTTTAGAGTTGGTGGGGGAACGATGCCTTCCATTATTTCTCAAGATCAGATTATTTCAGAATTCAGTATTCAGCGAGTTAAATAGATGGTGTCTGTGTCGAGAAAATGTGTTCCATAACTTTAGGCAAGAAAGCAAAGCGTCCATTAACTTCGGTGTTTTCTAAGGTGGACTGGAACAGAACAAAGTTCAAACGTAATCTTGAATTACTTCCAGAATTAAAAAAGTAAAGGAATCTTTAACATTTCACTGGAACAGTTGCACTGGCCTCCAGCACTGTATACTAGTTGGATCAGCCTCCAGCACTGTATACCAGGTGGACCAGCCTCCAGCACTGTACCAATTGCACTGGCCATCCAGCACTGTATACCACTTGGACAGCTTCCAGCACTGTATACCAGTTGGACCGGCCTCCAGCACTGTATAATAGTTGGACCAGCCTCCAGCACTGTATACTAGTTGGACCAGCCTCCAGCACTGTACCAGTTCCACTGGTCTTCTGCACTGTATGCTAGTTGGACCAGCCTCCAGCACTGTACCAGTTCCACTGGCCTCCATCACTGTATACCAGTTGGACCGGCCTCCAGCACTGTACCAGTTGTACCACTGTAACACCAGGCTTATTGTGGTTGGCGGGAGCTGAGGGAGCGCGGGAACTGGATGGCTGGTTGCTGTCCCTCCGTCGCTGAGATGTCTGCTACTAGGCTGAGAGGCAAGGAGCGCCGACCTAGTTGGCGGAGGGGCAAACTCGGACATGCCACGGACGAAAAAGTGTGTCTTAGTAAGACGTACTTTTCTCCGATGGTGATCTAAGGAACCAATATTGAATCTGGTTTGTATAGGTCGAGAGCTTTGTTTATTTGTTTTTTCAACCTTTGTATAATCGCGTGTGTGAAGTGAATTATGTGATAAGGAATAAGAAGGAAAATCAAAGTCTCTTTAGTAATCTTTTCTGCTGTGTTTAATAGAGTATAGATCATCCTTTCCCTCAGATGTTAGGAACCACGAAAGCGTTTTTTCTAAAGTGTTTGGCTTTCCTAAAATGGTTAATCATCAGGGGAGTAATAATAATCATGATCTCGAGACTGGCATGCTGGGATGATTAATAAAAGATGATTAATTAATCAGCTGTTTAGAGGAACATTTTGGCTCTCATGCCTTCATAGACATGAACGAAAGGCAGGATTTATCACAACACTGTTGAAGCTCATGAGATAGATAGGTAGGTGGATGGATGGATAGTGAGCCAAATAGATAGATAGTTGGATATATAGATAAAGAGATAAATAAATAGTTGGATAGATTGATAGATAAATGAATAGTTGGAGAGATCGACTGATAGACAGACTGGCAGACAGACAGACAGATAGGTGAATGGATAGATAGATAGACGTTAGATAGATAGACAGATAGATAGATAGTTAGGCCGATAGATAGATAGACATAGATAGATAGATAGGTAGGTGGATAGATAGAAAGACAGATAGGTAGATAGATAGAAAGATAGATGAATAGATAAGAACACAGTCCCAGATCAGACCAACGTTCATTGCTCATCGCGTTAGTACGGGACTGAGGCAGGGTCGTTGAGGGGATGGTGTGAAGTGTCTGTCTCTCCCTCCCGCACCATGGTGTGCTGTCTGTCTGTCCGGCTCACTAAAATTGAGCTGCCAAGTAAGCTGACTTTTCTCTCATTACACTGGCTAAATGAGTGGGCGTAGGGGATAAGATGTAGGGCAAAGGGTCCGGGGTTATGAGTCCGGGGTTAGGTGTCCGGGGTTTGGTGTCCGGGGTTATGAGTCCGGGGTTAGGTGTCCGGGGTTATGAGTCCGGGGGTTAGGTGTCCGGGGTTAGGTGTCCGGGGTTAGGTGTACGGGATTAGGTGTACGGGGTTAGGTGTACGGGGTTAGGTGTACGGGGTTAGGTGTCCGGGGTTAGGTGTCCGGGGTTAGGTGTCCGGGGTTAGGAGTCCGGGGGTTAGGTGTCCGGGGTTAGGTGTCCGGGGTTAGGTGTACGGGATTAGGTGTCCGGGGTTAGGTGTCCGGGGTTAGGTGTCCGGGGTTAGGTGTACGGGATTAGGTGTCCGGGGTTAGGTGTCCGGGGTTAGGTGTCCGGGGTTAGGTGTACGGGATTAGGTGTCCGGGGTTATGAGTCCGGGGGTTAGGTGTACGGGGTTAGGTGTCCGGGGTTAGGTGTCCGGGGTTAGGTGTCCGGGGTTAGGTGTCCGGGGTTAGGTGTCCGGGGTTAGGTGTCTGGGATAAGGCATCGGGGATTTAGTAGTCTGGTGGTAGTATTCGTGGTAATCGCGACATTGATGACTGATGACACTGGTTGTGATGATGACGATGATGATGATGATGATGATAATGATGATGATGATGATGATGATGATGATGATACAGGCATTGATGACAGGGTTGATACTGATGAAAGACATGATGATGATGATGATGATGATGATGATTATAATGAAGATTATATTGATGATGATGATGATGATGACGATGATCATTATTATAATGACTGAAACCAATAATGATGATGATGATGATGACCGATATAATGACAACGATAGGAATGATGATGAAGATTATATTGATGATGATGATGATGATGATGATGATCAATATTATAATGACAAACCAATAATGATGATGATGATGATGACCGGTATAATGACAACGATAAGAATGATGATGACAATCATTCTTATGATGGCATGATAATAATGTAGATAATTATAAGTATAATGTAATTAATCATGATTATGATGACGATGATACTGATGATCATGATCATTATAATGACAATGATGATAATGATGATAATGACAATGATTATAATCATAATAACGAGAGTCAGAATCAAAGTAAGACTCAGGTTTGAGTTCAGTGATATGAATCTGGGGTTCGAATCTCGGGTATCGGTCGGGGTTTATGATTCGAGGGTACGAGTCACGGTAACGAATCAGGGGTAGAAGTGAGATTCGAACGCAGGAGGCGGGGGTTATAAGAGGCGGTGTGTTTTATGCCATCTAGAATTCATGCATTTAAAACACATGAGTGGTCTGTAAATAGAAAATGACACTCCATGTCAAATTGCGAAATAAGAAAATGTCATGCGTTCCCGTTTTCTTATGAATTTACATGAACTTATTTCTGGCTTAATCTCTCACGGGGAAAAATATATTTTGTCTTCCGCCAAGCAAAGGTAGATGCTTCAACTAAAGAAAGATTGCTATTTCTTTTCTTTTGTATATATATAAAAAAAACTCGTAGAAAATGCGATCTAGTAAGTGAGTTTTCTCCATACGTATTGGCGTATTGTGTTGGGCTCTGAGGCTGTGGGTATGTTCAGCTTAATCTTATTTATCTCTTAACGTATTTTCTTATACAAAAAGAAAAGACAAATGTCTAACTCTTTCCCTCTGTATTATTTGTGTGATCTCTCCTTCTGGTGTGTCATTGTCATGTTGTGTGTTTTGCCAATGTGATCAAATACTTATGATGCTTATTATAGTCAAGTTAACATACCTCGTAGTAGATCAAGCATACTCGAGCTTTATATTCATGTCATTACTGAGCAATTATTACTTATTCACTTACAAATTTGTTTGTGTATTGTACTTGATGCTTCATATACTTAGAATAGCTCATTTAAGTGTTACCGAAGATAAACTTATGTAGTGCATATATATATATATATATATATATATATATATATATATATATATATATATATATATATATATATATATATATATATATATATAACATTTGTGAGCAGAAACAAATTCTTTTTTTCTGAGATAATTGTTTTTATACGAACACATTTACAATTTTATTCTTCCATTACGGTTGGTAACGCTCGTGTATATGTAGTACCTTTAGTAATATATTTTTGTCTATTCAGTTGTGGAATATAGTTCCCATGGAATTCATTTTTGCATCAGTATATATTTTTGGAATCACTGTCTCTTCATGTATGTGTACTCAGTTTTTGGAATCACTGTCTCTTCATGTATGTGTACTCAGTTTTTGGAATCACTGTCTCTTCATGTATGTGTACTCAGTTTTTGGAATCACTGTCTGTTCATGTATTTGTACTCAGTTCATTAGAGGACAAATTTTGAGTCGATACTCTCAATTTTTGAGTTCGTGTCTCATTTCGATTTGCTCATCAGGACAAGAAATAGAACATGGGAGAAAATATATCTTGCTGCCTAGTGTTCCCAGCCAACACCACTGTGATATATTTCCCATCACTATGATATATTTCCCATCACTATGATATATTTCCCATCACTATGATATATTTTCCATCACTATGATATATTTCCCATCACTGTGATATATTTCCCATCACTGTGATATATTTCCCATCACTATGATATATTTCCCATCACTATGATATATTTCCCATTACCAAAACTCGGGATGTGGCTGGTGCGAGATTTTCCCCCACATCAACCTGGCATTTTCTCTGGTTTTGTTCCCCGAGGATTGAGAAGCTGCGCCTCAAAAGCGCCTGACGACAGAACGATTGGCTTACAATATGCATTAGACGATGACACACAGCAAGGCAAAAGAGTGACGCTGGAAAAGCTTGGTGTCGCCAGGGTTGCGCGAGCTCGTGTGTGTGTGTGTGTGTGTGTGTGTGTGTGTGTGTCTTTGCTCTTTAGCATCAGTGCAACACCACCATCACCAGAGATGGCTGTCTGTGCCCATGCTCCTCCCTCATGACCGTCGTAACGTATACGCGGGATATTACAACTGCGTCCCATGTTGCAGACGCGTTGCTGTTATCATGGTATATGTGTCCCTCGTTACATCCCACTTGTCTTATGTAATGATTCATCCGTAGTCGACGCTCTGCTGTAATATGCCTTGTGTGTGTGTGTGTGTGTGTGTGTGTGTGTGTGTGTGTGTGTGTTATAACGGGAGGCCTTTGATGTTGTTATTTCGATATGTGTCTAGATAGTGCGCGGTCGAACCAAGTGATGTTGGTGTTAGCTGGTTGTCCAACATGCTTGTCATACTGGTGTCGCTGTTGTGTTCCATGCCTACGCTAGCAAGAGCTCTGGTGTATTTATATGTTGTTCAGGTGTTATGGCAGAAACCCTGCTGCCGCTGCTGGAGGCCATATCTCTACCGTGAGGCACACACACTAACTGGACGTAACTGTTGTCTGTATGTTGCAAGGATATCTTGTTTGGCGTTGCTGTACATCTTGCAAAACCTCGTACATCTGTTTATATATCATTATAGCGATGCATGACCTTTTGCAAATAGATAGATCTTCCTGTTATTATTCCTTTCATGGAGGAAGCGGAAATGGATAGCCTAATTGGTACTTCTGAGAAACTTCGGCAAATATTTAAGAGAGAGAAAAAAGGTAACTTACGTGTTCTCTTCTTTTATATAAGTCTACACTGGTCATTTCCCAACTGGCGGACATAGCTAGCCGATAGCATGTTACCGAACCTAACTGTCCAACGCGGAGATATATGAATACGAACAAAGTGCATAGGAACGCGCACCTTCATAGAACATACAAACCTCCAACAGCCAGGATCGAACCCAGGACCTCTCTGTAATCCCTGTTACACAGGGGTCCCGGGTTCGATCCTGCAAATCTGTGGACAATAATACTATCATATTTCGATGGATTCAAGAGCTTTCTCTAATGCACGAAGCATAAGGAGGCCTCCTCTCACCCCAGGCAATGGTTTTAACGACACGTAATGCCAGAAAATCCTGGCAGAATGGTTAGATGCGACATGAAAGCGCGTGACGTGACGTAGGATGTTCCAGTGAAGTGACGTTAGGGTGGGAGAGGAAGCATGAATGGCAGGTGGCGAGGCAGTGGAGTGACGAGGGAAATTACCTCAGTCACACGTAAGGGGAAAATTGCTTCTCCTCGCTGCTACATTCAGTACAGGAATAGCAGTGAAAGAAACGGGAGGGGGAAAAAAAAGGGAGAGCCTCGAATATCGACTCGAAAGGGAAGGAAGGAGAAGATTTTGATGACGCGGTGAATATAGATAGATGTACATAAAGTTAGAAAATGGAGAGTGCTCAAAAAATTGTCTGACGCAGGGAGTGGTTATGGTGATGTAGTGAGTATAGAGACATATTTTATATAATTAGAAAATGGAGTGTGCTCAAAAACTATGCCTTATACAGGGAGGGGTTATTATGACAACGTAGTGCATGTAGACAGATATCTATACAATCAGAAAATGGAAAGTGCTCAAAAAATTTGGGTTACTCACAGAAACGTAATCAAAGCTCTAAGTGGAAAAAAAGAAAAAGAAGAAAAAAAGAAGAACCTGAGCTATTTCTGATGACAAGAAAAATGATACGAGCGTGAGGAGGGTACCTGCCTAGTCATGTGAAAGATAGCGTGTCATCAAACACAGCACACCGAACTGGTTGGGTCGCCTTGTTCTAGCTGCTGGATGACAAACGAGACAAGCAGTGAATATCACTATCGGAGATGAAGCGAAGGCACAAAGCAGCGCCAATTAATTAAGCCAATGTTGTTTCTCTGATATGATGCATTTCGCGATAAGATAGATATGTGTTCGTTATGGTAGATGGTGAAAATATTTCGTCCACAAATTTGTTTTAGTTGCTGTTATTTTCAAGAGGGTCTGATTTTAAGGTTCAGCGTACGCGAGGGAGCTGTGTCAATGAGGAGGACCGAGAGATTACTTTATTTGTTTCATGATTATCTCGTCACCTGATACTGAAATGAATGCTGGTGCCCGGACTAGGTTTTTTTTGGTTGGCGAATTACCTGGATTTCTACATATATTCCATCACTGTCAGTATATGCCTCTTGGCGACCCCGATCTCTCTAATATCGAGTGTCAAGTACACTAGTGCTTGCCTATATGTAAACAAGGCACACAAAAACTATCTTTGCACTAGTGAACGTAAGTTCTCAGAACGATCACCAAGTTAACCTCAAGAGGTTAGTATGCACTCAGATTTTATCGAGTTAATGTCATGTATTTACGTACTTTTCCAATCCATGACCGACCAATAGTCTTACATAATGTAATATTCATGATTTTCTCGTAACTATCATGTTTACATCTATAAATTTTTCTCATTCATTTTCCGTCTATCTGCGTGAAGGTACCATATTTGAAGATCATGTTTCACTTCCTATCACCTTCACCCTCCATCACCCCCATATCATTATAGTAATGGTGACAATACAGCTTCACCCTCCATCATTTTTCAACCGTCTTGCGCCGTTGTGGTAATGGGGGGTGTCATTTACTGCTTATCGTTTCGCTTGAATTATTTCTGGATCAAATTCCCTCTGTAGCAGCTTCGTCGTAATAGATACAAACTCGTGGGCAAGCGTTTTACCTTGAATGAGGCTAAGTACATTTTCTTTAACATGTCGTTTAAGTAAATAGAATGATATCCTGATCATATTAGTTGAAAGCAGTTCTATTGACACGTTTGAGAAAAGAAGTAATCAGTATTTCGCATTAAATCCAAGAATGACATTGTTTGTGCTTCCTTAGTTATAGAGAATGTTTATAGGTGTTTCCCCTCTGAAAAATTCGTATTTCTTTCTCTCCTATCTTACCACACTGACCTACGAGTTACTCACGTTTTCCAACATCACAAACACCCTCGAAAGGACCCTGTGGTCTGTTGTTGTTTGAATATGCTTTGTATTCTTTTGTGTTTCTTTGTCTGTCGGGGGCTTTATCTCGGAGAGACCATCTCCTGTCCACCCACACATGTTGAGGGGTGAGAATGTTTGGGGGAAATTGTTTGGGGGGGAATTGCCCTATTTCTGGCACAAGATGCGATGTGGCCAGAACTCTTCTCTTCTTGTTGTAGTAGGAGTGTTAGTAGCAGTAGCGTTGATGTTGGTAGTAGCACCAGTAGTTGCAGTAGTAGTAGCAGTGGTTTTGGTAATACGAGGTGTATCATTAGTATCATTAGTATTAGCAGCAACAAAAGCAGCAGTAGTGTTAGTAGTGGTACTAGTAGAATTAGTAGTAGTAGTAGTAGTAGTAGTAGTAGTAGTAGTGGTGGTGTGGTGGTGGTGGTAGTAGTGGTAGTTGTAGTGGTAGTGGCGGTCGTATTAGAAGTCGTAGAGGGCCTGGGAAGTGAGTCAGTTGTTTTTGTTGAGAAACTGCAGAAATTGGTGACTGAGTTTGGGAAAGTATGTGAAAGGAATAAGTTGAGAGTAAATGTGAATAAAAGCAAGAATATTAGGTACAGCAGGGTTGAGGGACGGTGTAGTTGGGGCGAAAGTTTGAATGGAGAAAAACTGGAGGATGTGAAGTGTGTTAGATACCTGGGAGTGGACAGTGCGGTGAATGGAACCATGGAAGTGGAAGTGGATCCTAGGGTGTGTGAGGGAACGAGGGTTATGAGAGCGCTGAAGAATGTGTGAAAACAGAGGTTGTTGTTGTTGTTGTTGTTGTGTGTGTGTGTGTGTGTGTGTGTGTGTGTGTGTGTGTGTGTGTGTGTGTGTGTGTGTGTGTGTGTATGTGATCATATGGCGACGTGTATGTGGAAACAAGATCAGTATGCCATCACTGCTAATTTTCCTACATTTATCAAAATTATTTAGAAACAGAAATAGGTTTAGAGTCTGTTACTACTGAGAGGAAGCCAGAGGAAGCAGACGAAGTGAAGGGTGAAGGATTATACTTCTGAATAAACGAAGGAAATCAGAAGTGAAGGCTGAAAATTGCTTGAAGTATTGGACTGATGTGTTTGCTGCATAATGAACATAATGACAATTGGGAATATAGAAGCGCCACTTCTGTCTTCGTTCTCGATGGAGTTTTGCCAAGATGAGTTCGCTTTACTACAGACTCTCAGTTTTTAACACTAACTCCTTGCACATCACCACAATATATTCATTTTTCTCTCTCTCTCTCTCTCTCTCTCTCTCTCTCTCTCTCTCTCTCTCTCTCTCTCTCTCTCTCTCTCCATGAGAGAGAGAGAGAAAGTAGCAGCGTCAGGACACTAGAGGGAGGGAAAGTGAGGGTAGTTACGAGGGAGGGATAGATAATGCGAAGGCTACAAAATTTGAGGGGGAAGGAAGGAAAACCTGGAAAAGTTCGAAAATAGGAGAGAGAGAGATAGAGAGAGAGAGATAGAGAGAGAGATAGACAGATAGATAGATAGATAGATAGAGAGAGAGAGAGAGAGAGAGAGAGAGAGAGAGAGAGAGAGAGAGAGAGAGAGAGAGAGAGAGAGAGATTAATGAGTAGGATGAGGTAATGGAAGTGAGGGACGGGTGGAGAGGAGGAGAAAAGTGATTTTGACTAATCCAGAGGATTCGCTCTCATGTTCTCTCACGCATCGTCTGCTTCTGAAAAATATTAAACAAAACAAACAAATGCTTGATCCACACAACCTCTACCACTCGTGAAACCACATTGTTCCTCCCCAGTCTAATGTTCTGTGCATGCTGCCACCTCCTTAATCACCACTCTTCCATGTATGATACTAGGTACGCTTAAAAAACATATACCTCTGTAACATGAACACTTACCTTTGTTCCCCTTGTCTTTTGTATACATTAGCACTATATATGCATTCCGTCAATCCTCAGGCACCTCCCCATTACCTAGAAATACCAGAAGAATCCTTATTAACCAATCAACAAGACAATCACCCTCTTTCTTAAGACAATTGTAATACCATCCACTGAAGCTGCCTTGCCACATTTCATCTTACGCAAGGCTTTCACCATTTCTCTCTTCACACAACTACTTGCCATGACTCTCTCCTTTCACATACCTCCCGTACCCTAACACACTACATCTGCCAACCTGTTAACAAACACTCAAAAGTCCTTCAAGGTACCTACCTCATCTTCTGTTCATCTCATCATTGACTGTTATCACTTCTCCATTTGCTCTCTTCACCAATGTTTGGATGCATCCTCTTGTTTTTCTCACACAATTAACCTCATGCCAAAATGTGTTCTTATTCTCCTTGAAGTTTGCTGATACTTGCTCACCCGAACTCTCATTTACCCTTTTCTTTCTCTCAACTCCTACACCTTTATCTTGATCTCTCGCCGCTTTGTCTTGTACATTTCCCAATCACTCGCACTCCATCTCTGTAAGTACCACCCGGTCAACTTCCCATTCTTTCGCTAGCTATTTCGTCATTCCACCACGCACTACCCTTTCTCACCTACCCACTTCATAGCATCCGCATGCTACACACCTCGCTCGCACATGCTAACACTTCTTCCCAAAATACCACTCATTCCTTGCCCACTTCTATAGATATTCCTCTCAAACTGAAAAGATCATATTCTTACCAGCCAGTCTTCTCCATTATTATTCAGTGGTTATCATTCGTCAGATTGTATCATTTCGCTTTTGTTACTTCATTATTCTTTTATTATCGTTCGTGTATCCCAGTCCAAATTTTGCTTCCACTTCGTCGTATCCTCAGATGCCTTGTTTGCGTCTCTATATCCCTCCTCCTCACAACTGTCTCTGTCTCTCTGACTCTTGCTCTTTATCCTTTGATTGCCTTCCTATTTCCCCTGTTGCTTGCCTTAACTTCCATTTCCCCCTTGACTCTCAGCCTCACATGAATATATCTCACGCCTGTGAGATATAACCTCCAACACTGTCTCCCACGGAACATCTATCCTCATTAACTTCCTGTCATTCACTCGAGCCAGTTAATGCTTGTGACTGTTGATATCTTACCTGTTCGGTTCGTCAGCGTTTGGTTGCTGACATTTCGCTTCCTGGCTGAAAATTTCATGAATATTATTTCCTCCATTATAAGTTCCTTGATTGCCACTCTCTCTCCACCCTGCCAGCGTTATGAGTGTTGGCCTCTTGGTTTGTAAGCTTATTTAGGCAGTTGAGCTGCGTGGCTTGTGGCCTCGAATGGAAGAAATGTGTCAAGCGTAGCCTCTACTTAAGCCTTCTTTATTATGTTCGCTGTTATTGTCACTCTAGCTAGTCTCGTTTTTCTTTTAGCTTTCTAGCTGTTAGATTTTCAGCTAATATTGTCTCTTTGTTTCTGACTGATAGCTGCCTTCGAAGTCTCAAGGTTTGGTATCCCGGCAGTAAACTGCTTGGCTGTAGAGTTACGTTCGTTGTAAACTTTTGGTTTTGGCCTTGAGTCACACGCTGCAAACTACCCGGCTGTAGTGTTTTGTCTTTTGCAGTCTCATGGTTTTTTAGCCTTGTGTCGCGTTGCCAACTGCCTGGTTGTAGAGTTCTGTACTTTATAAACACCTGTTTTTAATTAATATTTTTTTTTTACCTTGAATCACTCTGTCAACTTCCTGGATTTAATGCTTCATGTGTTGTAGACTTTTGAAATTTGCCTTGAATCACGCTGTAAACTACCTCTTTGTAGAGTTTTTATACTTTGTAAACCCCTCACAGTTGCCTGTCTGCTTCGTACCACGTTTTTAATCTTCTTAATCTCCATTTTATATCCATTAAACATCTTGACCTTTGACTTCCTGACTTTTCGATATCCGCTTAACTCTCTCCCCCTTTTTTTTTTCTTTGTCAATCAAGCCGCGTCATGCAATATACATTAGTTTTCAGGTAACGCATGTTAACTATCTTTCTCCGCATTTCCCCCCACACAAATTCCCAGAAGTTGGTGATGCAAATTAAGGAAATTATGACGAAGCGTGTGTTGCTGTGGGCTCAGCGGCATGTTAATCTGTAAGGGGATAGCTTCGGGAAGGTGTAATTAAGTCTTTTAGGGAGATTCAGGTCAGTGTCGAGGAGGGTGAGGATGTTTGGGAGGGGGCATCAGTGAGGTGTGTATGAGGATATGGACAAAGAGTAAGGGTGAGACGTGTGAATTCATTCACACGTAAGAGTGGTAGGAGAGACGCATAAAGTCTTGCTTATCGCTCTATGTTTATAATGTTGCATATGTATCCTTGGTTTATGCTTTGTTTTACAGCAGGCCCGGGAGTCTCACTATAAACAACTAGAACTCTTGACACCATTAATGTAAGACAGGACAACATCAACGTCGTAGCATATCAGTAGCAGAGATGAGGCAGTGAACATCCATGTGTAGATGTAATCATTATCAGGACGTGGTAAAGATTGGGTTTCGCTGCAGACCTTCTCCGACGTGCCATACTCTCTGTATGGTGTTTCATCGCGGCATTGTATGGGCGGAGCCTTTGTACACGATGCTTTAAGATGCCGTCTTATGTTTTTTGTCTGTGAATAACCACATCGATCCCTTTCCTCCGATACATTAATGTATTGAAATCTTCGACGACTCACCGACATTTGAAATCTATAGTTTCTTGGTGTATATCTTCAAAATGTTTATGAGGGTATGTATGTATGTATGTGAACTTCACACGAGATGTAACTGAAGAAAGGTAATTGAAGTTATCTGTACCACACTGGGGTTCGCCTGGGTTCGCGTCTCGTGTACGACAGTTGGCCCATAACCAGGAGCAGCTGTCTGTTCTTCCCTCGGGATGGTTGATTGTTGAGTTCTTTGAGTTGGCTGACCATATTCATGTTCCTACGTGGAGTTCAACCTCGAAATAGTAGGAGCCCAATAAAAGGTTTGTGACACACACACACACACACACATTCAGCGAGGTAGCGCCAGGAATAGACGGAAAAAGGCCAAATTCGTTCGTACTCAATCTCTAGCTGTCTTGTGTATACCCTAGCCTGAGCCAGGTACCTATTTTACCGACCAATCCCTAGGTGTGGAGGAACAGCCGGGTTAGCTGTGGACCGACTGCCGTAACCAGGATTCGAACCTATGCGCTCGACCCTTGAAGGGCCGGCCCGTGAATGCGTCACGGTCGGGAACGCTAACCACTACACCACGGAGGTCCGTGTATATTCCTAATCTGAGATGACCATGCCTAAGGTGAGTGCAATTGCCCGTGTCATCTCGGCTGCTCAAAATGGAGATTCCAAATTGAAAATACACCGAGACAAATTATTCCATGAATTTCCACGAATGTATGTGGTCTGACTTGCTGTGCTCGGCCCATCCTCACTCGTTCTTGGCTGATTTTTTTGTTTTCCTTTTTATTATGGAGAATGTCTGAGATGCGTGGATGAAATGACTGATGGAAATAAAACTCATGAGGAAGGTGCAAAATAATGAGAGGTGAGGGATGCAGCGAACAGCCTATATTGGAATTCTAGGAAGCCTAGGAAACGCCTCTGTTCATCCTACTTAATCAGTTAATGGAAAATTTTCAACCCCTAATCATGTTTCATTATTCACGATTGCTAATCTCTCTCTTTTTTTTCCCCTGTGAATGTGTTTTTTTTATTTCCAGTTTTATACTACTGTATTTCCTGGCGAACACATTTATACAGTAGCTTACTCCATGCTGTGGTGCTGTCATGAATAGAATTACGATATTATAGAACTTCCTCATTGTAATAAGGTGTTGACAGATCGCCTAATAACGTGAGGCCGGAGTCATCATCAGTTAGCAAACTCAGTTATTAGTCTAACATAAAGCGTTTTTTTCTTCATTCATAGCGATGATCTAAAGGTAAGTTGAAGGTCTTTTCAAATTAGAGAATTCAGTTGGTTCGTCATATTCCCGAAGTCTGTCATTGTGGAAATTTTGATGAAACCCAAGGGAAATAGAGAAGGATCTTCATGGAGATCAATATCTATAAATTTTGTTGTCATTTTCGTTTTTTTATTCCATCAATATAGAAAGATTGGAGTTTTAGTGTTGTCAGTAAGTACCTTTGGACAGTAGCATTAGATGCCGATACTATCTTCCGATACTATCATTTTCTTTTGAAGAATTCCACTTCCCTTTTTCTTTCTAGATATACATCGATGGCTTTTGAAAGCCAGTGACGCCCCCCCCCCCCCCAGCAGAATGATGTTTTTTCGAGTGATCAGTTAAAGGTCCTGGAGATGTAGTAGTTAAGGTGTAGCCAGTCTTTGTGATGCGGGGGATGATGATCTTACATTTGGGAAAGTTAAGGAAGGGGCCCCAAGTACCTCCCAGCCCACCCAACCACATCCCTCGTAAGTCAACTCCAGTTGTTCCTCTTTCCCTGAATATATGAATCTTTACCCCTCACTTCCTTCCTTTATTTTCTCAGTTCCTTTTTTTTGCTGTCGCGACTGCATATATATATATATATATATATATATATATATATATATATATATATATATATATATATATATATATATATATATATATTTTTTTTTTTTTTTTATACTTTGTCGCTGTCTCCCGCGTTTGCGAGGTAGCGCAAGGAAACAGACGAAAGAAATGGCCCAACCCCCCCCCATACACATGTATATACATACGTCCACACACGCAAATATACATACCTACACAGCTTTCCATGGTTCACCCCAGACGCTTCACATGCCTTGATTCAATCCACTGACAGCACGTCAACCCCGGTATACCACATCGCACCAATTCACTCTATTCCTTGCCCTCCTTTCACCCTCCTGCATGTTCAGGCCCCGATCACACAAAATCTTTTTCACTCCATCGTTCCACCTCCAATTTGGTCTCCCTCCTCTCCTCGTTCCCTCCACCTCCGACACATATATCCTCTTGGTCAATCTTTCCTCACTCATTCTCTCCATGTGCCCAAACCACTTCAAAACACCCTCTTCTGCTCTCTCAACCACGCTCTTTTTATTTCCACACATCTCTCTTACCCTTACGTTACTCACTCGATCAAACCACCTCACACCACACATTGTCCTCAAACATCTCATTTCCAGCACATCCATCCTCCTGCGCACAACTCTATCCATAGCCCACGCCTCGCAACCATACAACATTGTTGGAACCACTATTCCTTCAAACATACCCATTTTTGCTTTCCGAGATAATGTTCTCGACTTCCACACATTCTTCAAGGCCCACAGAATTTTCGCCCCCTCCCCCACCCTATGATCCACTTCCGCTTCCATGGTTCCATCCGCTGCCAGATCCACTCCCAGATATCTAAAACACTTCACTTCCTCCAGTTTTTCTCCATTCAAACTCACCTCCCAGTTGACTTGACCCTCAACCCTACTGTACCTAATAACCTTGCTCTTATTCACATTTACTCTTAACTTTCTTCTTCCACACACTTTACCAAACTCAGTCACCAGCTTCTGCAGTTTCTCACATGAATCAGCCACAAGCGCTGTATCATCAGCGAACAACAACTGACTCACTTCCCAAGCTCTCTCGTCCCCAACAGACTTCATACTTGCCCCTCTTTCCAAAACTCTTGCATTTACCTCCCTAACAACCCCATCCATAAACAAATTAAACAACCATGGAGACATCACACACCCCTGCCGCAAACCTACATTCACTGAGAACCAATCACTTTCCTCTCTTCCTACACGTACACATGCCTTACATCCTCGATAAAAACTTTTCACTGCTTCTAACAACTTTCCTCCCACACCATATATTCTTAATACCTTCCACAGAGCATCTCTATCAACTCTATCATATGCCTTCTCCAGATCCATAAATGCTACATACAAATCCATTTGCTTTTCTAAGTATTTCTCACATACATTCTTCAAAGCAAACACCTGATCCACACATCCTCTACCACTTCTGAAACCACACTGCTCTTCCCCAATCTGATGCTCTGTACATGCCTTCACCCTCTCAATCAATACCCTCCCATATAATTTACCAGGAATACTCAACAAACTTATACCTCTGTAATTTGAGCACTCACTCTTATCCCCTTTGCCTTTGTACAATGGCACTATGCACGCATTCCGCCAATCCTCAGGCACCTCACCATGAGTCATACATACATTAAATAACCTTACCAACCAGTCATCTTCCACAGTTTTCTTTCTGCTTCAATGCTGATGATTTCCATTTTCTTCTCTTCCAGTCAAATAATTTTCGATCATTTTTTCCCCGCTGCGAAAGCTTCCGATGATAAATGATATGATAGTCCTGGAAGTTTCTCTTCCTCCTTTCGTTCCCCGTTTGTTCTCCAAAGGTCGCTTAGTTACCAGTTTAGAAGCATATCATGTCTATCACTCTCACACAACATAGACACTGAAGACCCTCATTCTCAAGACACATGGACATATGTCTGTTCTGAACCCTTTCTCCTCCTCTCCTCCTCCAGATCCTGTAGGGTTCAACACTACTACTATGTGGTCCGGCTTTCCAGCCCTCGCCTGCTCTGCTGCACTCTCGATCTTTATGAGAAGGTTCCCCTACGCGCTACTCAGTGTTTTCCCACTCACTAGCCACCAGAGCGATCAAATATGTTAATGCACTTGGCTCACCCTCTTCGTCTACTTCCACTCTGGACCATAAACCAGCCCTCCCTACCCTTTCACACAGAGTCACGGTGTGAGTTCTGTTGTCATCTGTCGTTCGTCTGTGCCACAGAAGTGGAGTGGTCAAGGGGCATCTCTCTCCCCAGAAGAATCACGAGACAAGGGTTCGAGCATGTAGGTTAAGTCCACGGACTGAGCTTACTCTTATGGTAAGGGTTACTAGCTTTCTGCAGAAATGGACTCTGACGTATAGTATTATAGTCTATCAACGCGATTTTTTAATTTTTTGGAGCATCATTCAACGATGACTTAAATGTACGTTTCACAGTGGAGGCAAAATACGCTTCGCACTAGGGAGGCAGTGCCAGGAATAGAGGAATGGCCACATGTGATCACATCCATTCTCTCGCTGTCATGTGTGATGTCCTGGAACCACATGGTTTTACCCCAAATGCTTCACATACCTATGTTCAGTCCACTGACAGCACGTCAACCACAGTATACCACATCGTTCCAATTCACTCTATCCTGCGCACGCTTTTCACCCTCCTGCATGTTCAGGCCCCGATCGCTCAAAATCATTTTCACTCCATCCTTCCATCTCCTATTTGGTCTTCTCGTCCTCCTTGTTCCCTACTCTTCTGACACAAATTTCCTCTTTGTTAGCCTTTTCTCTCTCATGCTCTCCGTATGTCCAAACCACTTCAGCACATATTCCTGTGCATATTCCTGGGCACATCTCACTCTATTCCTTACCATCGCGACGAACCAATAACCCACACGCCTCACACTGCATCCCTGACCACCACTGGAGAACCATCCACACACCTCCCTCTATAAACCTAAACAATACGAACCAACCAGTATCCTCCCTTTACGCTCTACTACCCACTCACTACCTCTCACCACGCCTGAACATTTCCCTCCCCAATTTTCCTTACGTCTCTGTAAACATATGGAGAAAATATAGATCCGATCATTCCCGCCTCACCTCATGACTGCAGGAGGAGCACGCCCCTGGGATACCAGGGACTACTCCGTCCCCCTGACGCGGACGTGAGATAAGAGCAAGAACCGGGTGAGGGATTTCTTCTTCAGTATACTGAGGCGTTGTGCTTTATCATAAGGGCCCTGGAAAAAGAATGTCATATGGGGAAGACTCTGATAAATCTACTTTGGAGGATATTTATCTTCCAAGACATTCAGATACTTCATTTGTGTAATTCTGACACCGGAAGGTAACGCGTCAATGCACCAAAAAAGAACTAGATTTCCAATATGCACCATAAGAACTACAAATGAACATGGAGGGATGATATTATGTATGTCTACTTTGCTTAAAAATTGGAGGCACCTCTGTGTGTGTGTGTGTGTCTCTCTCTCTCTCTCTCTCTCTCTCTCTCTCTCTCTCTCTCTCTCTCTCTCTCTCTCTCTCTCTCTCTCTCTCTCTCTCTCTCTCTCTCTCTCTCTCTCTCTCTCTCTCTCTCTCTCTCTCTCTCTCTCTCTCTCTCTCTCTCTCTCTCTCTCTCTCTCTCTCTCTCTCTCTCTCTCTCTCTCTCTCTCTCTCTCTCTCTCTCTCTCTCTCTCTCTCTCTCTCTCTCTCTCTCTCTCTCTCTCTCTCTCTCTCTCTCTCTCTCTCTCTCTCTCTCTCTCTCTCTCTCTCTCTCTCTCTCTCTCTCTCTCTCTCTCTCTCTCTCTCTCTCTCTCTCTCTCTCTCTCTCTCTCTCTCTCTCTCTCTCTCTCTCTCTCTCTCTCTCTCTCTCTCTCTCTCTCTCTCTCTCTCTCTCTCTCTCTCTCTCTCTCTCTCTCTCTCTCTCTCTCTCTCTCTCTCTCTCTCTCTCTCTCTCTCTCTCTCTCTCTCTCTCTCTCTCTCTCTCTCTCTCTCTCTCTCTCTCTCTCTCTCTCTCTCTCTCTCTCTCTCTCCTCTCTCTCTCTCTCTCTCTCTCTCATTATATATATATATATATATATATATATATATATATATATATATATATATATATATGTATATATATATAAGTATATATATGTGTATATGAGGGTCTAAGCACGGACGAAAGTCTTTCAAAATGTGCCAGGTCACAGTTATTGGGATAGTCATGAGAGGGTAGAGAGTTCCAAAACTTAGAGGTGTATGGAAAGAAACAATTATCAAAACGGCCCACCCTTGAGTTGCTGACGGTCACACAATAACCATGTGACGCAGCGGCTTTCCGAGTATTGCAGGGTCTCGCTAGTGGTGGGGGCAAGCAAGCAGCCAGCTCTCTGAGCGCAAACACCAAAGTAAAACATGCAGAGGAGGGAGGGTGACCACGGACCTACTAATTTCCCATAAGTATAGAGTCAGAAATAGAGTTAGTCACACGCGAGTGCTTTGCTAAGTAGTAAGGAGCAGACAGCAGTCGCCCAGGGAAAGCAGTATCGTCCTGACTAAAAGGAGTGCTAAAGTGATTCTTGGATCCATCTTACACCCTCGGTATCAGTGGTTTCTCGACAGCAGCCACCTTGGGAGGTAATACCCTCATAACTTTAAAGTGTTGAAGCGATGCCTAGAACCATCTTACTCCCTCCGAGTAAGGACTGCTGGCTGTATGTTCAGTAACATCAGAATTAAGACCTAAGATTTTATCGTAACGTATACCAGATGGTTATTTTTCTACATTTTTTTTTTTTATATATTCTTCACATTCTTATTTTCCCACAGCAATTTTCATCTCCACACTTTTATTTTTGCAAATTCTGTTAGTCAATCTTTCTTTCTTTTGTCCCACTTTTCCCCCATTCAGTACCTTTCTTTGTTGAAACTTTTCTGGATAGATGAAGCCTTTGAAACACCCTCCCACCCAGCCACCTACCTACCCACCCACACACACACACACACACACACACAGGTATAACATATCCTGGGGCATGTAGACCGCGCTACCGTGGCTGAGTGTAAATCACCACTTTGTTGTATCATGTGAATGCTATCACTCCCCCCCGACTCCTCCAGGCTGGGGTTAATGGCCCCCCCCTACGCCTGAAGATTGTTGACCCTACGGGTCAAGTGTTAAGGTAGACTACACGTCTTACGATATAGTTGTGTCCTAAGTGAATGAATTTCTGTAGTTCTGATGATAACTTCGTATCAGATAATGTCCTTTGTATGAGAAGTTTGAATACATTATTTAAAGTTTTTGGAAATCAAACCCCAACTTGTCTTCTTGTGGATACAGTTGGTTGATTGATCTTGGTAATAAGAGAGATGGATATGTCATCCTGTCGCTGCTGAAGCAAATATAAACGTAGGTTCACCTTTGAGGTAGATTTATATCACGATTACAATAAAGGATCAAAAAAGATGTACCAGGAAATATAAAATCCTGACGAAACTGAATGTCAGTAAATACTCGTTTGTTGTTACATGAGGATCACAGGATAGCTGCCCAGCCTTGCACGCGCCTCCGTCTCCCGGCACCCACACACACACACACACACACACACACACACACAGTGGGAGCGCCTCTTTAACGCCATAAATGACCCATACCCCCTTATAATGCTGGCCTCCCATCACCCACCCACTTGTCCCTCTACATAACACATGTGGCTCACCAGTGACGCAGGTGTTGCTTTCCGCGCTGTACTACCACATATACGACCCCTGACTGGAGTGTGTATATATATATATATATATATATATATATATATATATATATATATATATATATATATATATATATATATATATATATATATATATATATTACTCTCCTCCCTGCAACACACAGTTAAATATGACACTAACAATATTACATACCTGACTCCCTAATGGAAAATTAGGCACATCACTCCTTACACCACATATATGACTTTGCAGTGGCAGATATGACGTACATCCAACATTGTCTAGACTTGTCATAATGCTCCTCCACACCGCATGATGATCTAGTCTTATGATGAAGACGATCCACACAAATGGGAGCGACGAATGTGTCCGTATTGGAATACTTGTCTGTAATTTTTTGAGCATCTGTTACGAAATAAGTTATTGAGATTTTTCGACCTGAGCTAGATTTAGAGAGAAAAAAAGCCACACACACACACACACACACACACACACACACACACACACACACACACACACACACACACACACACACGTAATTGATTTTAGTCGTGGTCGAAGGATATAAAGGAAAATCTTCCTTTATCGAAAATAGACTCTACCTCAACCAGGTGGAGCACAGAGGACTTCTTCCGTCCCGGGAAGCTGTAGGCCGAGCGTCAGTCTTAGGTGGAGACGTGCTCGAGACTCTGAGAGACATCCCCTTGGTAGGACATTTAAAATCGCTGGTGTCGATAACACAAGGCATTATCTGTGACTTGTTACGGTACGTCAGCAAACATCAGAGTGAACGAGGTAGAAAGAAAAAAAAATTAACTCCTCTCTTATTTCAAGAGGCCCAATAGAGGCTGGAGTGCTCTGTTTAGAACATGCTCTGCTCAGAATATCAGCAGGTTTGGCGATACGCGAAAAAAATGAAATAAAATCAACACACTGCATGAATAATGTAGAGAGTGCATACCTTTCTAGAAGAGTGTTGTAATGTCTTCAGGGTCGTCTCCACTGTTAGGTGTCGTCCTGCCTCGAGCATAACGCAGGTCGTTTAAAACTGCTGACTCCTTCAGTGTCCATATCTATATCTAATACATTAACGTAGAGTATATGTAATGCGTTCGTCTGAATTTCGTGTGTGGACATGTCAGTGTGATGCGTTCGTCTGTATTTCGTGTGTGGGCATGTCAGTTTGCTGCGTTCGTCTGTATTTCGTGTGTGGGCATGTCAGTTTGATGCGTTCGTCTGTACTTCGTGTGTGGGCATGTCTCGTTGTGTATAAACAAAGGGCGAAGAGAAAAGGCGAGATCATTATTGGCGCCTTTTGCCTGACTGACCTCTGTGAGCACCTTTACTGCTGGGGTTGCTTTGTATACGTGACAGTGCTGCAGGGGAAGCAGGAGAACAAAAATATCTCACGGTCTTCCTTCTTATCAGTCTGGTGTTGTAAGAAGCGTCAACAGACAGAGCTGCTAATAAACTGAGAATGCAGGGAAGCTGGAGAACCTTATAATCAAATTATGCCATGGTGATGGAGATGATGAGTTCCATATATGATGATGAAAGGAGGTGTTTTTGTTGACGTCGAGAAAAATGATTGAGCCGAAACCTTTAGAAATCATGTTCGGAGCGGGAGAGACGCACGATCTTCGCAGTCTTTTGTCGCATATGATTTACTCTTGGTATAAACTAGATCAGGATCCACGATAGCCTATCACGCACTTCCAGTATGATCCAACGCTGTTGTGATGTTCTGATTCTTTCGTTCTACCATGAAAGCCAGAGATGATCCCAGGAGAGTAAAGTACGCCCAGTTTGTGTAGACCCGCTTTTGTCGGAACTGCCAACATTTGTTGTCTCGTCAAATGAAATTGAATTCTGATATATCTCATTAAGTCGCGTTAATAATTCCACAGCGAAACATATGTCTACACGGTATTAATCAGGTGCATTGATTGGATATACTAATTACATTGTGAACAATACCATTAATATCTATGATAATTCTCTCTATATATTCAAAGGTTTATTACAAGTGTCATAGTTAGAAGAATCAGTTCATTCCAGTTTTTCAGCTTCGTCTGTGTCGATCGAGCAGACTCTTTCATAAGCATAACTTTTAAGGGTGATACGTTCCTGGACCAGTCCAGCACTGTTCGTGAGTGATGTAGGAGCAGTGTAACTTAGGTCCAGATTATCATACCTCAGATTCTGTATAAGAGTTCGAGATCTAAGTCAGTATCATGACACACAGGGATTAGATCCCCTTATTGTTCGTGGATTGACATTGGAGCATCTGGGTTAAGTCTTAGATTCTGTTTCCCTTATACTTATCGATATCTTTTTTTTCAGTATGTTTTTTTTCATCACTGCGTACTCCCATAACTATCCACTGAACTTTATTCCCTTTCCACCCACGGAACTCTATCCTTTAATCACCCACGGAACTTTATCCCTTCATCACCTATGGGGTTCCGTCTCTTCATCACCCACTGAACTCTGTGCCATCACTGTGGAAGTTTGTCACCTTACCTTACGGAACTCTGTCTCTCTACCACCCAAGTAACACTGGTCGTGGCTGATGCAGGAGCAGTAATAATTAAGTAATATAGAGACAAAGTTCCGTGGACGGTTTATAGGAGTATGCAGTGACTAAGGGAAAGACACTGAAAATAAAGGGCATCGATAGATATAAGGGTAACAGAACCTAGGACTCAACCCAGGCGCTGCAATATCAATCCACGAATATTAAGGGGATTTAATCTCTGTGTCATGATACTGACTTAGATCTCGAACTCTTACAGAATTTCGGATATGATATTGAAGATTTTCTTTGCATCACTGATCTCTTGTTCCACATCTGACGTTTATTGATTGCAAAACCAACATGGTTTCTTGTACGCGTATCCAGGATGGGGCTCACAATCTTATTTCGAATGATCTATTTGCTTCTCACACCCTGTGTCAGAACAGAGTTTCATAGTCAGTACTGGTAGTTAGGGTGATCTTTCTAGAGAAGCTTGGGGGTAAAAAAAAAAGTAGGAAATATGGGTGAGGGTACGTCGCAAGGGTTATGGGGGTTGAAGACGGGTGTAGAGGGGTTGTGGGTTTAGGTGAGGTTGGAGACGTGGAGGTTAGCTGGTATGGGAGCCTGGAAAATACCATTTTGAATGATGATCAAGATAATGAGGCCCTTCATCACTTTTTTTTCTTCTAATTCTGAAACATTTTTTTCTTTTTCTCTTTTACACACCTTAATTTTTTCTGCGGAAAGTTATATAATTGGAGCTATTCATCACCCGGTAAACGGAAGGATCTCGGATATAGACGTTGCAAATCAGATGAATCGTCGTGTTATTAACTCTTGAAGTAATTGAACGTATTATTATGTTTCTTAATTAACTTGCTATACGTAGTTCCTGGGTACCGCTTGAAGGGATATTAGGCAGTTATTTAAGGTAAGGAAGCCATTTATTTGAAGGGTGGGGAGGAGGGGGGGAGGGGGGGAGGGAATTGGTTAGGGGTTGATGTTGGAGTTAAAGGGAGATGGGTGAGTCTCGGGGATGGAGGTGGAAGTAGTTCGGGTGGGGGTTTGTGGGAGTGGGGAGGGAGGGTGTGGTGGCGTTTGTTGATGGAGGACGGAAACTGAAGGTGGACTTTTCATAACGCCGTAGATTGCCACATAATCTAGATTCTCCAATTGTGTATTTCTCGTATTCGTACCAAAGTCATTTCACTTGGTCATCCAATCTAACTTATATTTCTCACGACTTCTCCTTTCTCATTATGGAGATATGTCTCACTTTCGAAGTTATTCCATTTCTTTTCAGCTCCGTCTGCGTCAAGAAGACTAATTTCATTTAATATTACTAACGTCCTGGAGCAATTAATTGAAATTTATGAAACTTAGTTACCCTCAAGATGTGGTCTTTAAAAGCAAAACAGAAATTCATCATTGCTTCCTACTTTTCCACCGACCTTACAAGAGCTAATTAGTCCCCAGCTTGTGGACAACAGTAATTCTGATATATTATTCCCTTTCGTGGGGCTTGCGGTCATTTGATTTAAAATTCAGTCTATAATTAAATTTGTTAGTCTGCTTACGTCGTAGTTACTTAATGATGATAACTCCAACCAATGCTAGGGTTGTTAACATTTACATACAATTTTCTGTGACTTTGTTTTTTTTTAATTAGATATTTCTTATTTAGAAACCTTATGATTTTCTGTACATTTTCTCGGGATTCATATGCTACTAAAAGAATTATTTTGAACATTTTATCTGTTGATTCCATATCACAGTGTGTCGAATAAATCAACATACGTTTCAATTTCTCTCATTGTTTTATAAACACTTTCTCTTACATGTGATAAACCTCCTCCACTTGTGTTGAATAATCTATCCTTTGTTGATAACTTAGCATACTGGCATCGGTAATTCTGTTTGTGACTAATTATTTGTAGTACAGTAATTATCCAGATTCTCGTTACCTTCTATGATATCAAGCCTCACTGATAAAACCTGTGGTGTTAGTTCGTCACGTTTTAAGACAAGGAAAAAAAGAACGTTTTATTGTTTCTCCTCTTCAAGACAAGGAGTCTGTGTTACAAGTCTCTGAGGTCAAATATAAGTTTTCACATTGCTAGCCAGACCCGAGGATCTCAAGATTACATCACCTGACCTGTCTGAAATCTGATCTCTTGGGTTCATATGACATTTTTTTTTTAAACATTAGTGGTGAGGAAACATATGCTAATTTCATCATCTAGCATCCTTCGTAAACTTGAGGGTAGATGGATGGGGTTAAAGGAAGGGTAGGGAGATGGAGTTTGGGGTAGGGGGGTAGATAGGAGGGATTAAGGATGGAGAGAGGCAGGTATGGTGTAAGGGTATGGATAGGTAGAGCAGTTAAAGGGAGGGGGGGGGAGTAGATAGACTGGGGCTAAGGATGGAGTTAGGCAGGTGGAGTCAGGGTTAGGGAGGTTTTGGTAGTGAGTAGTAGACAAGGGGTTACAGACAGGAGACAGGGTGTGAATTTATGGGGGGCTGGAGTTGGGTTAAGGTGGATTAGGGTGAGGTGGAAGGTTGGAGTTGGAGGTAAGTGTTAGGAGGCTGATGGTTGGAGAGGGAGGGAAAGGGGGCATACAGGGTGTGAGAAAACATGAGTAAGGTGATGGTGCACATGGTGAAGGAGGAGGGTAAGGGGTTGTTTGGTTAAGGGAAAGGGAGACATATATAGAGGGAAGGAGGACAGCAAAGTGGTTGGGAAATGTACCATTTTAAAGGATTTAAGGTTAGTGTTTAAGGTAATGACGTCTATCGTCACCCTAACATCATATTTTAAGGATATCAGGTTATTGTTTAAGGTAATGATTTTTATCGTCAGCCTAACTTCCTAATTTGAAACCAAAAGAACTTTTGGTTACAGAAATACCCAGAGCTACTAACTTGGCATCTGATATATATATATATATATATATATATACTTTTACTGAGCACAGATTTCCCTTAGAATATTAAAACAGGTGATTTTCAGTCATGCTGAATATGGAACTGGGATCTAAATGTCATATAATAATTCGTCGTTTGATCGGCCCAATTTCAAAGGATGATCCGTTTTCAATTTTACGTGATAAATCCCTTTAATGCGTTGATTTTGCAGCTTTGATTTTTCTATCTTTTTTTTTTTTTTAGGAAGCGGGTTCAGTGAAAGCCATAAGCGTTTCATTACCTCTTGCTCTTCGGCCACTCTCTCTCTCTCTCTCTCTCTCTCTCTCTCTCTCTCTCTCTCTCTCTCTCTCTCTCTCTCTCTCTCTCTCTCTCTCTCTCTCTCTCTCTCTCTCTCTCTCTCGCTCTCTCTTTCTCTCTCTCTCTCTCTCTCTCTCTCTCTCTCTCTCTCTCTCTCTCTCCAAAAATCAGCTTCCCTCTCAAAATGTTATAATCGAAGCAATTCATCTTCTCGAGTAAGAAATTTCAAGTCGATATGTTTTGCTTCAGGGGAATTTAGTCGTCTTAATAGCCCCTTTGCAAGCCAAGGAATTTTAGAAGCCAATCGATTTTTTTTTTTTTTCGTCTCAAAGTTTCGGAATAAAATAACGTGATTACGGGTTCCTTTCCCATGGTCATTAACGAGGAAAACATTGATACTATTCTTATCCTATCCTCGTCCCTGGAGCCCCACCTTATCAGTTCTCCCATCCACCACCAGCTCGCCGCGTCATAGACCAGTAAGCCATGTGTTGTATGTCTCTGCCGTGTACACGCTAATCCCAAACACATACTGGACGGCGCCCACACCACTACGCCTCCACATACCACGCAGTCCACGACCTAAACCCCTCCCTTCCTCCAGTCCAACCACCAGTCTCTAACTCCCACTCTCAAACCACCCCTCCTCACCCTTGATCACAGTCCCCATACACACACACACACACACACACACACACACACACACACACACACACACACACACACACACACACACACACACACACACACACACACACACACATACACACACACACGCACACACACAAAGAAAGAAAACTTATCTAATCCCTCAGTCCCTCCCTGCTCACACTGACCTTCCCTTTCCTTCAAGATTAACCCACTTTCTCACACTCGTACCCTTTCTGTGCCTCTGTTCCCCTCGTAACCTCTCACACGACCACCACTCTCAACCTCAAACCATCCTTACACTCACACACCCTCTGGATACTTACCTGGTTCAAAAGGAGATTTAGGAACGAACGGAAATGAATGATTAAGATAATATCGTAACACGTGTAATTATCATTCCAATGATGAGTAACATGACTAATTAGACGAAATATTAATATCATGGATCCTTCATTACTGTGATCATCACCAGTTTACTGAAAGAGGTGAATTCGTCTCACAGTCAAAGCAGAGCTTCAGGGTGTCTCCGTCAGGTGAGTACTTTGATATCTGAAATATAGAAAGTAACTAGATAAAGGCCTTCCATTGCTGATTACCAGAAATATAGCAATTACGCCCCAGATCTTTTTTAATCATGATGTAAAGCACTTGCGCCATAAGAACCTTTAAGAAATGAAAGAACAAATGAAATATAATGTCGAAAAACAAGGTGTTAATTCTGGGTAAAATGCTACTCCCATTACCTTCGTCCCTAACCCCATTCCCCGTAAGTGCTCACCCCTTAACATTCACCACTATCTTCCTCCTTTCAACTTTAACCCCCCCCACCCCCCCGAAAAATCCCACATCCAAAATCCAACCCCCAAACCTCATTTTTCCCCATCCCGTATCCCAAATACGAACCCTCCCATTACCTAACCTACAACCCTACTCCGACATGTCAACCTCAGTCCCCTTACCGTCACCTCCACCACAACCCTCATTACCCATATCGTATAGCTCCCCACCAGGAAGGTCTTCATCACCCTAATGTGTTCGTTAGAGCCCTTGGAATGGCAAACAGGAGTGAGTGGCAGCGAATCATTAGGCAGCATATCAACTCGCGTGGTTGTTCCAGATCTTCCCCTTCCACAAAGGGTCCATGAGTCACCAAACACACGTTCTTACCTCTGGAAAGATATCGTGTAAGAACCTCCATATCCTTGAGCATCACCAGTTCTGGTCTGGATCCCTTGATTTCGCAGTGCTGCTGGAAATGTCATCTCTGTCAATAGCTCGTTAGGCACACGTGATCTCGACTGCATTTCGTCCTCATTTCTTGCCGACATCCGCTTCGTCGCTGAATGCATACATGTTGGAAACATTCGCATTTAACGTATTTTTCTTACTTCGTCTTCTGCGTGGAACTTTCATTACAAACGAAATGTTTCAGGAAAGAATACGAAAGTGCCTTACAGCAAGAGGTCAAAAGTCGGCTGCAGTATTATTTTCCTGTATGTAAGTTAAGTGAATGAAGTGGGTTCCTAGTACAGACGAATGTCCTGACCTAATTACGCCCGACTGGACTTAGCTATTGCAACTCTGAGAGCCATTTGCATGACGGGCAACTCATCACAACAGGCTTCTCCTCTCTCTCGTGGAGACACTAGGGAGGTTGCACTGGGCGTTCATCTCGACGAGAGATGGCATGCGTTGTTCGTCTATACAAATTCATGCCCACAAACAACAGTGTGAAGGATCTGATGCAGCTCTAAACAGTGTTAAAGACGATGCAATACAGATGACACTCGTAAGAAAATTGTATAACCAACACCATCGGTACCCACTCCATCCTAGCAGATACACTGGCAGTGCAACCAATGATAGGCAACTTCGGTTGTACCGTAGACTGCACACATAGTGCACTCGACCATCCCAACTGCACCAACCTACTACGAATAATGCAATGAATGATATAAACACCCTAGCTAAACCATGAGGTATGTAGCTCTTAAACTCTCGTCAAAGGCAGCACTGCACAGCTTTACAACCAATAAACAACCATCCGAGCTGCACCGCAGACAACGAAATCCATAAACCACCATCCTTGCTACATTGCGAACCAAATACAAGCAGAAGATATAGCTTCCTCGGGAACACAAGAAAGGATATAGTGTCCTGGGAAACACAAGGTGGAGCGTAACAAGCTCCACTTCCAAGCGCCCCTCAGACGTGGATGCGAAGAGCCGCATCCACACACACACACACACACACACACACACACACACACACACACACACACACACACAAATGGAAAGATCCTGTAGTATACCTTCCACAGACACCTTGAGAGCCTCCAGCAGTAAACTCACGATCATATACCTCCTTAGAGAATAAGCTACAGGTCTTCCTGCTACAAAAGAGACATCAAGGGGCATAAACCAACACCGCCACAAGATACACTGGACGAGGCTCTCACTGTGGTTGGCGTTCTGTAATCATTCCTGCGTCCTAGAGGACTCATCTCTATGCATAATGCCACTGTAAATTCCCTCAAGGAAACTGTAGACACGAGGAGAGGGAATAAGGAAATTGCCTACGCGGATTGTGGTCGGAGGCTTTGTGTAGAGCGATGGCGGAGTAAGGGTGTGGTGGCCTGACCGTCTTATCTGTGGTATAGGTGATGGTAAAGGTGCCCCAAAGTGATAGTGTGGTGGGTGGTTGGTGTGTCTTCCTTTTCAGTCTTTCCGTTTCCTTCTTTCTCTACATCTCGTGATTGTCTGCATGTCTGTGTATATCTGTTCTGCCAGTCTGTTTGTATCTTTCCGGTGAGAAATAGTTGGTTGGCAGCCACTTGACTACAGAGACAGACTGGCTAGATTCGGAGGTTGAGTGGAGAGAATTTGGAGGAGGTGGAGCATTTTGGTTTCAGTGCATTGTACATGACAGCTGGGGGAGAGGTGGATGTGAGCAAGTGAAGCCGTTCTTCGTCTGCTGTTGACGCTACTTCGCCACTCAGTTTTCAGCTCCCACATCTCGACCTTTCAGTCAACTATCAAAAAAATTTGAAGTCCCACATTTATTTCCAGCCACCAGCATGGTGACCCCAATTTCAAATATCGTTAGATATCAAAATTAGATCCCACACAAGAGAACGTTTTCCTACGCAGTACGTTCTTGTTAAGATCTTTCCTTAAGGAATTACAAATCACTTCAGAAATCATCTCGAGGTTGACGCCTGACGCATCCTTCATGCTGGTTCATCATTTGAAGTGAGAGAAACACGAATGTCGGTCTTTGTCACACAGTCATCCATCAATAGCCTACGGCCGTCATGGTTGATCTAAGAGGTGCTTTAAGCATGACCTTGGTGGTATTAGATACAGAAATGTGACATCTTCGCATCGGTGTGACGTAGGATCTCTCTCTCTCTCTCTCTCTCTCTCTCTCTCTCTCTCTCTCTCTCTCTCTCTCTCTCTCTCTCTCTCTCTCTCTCTCTCTCTCTATCTATCTATCTATCTATCTATCTATCTATCTCTGGCGCTAGACCACTAGTCGACGAGACTTTTACCATGGCAGTGGGCCGGAGACTAATATGTGCTCCAGAAAGAACAGAGGTTAGGATTATCTTATCGCATCGCGATGGTGAGGAATTCAAATAAACAAGTCCCTGATTAGATCCTGTTGACCCACGGGAGCATATGAGATTGAGAGGAAAGCTCACAGGAATTTAAATTAAGATTTTATTGTTTGTGTGTGGTGAGGAGAGAAGAAAGGTCAGAGCGACCGGCTGCGCTGGCCAATTTTTTACGGGAGGATTTAATGGGTGAGTGGCGCTCGCCCGGGTTTGTTGAACTTGAGCTGCTTGTCAACAAATGGATTTCCCCGAACGTGATACTGAAATAGCAAAACCGTGGCTTTGCCGTAGTGGATAGGGGGAAGGTTTCGTGGTTAGTCCAGAGGATTAAAAATAGCATCGTGTGTAGTGGTGAATTCGTCAGGCAACATTGTGCTTCATATTATTTTCCTTCTTTTGATCCATTTTCAGACATTTCGCTTACATTTCCTGTTCTTCTTGATGAGAAGCGACCAGGTGTAATGGATACGGAAAGTCTGATCCATATTACGTAAATATAACCAAAAAAAAAAAGTTTGAGTCTGGACTTGAGATTTTAAACCTACATTATTTATGTAAACATGTCTTCATCCAATTACATAACCTAGTTTAGGCCAAAGGGTAAAGGGAGGGGGGGTAATTTATACGAAAAATTGTCGTTTTTAGGAGAGTTGAAGCTTCAAGGATGGTGGTTAGACGTAGCAAGCGGTGTACCCAAGGGATCAATCTTGGGACCCATTCTCTTTCTCAGATAAGTGTTAATGATATTAATAATGGGCTGCATTATAAGATATCCAAATTCGCAGATGATACTAAGCTAGGAAGTGAATATATATATCTGAACTTGAACGTCTGTGGCTTTAACATACACATACTGACGGACTGGACCTTCCGGTGGCAAATGTATATTTTGATTTTGATATCGATGGCAAAGGAATTATAATCTAGATAAGTGCAAAGTTCTCCATTTCGGAAATGAAGACGAAAAGATAGGCTACAATATGAATTATGTTAAGCTGCGAAAGGTTAATAAGGTAGCGTAATAACCTTTGGTGACCCAAAGCCGAGTAAGTAGTCCATAGCTGCATTAAAAGGGCGGAAAGGATCGTTTATAGAAGAGCGTGAAAATCATCCTCACTCTTAACCGTTCACAGGTGAAACCCTCATCTTCAATAACGTGTTCAGTTTTGGTCATATTTCTTCAAAAAAGAGACTTAGGCAGAATGGAGAAAGTGCAGCGTCAAGCTGCCAAGATGAT
>NC_092243.1:62926969-62939469 GCF_036320965.1 Panulirus ornatus | reverse complement strand
ATCTCAACGTATACATACATATACACACAGACATATACATATATACACATGTACATAATTCATACTGTCTGCCTTTATTCATTCCCATTCATTCATATATATATATATATACATATATATATATATATATATATATATATATATATATATATATATATATATATATATATATATATATATATATATATATTATCCATGGGGATAGGGGAGAAAGAATACTTCCCACGTACTCCATGCGTGTCGTAGAAGGCGACGAAAAGGGGAGGAAACGGGGGCTGTAAATCCCCCTCCTCTCGTTTTTAAATTTTCCAGAAGAGGAACAGAGAATGGGGCGTGTATGTTTATACATGTGTATTTGGTGGGTTGGGCCATTCTTTCGTCTGTTTCCTTGCGTTACCTTGCTAACGCGGGAGTCAGCGACAAGATATTTTATATATATATATATATATATATATATATATATATATATATATATATATATATATATATATATATATATATATATATATATATATATATGAGCCTTCGAGGAGGATGAGCACTCCCCGCGTGACTCCTGTTTACCCTTTAAGAAAGTTGAAGTACAAGGAGGGAAGGGTTTCTAGCAGCCTCCCTGCTCCCGTCCCATTTAGTCGCCTTCTACGACACGTGGGGAATGCGTGGGAAGTATTCTTTCTCCCCTATCCCCAGGGATGGAGCTGTGGTTCCGGTGCATTATACATGACAGCTAGACACTGAGTGTGAACGATTTGGCCTTTGCTGTCTTTCCCTACCGCTACCTCGCGCGCGTGCTGGGTGAGGGGGCTGTTATTTCAAGTGTGGCGGGGTGGCGACAGGAACGAATAAAGCCAGCAAGCATGAGTTATGTACATGTGTATATATGTATATGTCTGTGTATGTATATATATGTATACGTTGAAATGTATAGGTATGTATGTGTGCGTGTGTGGACGTGTATGTATATACATGTGTATGAGGATGGGTTGGGCCATTCTTTCGTCTGTTTACTTGCGCTACCTCGCTAACGCGGGAGACATCGACAAAGTATAAGGGGGCACAACGACACACACACACACACACACACACACACACACACACACACACACACACACACACACACACACACACACCTCCCACTTCCTCCTCGACGCTATGTGCCACCCAAATGTAAAATTCTTGACACGTACAGTGTCTCCCCTCCTCTTCACGAATCACCGGGCCCTTTCATCTCTCCCCCTCTCCCTCCATCACTCCTGAAACTCTTCATTACTCCCATCTCTCTCCAGAAGAATACCTACCCCCTCCTCCCTCCTAAACCCTTATTATTCTCCGCAGAGTCCTTTAACAGCTGTGACCATCATAGTTCGTCAGTCTAAGACTATCGTATTTGGTAAATCTATCAACAGCCACCAGCAGCTCGAGGGCTGCGCTACACTCAGGAGCAGGGAGAGGATGGATTCCTTTGGAGGGAGAAAATTGTATTTCTTTTGCAGGGTAGTGTACTTTTTCCCGTAAACTAACAATAATGCAGCCTCACCAGAGGTGACAATTCCCTAGCTGTGTGACCTCAGGCACGCAGTGGGTGAAACGAAGTATAAGGGAGCTTAGGGCCTGAAAATGCAGGAGGGTATAAGGTGTGCAGGAGATAGAGTAAATTGGACCGTTGCGGTACGTAGGGGGCGAGGTGGACTGAGCCACGGCGTTATGTAGCGGTCAGGGGGAACCACTGGAAGAACTGTGGGGGCCTGGTTGGTGGGTAGTGGAGTTGTGGTTTCGGTGCACTACATATGGTAGCTTGGGAGGGATGTGAGCGAAATGACGCCTTTTCTCCCTTTGCTCCTCATGAGATATGTATGAAATATATATATATATATATATATATATATATATATATATATATATATATATATATATATATATATATATATATATATATATATATATATATATTGAACGGTTAGCATTGCTGACCGTGACGTATTCATGGGCCGCCCAGGTTCGCACAGATTCGAATCCTGGTCGTGGCAGCAGGTTCACCTTCTACCCAGCTGTTCTTCCTCCGCTGGAGGCTGCTCGATGAAATGGGTATCTGGGCTCAGGTTTGAATTATATATATATATATATATATATATATATATATATATATATATATATATATATATATATATATATATATATATATATATATATATATATATATGTGTGTGTGTGTGTGTGTGTGTGTTTGTGTGTGTGTGTGTGTGTATGTGTGTGTGTGTATATATGTGTGTGTGTGTGTGTGTGTGTGTGTGTGTGTGTGTGTGTGTCGGCACGGGGGGTGCGAATGAGAACGCCTTAATCAAGGCATTTAGTTGCTCTTGCCGTCACGGTTAATATGAAAAAAAGAGTTACTCACTGAGAGAGAGAGAGAGAGAGAGAGAGAGAGAGAGAGAGAGAGAGAGAGAGAGAGAGAGAGAGAGAGAGAGAGAGAGAGAGAGAGACCGACTGGAAGCTGCATATCCTGATTATCAACTGGTCTGGATCATTTGATATTCCAGATCTTGCTGGGAAAAGTCAGCTCTGCCAATAGCTCGTTAGGCGCCAGTATCAAGGATGCATTTCGTCCGCATTTCCCCAAACCTTTGCTGTTTGCGTCGTGGAATTCTGGCATTCTGGAGATATTTTAGTTGTATTTACAACAACTGTGTTTTTATTTAGTGCCATACAACATTTCCAGCAAGGAATTACGTATAAGATGAGGAATTTCGGGACAAATACTTAGAATTGCCTAAAGCTGGTGGAATGAAATGGGGTCATGATCGTATTTCGGGCCAAATGACTCAAGTGACTTCAGAGTTGTGATGAACATTGTGCTCAGTTTGTTTAGTCGAAGGTCAACCAGAAGTGCACCAAATGAGGTCTCCAGTTCAGAGTCAAATGCTTTCTTGGTGAGCTGTAGGTAGGTTGGCGATTATTGTCTGTTCAATGAGGACTGTTGCATGGTTAAGTGATTCCAGATGAGAGTGTTGCAGATATTGTGAAGGAGTGTCGTGAGAGTTTATCAAATGTTTAGTCGAGCGAGATTCATGGTTTTGTCAATAGGTACTCCGGTGTCTTTCTTAGAGAGATTGTTATACTAAATCTAGAGAAGATTTATTCCTGTACTGGAAAGAAAATTATATATTTATGTATGCAAACCCTGAGAAATATCTATTCCATAATAGTATATGATATTCAATTAAAAAACATTGATGCATATCCTATTTTTTTCCCCTCAGCATAGACTACAAGTTCTGATATCAGCTTCTGTTGCTGCCATCCACTTTCAACGAGATTTGATTCCCGTAAAACAGAACTTGAATAAACTTTAACTGGCATTTGTTTTAGGACTCAAAGTTCCACAGGCTATCTTTGTAGCATCCTGCCACAGAAAAACCATCGACTTTCTTTTTTAACTATGAACAACATATGATAAGTTACTTGACAATCGCCAACCATTAAGGTTTACTGCTCTTTGATATCTAGACAACCTTATGATTTCACTTAAGGTTAACTAGATTTTCCGTCAGGTTAACATTCTTACGTAAGGTTAACATATTTTCACGTAAGGTGAACTTAATTTTACGTAAGGTTAACTCAGACACAGACCGGTCTCCGTACTTACCTTAGGATCTTAGGAACACAAAAGCTTCCACAATATGTATAAAAAAATTTGATAAAGTATGGTCAACACAGTGCCTTAGTCTCTGGTTGCTGAACTCCGTTTCCTAATTAGATATTACCGTAAGCACCGTTGTGTCATCATCCACGATTAAGTCAAAGAAACTGTTTATCATGATGTCATAATCTTAATTTGATGTAACGAAGGAAAATGAACTTTGCTCCGACGTAGTCCCATTCTCTTCTATGGACGGAAGAGAGTACCCTGTTAGCCACATTGACTAATGAAACCAGCAAATGGTGAGGGATGGTAAGCCGGAGGTCGCTGACACCCTGGAGCTAGAGGGGAAAAACACGCTAATTAACTTCTACATTTACTGGGCTCGTTCCTCTAATTAACTTCTGTATTTACCGGGTTCGTTCCCCCCGGAGTCTCACGGGAGACATAGGACGGTCACCGCCTTCATTGTTAAGTAACTGACATGCAAGATATGAGCTGTCATGAATTACGTGATCACTTTATATGATATTCTCAGTATCTTTCCTGTTACGTGTGATCACTTTATATGATATTCTCAATATCCTTCCTGTTACGTGTGATCACTTTATATGATATTCTCAATATCCTTCCTGTTACGTGTGATCACTTTATATGATATTCTCAATATCCTTCCTGTTACGTGTGATCACTTTATATGATATTCTCAATATCCTTCCTGTTACGTGTGATCACTTTATATGATATTCTCAATATCCTTCCTATTATGTGTGATCACACAATATGATATTCTCAATATTCCTGTTACGTGTGATCACTTTGTATGATATTCTTAATATCCTTACTGTTACGTTTGATCACTTTATATGATATTCTCAATATCCTTCCTGTTACGTGTGATCACTTTATATGATATTCTTAATATCCTTACTGTTACGTTTGATCACTTTATATGATATTCTTAATATCCTTCTTGTTATGTGTGAAGATAAGATGTAGTGTTGGTGGTGTATCGGCCCCTCTCATGTTAGTGTGTTTGTTGATATGGGGATATAGATTAGCCTGTACACACTCTCAAGAACTTGTGTCTCCATGGCTGTATATCACCATGAGAATCTAGATTTCCACAGTCAGTCTCATTGAAATAGAAATCCCCCATTATGATTACTGTTTCATGTCTTATCCTGATTTTTTTACCCTTCGTTGTTATCAATGTATATTTGTTCCGGATCGTTAAGATTCTCGGGGAAATTATATGTTATCAACACAATCTGCACTTCTTTCCTGAAGTTACTCTTCTCATTAAGGACTGACTGATTTGACGAACTTCTAAGACTTCTTGAAACTTATGGCTACCACATTTTTGTTAGAAGGCTAATTTGCCTCCTTCTGAATCTTCTCGTTCACATTAAGAAAATCTTGTTAAAAAGATGAGTGGTGGGTGAATGGAATGAACTGAAAGAGATGTGGTAAATGTGGAGGGCATACAGAAGTTTGAATTGTATAATATTTGAAAATGGCCGAGAGATGGGGGGCTCCCGAGAGTGGAAAACTCCCTCCCCATACAGTATAAATAGGACACACACACACACACACACACACACACACACACACACACACACACACACACACACACACACACACACACACACACAGAACCCTGAAGCTTATTTTGTGACAGATGATAACCTCTCACTCTACCCCCTCCTCATTACTTTACATTTGCTCGGGTTGAGTGTCATCAACCATGTGTCTGGCCAACTCTGGGGTTTGTCTAGATCCCCTTGTAAGACAGAGCATGACTTTCCTCATGACTTTTGCATCATCTGCAAATGTACTCAGGTAGGAGTACATACTTTCCAGAAAGTCATTTACATGAATCAAGAAGAGTAACAGTCCCAGATGAAAACCTTGCAGCACTCCATTGGTGACTTGCATTCGATTGGAGAAGACTTCTCTGACAGACGATTACGTCCTTCATTCCCGTGGCACACCACTTGTTACGTCTAAACATTCTGAAGCTTGACCAGAAATCACTGATCTACACCCACTATCCTAACCAACGAAATACAGCTTTTGATGATAACCTTTGGTACGGAAGATTAAATCGAATGCTACTCAAAAGTCTTGGTAGATGACATCAGTAACTTTACTTTTGTAACGCATGTTGATTATCTGGTAAAAGATAAGTTGAATTGTCAGACGTGAGAGATTTGGTCAAAACCATCCTGGGAATTTGTTTGTTAAATGGTGACTCTCTACTCCATAGGATGTACAGATTAATTCCAGATGATAGTTTCCATGAGCTCACGAACTGAATACGTCAATTTCTGGACAGCTACTTATTACATATTTTTGATAACGGTGTTCCTCCACCGAACTTCCAGTTTTCTGGATCTTTTCCAGTAACAAGTGGTTCATTCAAAAGAGCGGTCATGATATTGTCGACTCTTTCATTGGTCTTAAAAAAAAGTTATCAGAGTTTGTCGTTTTGTTTACTTTTCCTCCATATAGTGCTGATAGTATATCTTCAACTTTTATGTCAATATGATTTTACCGTTTCCTTCTTAACTGTGGAACTGGATTCGAGACATGAGTTGTGTCGTCAGTCGTAAATGCAGTTGGAAAAGATTATTCAGGAACAATTGGGTTTACTGTGGACCGACAACCGCAACCAGGATTCGAATCTGTGCGTTCGACCCTGAGCGGCCCGTGAATGTGCCATGGCCAGGAGCGCTAACCATTACACCACGGGAGTCTATGAACTAGTTGAGTTTGTAATGCCTCTTCTGTTTCTAACATAACAATGCAATTCCTTACGGTGTCTGTCGCTATTTTTCAGCAATACACGCTTCCTACTTACCTAATATGCGCTTCATACGTCATATTTACGGGATCTGTGAGTAGAGGTTACTGCAGTGTGAGACTTAATTTCTGCTCGGGGGATGATGGTTAGTTATGGATTTGTTTGGGTAGGAAGGGTTTAGTGCGACTGCACAGAATTGCGTGCTAAGCATGTTGAGGTGGGACTATGTTAAGAGGATCTTTGTACCATCATGTAGGTGTTGAGTGTATGTGGTTGCCAAGCAGCTAGTAACTGTTCCCAGTGGTCTATTTCGTGTTTTTTTTTTTTTAGTTTTGTTATTGTTTGCCTTTGTGGGGAGTGAATGTCATCTGTGTGTTGCATAAGATGCCCACAATTGTTGGTGTGTTGTTTAGTATGGATGATTGTCCATTCAAGGTGTATGGAGACTGTGAGCTGGATTCGTAATTGTCATAGGTTCATAGAGTGATTGAAGACAGATGTGGAGATGCAGATATTTTAGTATATATATATATATATATATATATATATATATATATATATATATATATATATATATATATATATATATATATATATATATATATATATATGTATATATATATATATATATATATATATATATATATATATATATATATATATATATATATATATATATATATATATATATATATATATATAACTTTATTTTTGTTGTCTACCCAAAACCAGGTTAAAAAGAGCTGAAGTTAATGTTTGTCTCACGTAATAAAAAGAAATTCAGGACCTGTTATCTCGCACCTTGTCACTTGTATACTCAGCCCAGGACTGAGACCAGCGAGTATTTGTTAGAGAGGAGCCGCCCAGACACCTTCTGGAGGATAGTTGTCCTCGCAATTTAGTTTATGCCGACATTATCCTGTTTTCCGCTGAGTCAACTTGCTTTCGGCCGCTTTTAATAGGGGGTCTGGGTGGTATTTCTGTTGCTGTAAAAGGCAAGGAAAACGAGGATTTGTATGAGGCTCCCCTCTGTGGGAGGAGGTAATAAGGAGGTAATATTTTCGTTTTTTTTTTTGGTATTCTTTTCTTTTTCTGCAGAGTAAAAAGTACATTTTCTGGAGGTTGGAAGTAATTTCATCTAATGAATTTTGAAAAGGATTTTAAAACAAGTTGTGTGGAAGTCTACATTTGTGGATACGTGAGGAAATTTTATGTATATAATCAAAGTAATGATGTAAGGAAATGTCAAATGCTCTCTGGATATCATCATTCAAAGTGATTTTCAAAATGTGATCACCATTCTCGACCAGAACCTTACGTATCATCACTCTACCACCACCACTACCACAAACGAACCTCCAGCACCGCCACCACCAGTACTAAGCACCAGTACTTCATACCACACCAGTACTAAGTACCATTACCTCATACCACACCAGTACTAATCACCAGTACCTCTTACCACACCAGTGCTAACCTCTTACCACACCAGTCCCAAGCACTAGTACCTCTTACCACACCAGTACTAAGCACCAGTACCTCATACCACACCAGTACTAACCACCAGTACTAAGCACCAGTACCTCATACCACACCAGTACTAACCACCAGTACCTCATACCACACCAGTACTAACCACCAGTACCTCTTACCACACCAGTACTAAGCACCAGCACTTCATACCACACCAGTACTAAGCACCAGTACCTCATACCACACCAGTACTAACCACCAGTTTCTCTTACCACACCAGTCCCAAGCACTAGTACCTCTTACCACACCAGTACTAAGCACCAGTACCTCATACCACACCAGTACTAACCACCAGTACTAAGCACCAGTACCTCATACCACACCAGTACTAACCACCAGTACCTCATACCACACCAGTACTAACCACCAGTACCTCTTACCACACCAGTACTAAGCACCAGCACTTCATACCACACCAGTACTAAGCACCAGTACCTCATACCACACCAGTACTAACCACCAGTTTCTCTTACCACACCAGTCCCAAGCACTAGTACCTCTTACCACACCAGTACTAAGCACCAGTACCTCATACCACACCAGTACTAACCACCAGTTTCTCTTACCACACCAGTCCCAAGCACTAGTACCTCTTACCACACCAGTACTAAGCACCAGTACCTCATACCACACCAGTACTAACCACCAGTTTCTCTTACCACACCAGTCCCAAGCACTAGTACCTCTTACCACACCAGCGCTAAGCACCAGTACCTCATACCACACCAGTACTAAGCACCAGTACCTCTTACCACAATAGTACCACCATTACCACCACCACCTACCCACCACATCGTAAGCCCGAGACACCTTATAAGATCCAGGCCAGACTCCTCCGGAAGATTAACGTCCACTCCCTAAACTCAGAAGTTTAGTAATTCAGTAGGTGGAGTACAGAGTTACTACAGCGGTCGCCGGCCACAGGGGAGGGAAGTCACTTGGCGAGCCGTGGCTGGCAACGTGCACTGGAAGACTCCCTCGCCACCTTTGTCCTCCACCTTAGCAGTTTAAGTGCCGCTAAAGTGGTAGACGCCTGACGATAATAAGATCGCTAATGACGTTCCACGGGGAGCGAGGTGCTTCTTTTTCCTTTTTCTGTCCAGACCTTCAGAGATGAAGACTTTTACTTTAGGCGTTAAAGAGGACATTTGGGCAGAAGTTGTACATTTTGGTGAAAATTTGGCATGGTTGCAGTAAGGACATAGTTTTGTCTTTTTTTTGTTTGCGTTCTTTCGTTATTCATAGTTATACATCAATGTCTTGCGTAAACAAAGGTGAGAATTAACAGAGGAACTACAGTGATTATATGATTCCTTAACAGGGTACGAACCAACTCCCAGTCATTATCATTTCGGAAGGAGGTTTCGGGTAACGTGAAAACATCTGAGTGCATAGGCCACTTTGTTTATAATTCTTTTTCATTAGTTTATCGAATAGCGAAAGCCACAGCGACACTCAGATCAAGATAAGTCCTCGAGGTGAATAGAATAAACTGTTCGTTCTTCAAGATAAGATAAATCCCTCTTAAAAGATGATAGGTAGACTTTAGGAGTTAGGGTTAAAACCGTGCAAGAGCGAGGATCTATAAAGCCAAGATGTTGAGGGACGTGAGTCGGACAGCCTTCCAGTTTCCAGCACGTCCACAAGGATTATATGCGTCGTTGCGACCTGTGTAAAGGAGGGGGAGCCATATTCTCTGAAGACTGTGATATTCTTTCATAATGGTTCGTTGTAGTAACTACGAAAAAAAAAATCTTACCTTTAATGTCTTCGTAGGAAGCTCCAGAGAGGCATCGTCTGACGTCATCTTATTCTGAAGGAGGCTAAAGGAAATCACGATTTCAGTAATTTTTTTTTTTCGGGTTACGATCATCCCAGTGGAGTCTGCCTGGAACACCAGTGGAGCCTGCTGAGAACATCAGTGGAATATGCCAAATGCACCGGAGGAATCTTCTTAAGAATACCAGTGGAGCCTACTTAGAACACCAGTGGAACCTACTTAGAACACCAGTGGAACCTGCTTACAACACCAGTGGAACCTATTTACAACACCAGTGGAACCTGCTTACAACACCAGTGGAACCTACTTACAACACCAGTGGAACCTGCTTACAACACCAGTGGAACCTACTTACAACACCAGTGGAACCTACTTACAACACCAGTGGAACATACTTACAGCACCTGTGGAACTTGCTTACAACACCAGTGGAACCTGCTTACAACACCAGTGGAACCTACTTACAACACCAGTGGAACCTTACAACACCAGTGGAACCTACTTACAACACCAATGGAATCTCCTGAGATTATCAATGTAATGTGCTTAGGATATAAATGGTATCAAATTAGAACACGAGTGGAATCTACCCAGAAGGGGTAAATTTCCCCCTACCTGAGAGTTGGGCTCTTTAGATTTTAACGGGAGATTTACATGTATACATTATTTCGGAACACAAGCTATTACGCAGATGTGAAATACAAATTCACCAGTTTACAGGAATTTTACAAATAACGTTGACTTTGTTAAAAGCCAATCTATTTTGCATGCAAGACCTCTTGAGTGGATGGGATGAGGTGTATCGGCTATGAACACCAGCAGAGATTTATGCATATATTTGAAGCGATCCAAGCAGCCTCCCAGAAACAAAGGAATACAGAGAATACAAAGGAATTCAAACAGAAGCGTACCACTGGGTCATGTAACCCAGGAGTCTCCAAGAAACTAGTACATGATGACGTGACACAACTTACCGGTATGTTGATTGAACCTGAAACTGTAGGTAGTGGAGTTATTGTCCCAAGACTGGTGTGAGATTCAGTAACCTTAGAACTTAAAAGTCCTCAGGCGAGGTGACGATGACTCAAGAGTCGATGCGAATATCATCTCTCTCTCTCTCTCTCTCTCTCTCTCTCTCTCTCTCTCTCTCTCTCTCTCTCTCTCTCTCTCTCTCTCTCTCTCCGCTCTCAAGGGGACTGGGCGTGGGTAATTTGGCGTAGAATTTGAAAGATTTGAAGAAAGTGTCGCCTGATAGGTGTATAGTAAAGGATTCAGTAATGCCTTAGATACTAGGGGGTATACTGAAAAGAAATAAACAATAATGCTTGGATACTGAGGGCTCAAATAAACTACTCACCGAGGCGAAGTCGAAGGCACGTCACAGATCGTGCTAGTGATATAAACACTCTAGCAAACACTGACGATAAGCTGTGTTATACCAGAAAGTCCATTGACGATACGATAACCAAACCACAACCGTAGTCCTATCATGGAAATATATAATCAGCAAACTACTATCTTAGCTGCATCAAACTCCGACGAACGATAGATAGTCCACCATCCCTGCAGCGCACCGTAAGCCACGAACGTGATAAATCACCAACTAAACAGCACCACAAACAACATAGTTAATCAACGACCATCCTTCCTACGTCACTGGGAATATCGTTCCAGCCTCCGTGGAAATTCAATAAGGAAACGCAACAGGTTCCACTTGCCGGCGCCACCAACTTGAGAGCAAATAAGCTCCTCAGCATTAACCATCTAAAGCAAATGGTTTACGCCCTCCACGAACGCCTCAGAGGCCCGAAACAATACACTACTACAAGACGTAAAAAAAAAATTTTGAGAATAGAAGTACGCCGTCCAGTGTCACGTACAATAATGCCACGAGAAAGAATGGGCGAGGCTCTCACTGCGGTTGGCGGTTTGTATCATTCCTGCATCCTAAACACCTCATCGCTATGCATAATGCCGCTGTAAGTTCCAAGAGGAAACTGTATACGCAGGGAGAGGGAATAGGGGAGGTGGCTTATGTGGAGGATGGTCGGAAGCCTTGTCCAGAGCGATGGCGGAGTGAGGAGGGTGTGGTGGTCTGACTGTCATCCCTGTGGTAATGGTGTGGTGGGCGGTGGGACGCCCTGCCCTGAAGTGATGGTGTGGTGGGCGTCTCCTCCCTGGAGATGAGGGGGTGTGGTAGAACCGCACAACCGCCCGGAGTATTGATGTGGTTGGTCGGTTTAGTGGTCGACCTCGCTCGTCTCCTGACAGGAGCAATGATGCGTTGGATGAGCCTCCCTTATTGCCTGATGACACAGAGTAGTGGGTGGTTGGCTCCTACCGGCTGGAGTGAAGTGGATGATCGACCAACTCTAACTGGAATGACATGGGGTAACACTGCGAGTGAATGTTGACCTCCTCTCAGGCCTTGAATGACAGTGTGGATGGTAGGCGACCTCTCCTGTCCGCCGTAGCAATATAGGAAACTATCCATCTATCCTACCCCGAGCATTGTAGTCAAGAATGATCGTGTATCAGATGTATTTTGGGCCGATGTTGATGATGTAGTGGATCGTTGATACATTTTTTTTTTCATCATCTATCACACTTCCTCATCCTCTACCATGCATGGAACTCTGTCTCCACACTTCCCATAGAACTCTCTCTGACGTCGCCATCCATGGAACTGTCTCCACAACCCAGGCCATTGTATCCCTCCTTCATCACCAGCAGGAGTCTGCATC
>NC_092243.1:62894469-62924469 GCF_036320965.1 Panulirus ornatus | reverse complement strand
TGGCACACAAGCAGCCAGTATTTGTTTCCTAAAAAAAAGAAAATGCAGATATTTAAGATTTTATAGTTAATGAAAAACGTGTCGAGTAAAGGCTATCGCTAACGTGGGACAATCCGGACTTAATGTGATTAATCAGAGTCAGTGTTTATGCGTGACGACAAATTGTCTCTGGGCTGTTTGTTTTGTGGTGCAGATTTGGATTTCGTCCGCTATAATTCCAGGGTACGTTATGAATAGAATGAATGCATACATTTAGATACATAAGAATATGATTTAATCTCTCTCTCTCTCTCTCTCTCTCTCTCTCTCTCTCTCTCTCTCTCTCTCTCTCTCTCTCTCTCTCTCTCTCTCTCTCTCTCTCTCTCTCTCTCTCTCTCTCTCTCTCTTCTGCGTCAGGTTAATGGGTACACACTTACACAGCTATTAACGATTCGCTCAGATTAAGATTACATATATATATATATATATATATATATATATATATATATATATATATATATATATATACGAATAAAGTGCATATGAACGCGCACCTTCATAGAACATACAAACCTCCAACAGCCAGGATCGAACCCGGGACCCCTGTGCAAGAGGCAGGCATGCTAACCGCTAGGCTATGGGACTTTATAATAGGAAACAACTATTCGAAATACTAAGCACTCGAATACCCTTCGTCTCACAATGGTGAGCAACGGGGTCTATACCGGTTGTTTCCGAACAGACGCACATAGCCAGCTGATAGCGTTTTACCGAACCTAACTGTACAACGCGGAGGTATATGAATACGAATAAAGTGCATATGAACGCGCACCTTCATAGAACATACAAACCTCCAACAGCCAGGATCGAACCCGGGACCCCTGTGCAAGAGGCAGGCATGCTAACCGCTGTGTGCCTCTGTTCGGAAATAACCGGTATAGACCCCGTTGCTCACCATTGTGAGACGAAGGGTATTCGAGTGCTTAGTATTTCGAATAGTTGTTTCCTATTATAAAGTCCCATAGCCTAGCGGTTAGCATGCCTGCCTCTTGCACAGGGGTCCCGGGTTCGATCCTGGCTGTTGGAGGTTTTTATGATATATATATGTGTGTGTCTGTGTGTGTGTGTGTGTGTATAAAGAAAGAGAAAGAAAATCCCTCAACATTAGACATCACACACTAAACATGTCAAGCAGATCTTCGTCGACATCTCGCCCATAACAGTACACCGCCGACATGCGACACACCAGGAGAGAAATTCATCGAAGAGGAGGAGGAGATGACTGCCTCTGTAAGGCCTACGGAGGGGATGGATTACCAATAATTGGCTCAGCCTGGCGGGTTTATTATAGGACACTCTTGCTTGGACCAGGGGGTATCTTAGGTCTTGGGAGGAAAGCTGGGAACGCTTACCAGAAGGTGTTGCCCAAAGTAGCTTTCTTTTATATTTAATGGCTCATATAGGACATGTTTTTTTCTGTCATGTCCAGGTACTGTATGGAAATTATGGTTTGTTGTAGGTGATAGTGGTGATGCTCTTTACCTGGACTCTATCCAAAATGCGTTATTGTTTTCCACTGGGAGTCGTAGAGAAGTTTTGTTGCAATGTTCAAGTAAGGAGATGCTGGTGCCGTTGCTTACCTTGGGAGAAGGATCGACGTGGCAGCTGTTGAATATGAAGAATGTGTTTGCCTTGAAGCAATAAGGCTGAAAGAAACCATTCCTGACGAGAATAATGCGATGTTTTATCCTGTGAAAATAAGAGGATATTGTTACAAGTCTGCCTTTTTCGAAGTAATCTCTTAAGTGTGTGTTTTGTTCTCAAATGTTGAAGCTGTAAGTATTTGAAACCTGATTATGTTTTCTTAATGCTGTATTGTTTACAAGTTGTCTCTCATTTTTAATGACGATTTTTGTATCTCTGACCTTCTTTAGCCTACTCAATATTGGGATATCTCCCCATAGTTGTGTTTGTGTAAATATGAGCTTTCACGATCTTCGAAAAGATGTTAAAAACTTCGAGAGATTCTATGTCATTAGGTTCACCGCGGGACTATGGACATGATTAAGAGTATAGCGTACGATTCATGAGTTCACTCGATTGTGTCCTCCGCAGATAAAATTCAACAAATATTATTTTTTCACAATAGGGCGTCGACAAAACATAATCATATCGTTTGTGCGAACGATGATTTTATCTTAGAAGAATTATTAGTATATTTTATCTGTACAGTATCTGTTCGAGTTGGAAAATTATTAGTGTATCTTATCTGTACATCATCAGTTCCGAGTTGGAATTCCGTTATGGGACCTTTTGGTCATAAGGCTCAGCACAGTCCTTCGTCCCAGAAGTGGTGATAACGAAATTATTTAAAGAGGGAAATCTTAGTATGCCAGTTCTTATTATCAAAGCATTTAGTTATCGTTAAACTTGGGAATTCGGGTGTAGGATCTTTTGGTTATAAGACACAACTACACAAACCTACGTCTTAAAGTTGTGATAACGGAGTTATCTAAAGAAGAAGATATTAGTGTGCTAGTTCTTATATCAGAGCGCTTCTCTATCGTCAAACTTGAAATCTAGTTATACGAGCTTTTGATTATAAGACTTTGCATAACTCTTATGTCCTCAGAGCATCAGCCGCTCTGTCTACCGAGGCTAGTACAACACGAGACCAGCACGAAGGAAAGGCAGCAAGAACGAGACTATTGTTCTCTTTTATCTCCCAGGACACGACCATTTTCCCTGGGCGTCCGGGGACGCCATAGGTGCTCACAAAGGCCGTGTCACATGAATGGCCTCTATTATCTCACCTTTTCCGCTCCGCACTTTTATTCTTACCCAGGAGAGTAGGGAGGATGACGAGCGAATACCGGAATTGCGTGCGACCAGGTACACTTATCCCTGGCTCACCCAACACTGAAATTCCATATGTATGTATTGGAAAAGATCACAGTTGAGCACCTGAGCAAGTAAATTCCTTGTAATCCACGGGGAAATGAAACGGTAAGTTGCCAAGTGCACTTTCCTGTACTGATCACATCATCAGGGGAGATATACGAAAGTGCACTTGGGAACTTATCGTGTTTCATTTCACCTTGAATTACGAGGAGTATATATATATATATATATATATATATATATATATATATATATATATATATATATATATATATATATATATATATATATATATATATATATATATATATATATATTATATATATATATATATATATATATATATATATATATATATATATATATATATATATATACACGAAATACAGAATTTCATTTTTGCTGATGGAACATAGTATTTCGGAAATTAACAAAACTCGCATACTATGGATCCCTTTTCAGCTCTTTATATATTTTCATGATTGTGTGGCATCCAAATAAAACTGCCTGAGATCCGGAATATATATTTCTGATATCGTCATCACATTAAGAACGATTACAGTAGAGATGTTTAATTGATTTTCTCTTTGTAAGAGAATCTATCAGAGTAATACTTATTACTGTCTAAGATTATCTCCAGTGGCTACTGACTGAATCGTCGCCTTTAAACAGTGGAGCATCTTTCAGGATGATCGGATCATCCTTAAGGATGACTTGAATATGCTCATAAGCTTGGATCGTCTTGAAGTCGAGTGAGGATTTATGACGGGTCTGCATTCTCTCTCTCTCTCTCTCTCTCTCTCTCTCTCTCTCTCTCTCTCTCTCTCTCTCTCTCTATATATATATATATATATATATATATATATATATATATATATATATATATATATATATATATATATATAATAAATAGATAGTGAGGAATGACCAGGATCATGTAAGGACACGAGCGTTCTGCTCCGCTTTAGAGAATCATGACTGTAACGTAGGGAAGATAGTGTCATAGGTGTACCAGTCAGGGGTCGTATATATGGTAGTACAGAGCGGAAAGCAACACCTGCGTCACTGGTGAGCCACATGTGTTATGTAGAGGGACAAGTGGGTGGGTGATGGCAGGCCAGCAATATAAGGGGGTATGGGTCATTTATGGCGTTAAAGAGGCGCTCCCACTATGTGTATGTGTGTGTGTGTGGTGTGTGTGTCGGGAGACGGAGGCGCGTGCTGGGCTGGGCAGCTTTTCTCTGGTTCCGTTACACTAAAGCTTCAAAAAAAATCATAAATGATGACTATTGATCTACTTTTACCTATGCGTCTGATCGGTATTTCAATCTCTTACTGACAGTATAATATGTGTCTCGTCTATAAGTTTTTCAGCCGCTTATTAGAAGCATAATTAAAAGTTATGTTAGACGTGAACATGGGTTTGTGGTTCGTGTGGTAACATGAGAAATGTGATATACATTCCACTCCACTAGGATTGAGGAAGCACCCCCATCACACGAGAACAATAATAGTGTTTGTATTGTAAGCGTTGGTGTGGCCACAGGCCTACCCAGCAGGATTCTGCTGTGATCAGTGGACGAGAGTCTCCACATCCCAGAACAATATGTTTAGTGATGATTTGAAGACCCGCAGTTCATGAATGGTGAAGAAGCATTATAGAAAAGATGAATTAAATCTCATAGTGAGATAGTGCTGTATTTTGATTTGAAAATGATATCAGCAGTAGAAATTAAACGTTGGAAACACTGTTGAAAAAGGCGAAGAATGGTTTGCGAGGCAAAATTGTGATTTGCCACAAGCCTCTCACCAATTCACCACATGTGCTGGACAAACCTGGTCTAGAAACTTGGAGTCAGATATACAAACGTTGTATATTTTTTTCCCTCCGTATTCGCCATTTCCCTCGTTAGCGAGGTCACGTTAAGAACAGAGAACTGAAACTTAGAGTTAAAATCCTCAATTGGTCACCTCCTCTGCCCATTCTTTTGGAAAAGTAAAAACTGGAGGGGAGGATTTCTAGCCCTCCCTCCCCGCTCCCTTCCCTTTTAGTCGCCTTCTACGACACGCAGGGAATACGTAGGTAGAATTCTTTCTCCCATATATATATATATATATATATATATATGACGATTATAATGCTAATAGCCTCACCTGGACACTGAGAGATACCTCTTCTGATTCACTGACAACAAGAGACATTACGTAAACTTATGATTAAAACTACAACAAAACATCCACTTAAGGACACAACTACATCATGAGAAGTCAAGTCTGTCAGCACACTTGCTTGACCCGGGACCCACCCACATTCCCCGGCCCCTCCGCCAGCCTGGAGGAGTCAAGGGAGTGATAACATTCACCTGATACAGCAATCTGGTGAGTTACACCACGGTAGCTCAGCCAAAATGCCCCAGTGTGTGTGTGTGTGTGTGTATGTGTGTGGCCCCGTCTCTCCTCTTGCTCTACCGTCAAGAAAACTTTTGCACCTTTGTGAGCTGCTGGCATAACGTCACCGTCTCTGTTCGTCCTCAACTCGTGCACTAAATCAGTATTTCTTCTTCTTTTTTTTTTTCTTCTAACATCCATCTTGACCAGCCTGTGTCTTCCGCTGATCGTAGCGTCTGGTAGGTAACTTTGGTGATGCACCTCGCGAGGAAATGTTGTCAGTCATCAACCAGTTGATTCTAGAGTTTTAAGGTTGTTATCGGACCTCTCTTTCACTCACTCATTCACTCACTCACTCACTCCCCTTCTCTCCTCCTTGGTAGACAGCTGCGTAGCCCTCATATCTTTCATTGTAGTTTTATCTTCATTCAAGAGCTGTCTTTGTTGTTCTTGTCTGGCCCCTGACAGTCATGTTTTTGCGTTTCTTTAGCTTCGGTGACCAGGCAGGCTTCATCCAGCAACTAGCTAACTAAGCATTGCCTTACACATGTTTTTCACTGGAATTGTAGTACAGTACACATTTTATTTCTGTCGCAGTTTTCCTGATGTGTAGCTTGTTTCCGGCTAAGTAATAGTCACAATCTGGCCTTCTTTCGCTGAGTTCCCTCCTTATTGCCTTGCATTTGGTGTGTGTGTGCGCGCGCTTGTGTATGTGTGTGTGTGTGTGTGTGTGTGTGTGTGAGAGCGAAGGGGGACAAAGGTATTTTCTGCTTCGCTATTCTGTTTCTACCACAAATCCCGATATAACCACAGATGACCTAGTTGTGGTCCAGCAGGTCTCCTAGTTTCTGTTTCTCATGTGATCCTCACGCACCACACATGGTCGGAGGTCTTCTTGGAAAAAGAAAGGGGATGTGGCAGAAGAGAGACAAAAGAAAAGATATATTGGAAAATACTGAAATCAGAAAGAGAAAGTGAGAAAAAATGTAATGACAAAATAAGATAGATATTAGAAAACGTTTAAGTGAGAGAGGAAGGGAGAAAATAAAAACGTACGAAGACTAGATGTAGAAATATGGATGGATACGCGCACAGTGGATGTAGGAAAGTCTCAACAATTGACCGTTATCTTGGATGACATGAGAATGAAAGTAGTTCAAGTTGTCTGTTGCGGCAACAGCCGTTCACGTTGAATCCAGGCATCAAATCAGTGGTCTTTGGTGAAGAAAGTCTCCTCTGCCTTGAAAAATGCTAACACGTGTGATTCTTCTCAGACGTGTGTGTTTCCTGGAGACAGCGTATGGTAGATGAAGGTACAAGACGGCTGTCTTGTTGGATGAGGCTCCATATCGACAGTGTTGTCTATCTATGGGAAACCATGTTCTCTCGTCGCGGTAACTGGTATGCGCCGCCTGTTCGTATCTTTATTATATCATTATCAATCTAAGATCGAGAGTCACTGAGGAGACCTTTCCGAAAAAGTTTCGATACAAGGTTATCGTCAGAAACGTATACCTCTACAACAATTACAAGAAATATACAAGAAAGTATACGTAGATTTATTAGCCAAATTCCTTTACTAGACGGTCCGCTCCAGGTCCTCAGGTTAAAGCACAACGCCTCAGTATACTGAAGAAGAAATCCCTCACCCGGTTCTTGCTCTTATCTCACGTCCCCGCTTGGGCGACGGAGGAGCACGCCCCTGGTATCCCAGGGGCGTGCTCCTCCTGCAGTCATGACAGGATGCGGGGATGATCGGATCTAAATTTTCTCCAAATGTTTGCAGAGTCGTGGAGAAAAATGGAGGAGGTAAATGTTTAAGCGATGAGGAGGTGAGACGTGAGAGAGGTGGTAGTGTGTAGGGAGGAGGAGGAGGAGGAGGCTAGTGCTGGGTCTGTGGTGGTGAGGTGTACAGTGGGTGGTGTGTGCTCTTCTGTGGCTAGTGAGGGCGTCTGTATAGGATCACTAGAGTGTCAGTAGGTGATATCATTTCTTGGTCTGTGGTGGTGAGGGTTTATCTATACGGGAATCGATGATATGAAGAAAAAAAAAACTGGGCTGGTATGTGTGGTGAGGTTGGTGTGGCGGGATATGGATGGTGAGGTTGGTGTGGCGGGGTATAGGTGGTGAGGTTGGTGTGGTGGGAGGGAGCACACAGAATCCCCGTAGATGATTAACTCAGCTTTATATTCCGCCCGTTGTATTGTGCTGTGATATGTGCCCGGGAATGTATGTATGTATGAGGCATCCGCCAGTCAATGGCTGGTATATGATTAGCATACCTTGGAGTCATGTATTAGGTCTACGGAACGTATAGACTCGTCACAAAATGAAAAGAGAGGGGAGAAAAATATAGTTTTTCCACATTTTCACACATTCTGACAACCCCAACAACCCCTCCAATTACGAGTAACACAAGCCAGAGATATATAATTTTTTTCTCTCTTGTTGTCATATTTTATGTATTGATATTAATAGGTGTTTGAAACAGACACTACAGGGGTCGGCTACTACGCGTTTAAAGTTAAGATTATTTCACCATTCCGTTATTCACTCCAGGTTAGGGATTGTCGTCCTCTTCTCAAAATGAAAGAAGAAAGATATTGTCTCGTATGAAAGTGTAAAAAGAACAGTTGTTTATATTGTTTGTCTCTCTCCCTCTCTCTCTCTCTCTCTCTCTCTCTCTCTCTCTCTCTCTCTCTCTCTCTCTCTCTCTCTCTCTCTCTCTCTCTCTCTCTCTCTCTCTCTCTCTCTCTATCTATCTATCTATCTATCTGTATCAAGTATATATATATATATATATATATATATATATATATATATATATATATATATATATATATATATATATATATATATATATATATATATATATATTTTTTTTTTTTTTTTTTTTTTTTTTTTTTTTGCTTTGTCGCTGTCTCCCGCGTTTGCGAGGTAGCGCAAGGAAACAGACGAAAGAAATAGCCCAACCCACCCCCATACACATGTATATACATACGTCCACACACGCAAATATACATACCTACACGCTTTCCATGGTTTAAGCCAGACGCTTCACATGCCCTGATTCAATCCACTGACAGCACGTCAACCCCGGTATACCACATCGATCCAATTCACTCTATTCCTTGCCCTCCTTTCACCCTCCTGCATGTTCAGGCCCCGATCACACAAAATCTTTTTCACTCCATCTTTCCACCTCCAATTTGGTCTCCCACTTCTCCTCGTTCCCTCCACCTCCGACACATATATCCTCTTGGTCAATCTTTCCTCACTCATTCACTCCATGTGCCCAAACCATTTCAAAACACCCTCTTCTGCTCTCTCAACCAGGCTCTTCTTATTTCCACACATCTCTCTTACCCTTACGTTACTTACTCAATCAAACCACCTCACACCACACATTGTCCTCAAACATCTCATTTCCAGCACATCCATCCTCCTGCGCACAACTCTATCCATAGCCCACGCCTCGCAACCATACAACATTGTTGGAACCACTATTTCTTCAAACATACCCATTTTTGCTTTCCGAGATAATGTTCTCGACTTCCACACATTCTTCAAGGCTCCCAGGATTTTCGCCCCCTCCCCCACCCTATGATCCACTTCCGCTTCCATGGTTCCATCCGCTGCCAGATCCACTCCCAGATATCTAAAACACTTTACTTCCTCCAGTTTTTCTCCATTCAAACTTACCTCCCAATTGACTTGACCCTCAACCTTACTGTATATACATATATATATACATATATATATATATTTTTTTTTTTTTTTTTTTTTCTTATACTTTGTCGCTGTTTCCCGCGTTTGCGAGGTAGCGCAAGGAAACAGACGAATGAAATTCCCCAACCCCCACCATACACATGTACATACACACGTCCACACACACAAATATACATACCTACACAGCTTTCCATGGTTTACCCCGGACGCTTCACATGCCTTGATTCAATCCACTGACAGCACGTCAACCCCTGTATATATATAAATATAAGGAAGTAAAACACCTTATTTTGAATTTTCCAGTAGTAGTGCACTTCATTAGTGGACTGAATTTTGTGATGAAATGTCAGCTAGCTGTCAAGAAGCATTATATAAGTGTGCAACTTGACTGTAAAACACAGTGAGGAGAAGCAGCCATTCCATACCTTCTGGGGGGGCTGATCCACTGCTGCTACACCTAGGATGGCTTTTCTTCCGCCTCTCCGTCTGTCAGAAATATAAGTCTTCCACCTTATCTGTCTCCCAGATATCCACTCTCCGTCCCGCCGCGGTGCTGTTTCCCTTTTCTTTGCTCTCCAAGTGTTATCTCAGCAACTGCTCACGTGAGCTGTTGGTGATGTGACCCCACAAACGTGGTTCTAGCTGCTGCATCCCTTACTTTCTACCAGCCACACGAGGATTGACCGTTGTGATGCCTCCTGGTAGAGCGTAGCTTTGAATTGTTTCCCGTCTCTTGTCTCACCCTCTCCATATAACACTCCCACTTGTGAAAGAAACGGGTCAACGAACACGCGAGGAGCTCAATTTAAAATCCTTCCTGCATTCTTTGTTCTTCCACCTGATGTCGTGCCTTTCATCCAAGGTGGCCATGGGCAGTGCGTTTGACAGTATCATGTCAGCTACCGTTAAATAAATAAACGGACAAGCGTCCACTGGATATTTTTTTTTTCTTAGTGAACGACAAGGCGGGAGAAGAAAAAAAAAAAAAGAAGTAAAAAACACCTCAGTCAAGGCCATCTCGCGTGTAAGGGGAAAAAGTGTTCGTAAACCTGACTCTTTTTAAGGAGGAAAGGTTATATGAAGAGGGAAGGACAAAAGAGGGAAGGGAATTCCACATCTTAGCTGGCCGAGGAAAGAAGAAGGGTGGCTGGCTGTCAGAACAGCCAATGCCCGAGATATGATAGCTTTCAACAACACCACAACAAAGGCCCGTTATTTTCATAGTCATTCTCGTGAAAGTTAATGAGGGTTCTCTGTGTTATTATGATAATGCGTTAGTTTATGAATAATAATGATGACGATGATGTATTTATTAATGATGATGATAGCGCTGGTGATGACATGACCCTGAGGGAAGGTTGTGACCTTCAAAGCTGTGCTGATGAGAGAGAGAGAGAGAGAGAGAGAGAGAGAGAGAGAGAGAGAGAGAGAGAGAGAGAGAGAGAGAATATGCGGCCTTTACCCACACCAGATGACATCAAAGGGAGACACAGCAAGGACGTTTCAAGTGTTTCAGGAATTCAATAGAAATACCACTCGCCTCTCAAACCCCCAGACCACCTTACCTTGTTAAGTAGTCTCTCTCTCTCTCTCTCTCTCTCTCTCTCTCTCTCTCTCTCTCTCTCTCTCTCTCTCTCTCTCTCTCTCTCTCTCTCTCTCTCTCTCTCTCTCTCTCTCTCTCTCTCTCTCTCTCTCTCTCTCTCTCTCTCTCGTCACTGTTCGTTCAACTTCCTTTTATTCATTCCCTGTAATCATTGAATACCCCTGCCACTTTTTCTAATATTGTCACCTGTCGCTTCACTTCCCTCAGTTTTCCTTCCATATATTGTGTATACGTCCTTCATTCTTACCTTTTCCCATTATTGCCTTATGCAATACCCTCTTGTTCCTCAGCCTGCCTGCTTTAGGATCCTCCTCCCTGTCAACCATGGAGGATTCAGTTATGTCCCGTACATCTACGTCTGGTCAATGGTCTCCATCTTTCAGTCTTATTTGAACTCTTTCTGAAGCATTAAAGAGAAAATGTATTCCAAATTTCTTATTAGTTTATGGGCCGCAGTAGTGTAGCGGCAAGCGTTGCTGACCATGACGCATTCGCGGGCCGCCCGGGGTCAGACATATGGGTTCGAATCCTGGTTGCGACAGTCTGTCCATAGTTTACCCATCTGTTCATCCTGTCGTAAGAGTTGGTCGATAATTTTGGTGTGTTACATATTGTAGGATATATATATATATATATATATATATATATATATATATATATATATATATATATATATATATATATATATATATATATATATATATATATATATATATATATATATATAATTGCTGAAAAAGATAAACACACAAAAGCTCCAAGCTTTCGATTGTATTTCAAACCATTTTCAAGGTTGATAGAAAAAGATATATCACATACACACATGAAGCACTGATAAGAGTAAACTCGTTGGATAAGTAAACACAGAAGCTTCAAGCTTTGGACTGAAATTCAAACCATTTTCAAAGCTACAGAGTGAGCATGAACAGAGAGTGTTTACAAAACCAGACTTCATCACAGTTGAGAATACAAAAGAAACGGTTGATCTGAGATGCTACTTTCTTAAATCTGCCACATTTTAGCATAGATTTCATTGAGATATTATCTAATTTGTACATTTCTTCATTATTGTTTGTGGGGCTCTCAACTTTGATGAGAGAGGCTTGAACAGTAGCCCTTTCCTCTTAGCGATACACAAGAATAAACAATGAAAAATCAGCTGTCTACTCTTGTCACGTCTATAAGATGTACAGTGGCCACCAAATGGGTAGATCTTTAAAGGAGAGGGTGCAATAGTGGCCACCAAATGGGTAAATCTTTAAATGTGAGGGTGCAACAGCACTGATATTCTGTGAAGTCAGGCTCGGAATCGAACGCAGTATTCAAACATGTAAATGTTAGTCACATCCAATGAACTGGGGAGGTGTCGGCATTTGTTGACATTGATGTCTCCCTTATCGAAAGGTCCTTCCATATCAAAGTTAACGGCACCATAGATATAAATAAATGAATGCACAAATTAGATAATTTTTTTTTTTTTTTTTTTTTTTATACTTTGTCGCTGTCTCCCGCGTTTGCGAGGTAGCGCAAGGAAACAGACGAAAGAAATGGCCCAACCCACCCCCATACACATGTATATACACACGTCCACACACGCAAATATACATACCTACACAGCTTTCCATGGTTTACCCCGGACGCTTCACATGCCTTGATTCAATCCACTGACAGCACGTCAACCCCTGTATACCACATCGCTCCAATTCACTCTATTCCTTGCCCTCCTTTCACCCTCCTGCATGTTCAGGCCCCGATCACACAAAATCCTTTTCACTCCATCTTTCCACCTCCAATTTGGTCTCCCTCTTCTCCTCGTTCCCTCCACCTCCGACACATATATCCTCTTGGTCAATCTTTCCTCACTCATTCTCTCCATGTGCCCAAACCATTTCAAAACACCCTCTTCTGCTCTCTCAACCACGCTCTTTTTATTTCCACACATCTCTCTTACCCTTACGTTACTTACTCGATCAAACCACCTCACACCACACATTGTCCTCAAACATCTCATTTCCAGCACATCCATCCTCCTGCGCACAACTCTATCCATAGCCCACGCCTCGCAACCATACAACATTGTTGGAACTACTATTCCTTCAAACATACCCATTTTTGCTTTCCGGGATAATGTTCTCGACTTCCACACATTTTTCAAGGCTCCCAAAATTTTCGCCCCCTCCCCCACCCTATGATCCACTTCCGCTTCCATGGTTCCATCCGCTGCCAGATCCACTCCCAGATATCTAAAACACTTCACTTCCTCCAGTTTTTCTCCATTCAAACTCACCTCCCAATTGACTTGACCCTCAACCCTACTGTACCTAATAACCTTGCTCTTATTCACATTTACTCTTAACTTTCTTCTTCCACACACTTTACCAAACTCCGTCACCAGCTTCTGCAGTTTCTCACATGAATCCGCCACCAGCGCTGTATCATCAGCGAACAACAACTGACTCACTTCCCAAGCTCTCTCATCCCCAACAGACTTCATACTTGCCCCTCTTTCCAAGACTCTTGCATTTACCTCCCTAACAACCCCATCCATAAACAAATTAAACAATGAAATCTCGGTAGAAATGTGGCAGAACTAAGATAGCAGCAGCTAACCTGGCGTCCCTTGCCAGGTACGAGGAAATGGTCACTTTTCCGTTCTGATCGACCTTTCCATGTTCCTCAGGTCAGTCGCTCCGTGTTCCTTCAGTTGTGGTGAAGTCTGGCTTTGTGTACATGATCTCTTTGTTCATGTTAACTCGATATCCGTGAAGGTAGCTTGAAATACAGTCGAAAGCTTGGATCTTCTGTGATTATTCTTCCATAGATTATATAGGTAGATAGAGGTAGATAGATAGATAGATAGATAGAATGGTGGATAGATGGATAATAGATAGATAGATGGGTAGATAGATATAGCTATAGATGCATATAGGTGTTACCAGACTCCGTGTGCTCGAGGTTTCAGCGCGAGGTTGTATCACAGGGAGGACAGTCTCATCAAAATACTCACTCCAAAGGGGCCCATATTTCCCTGCTACTGGAAGTAGCGTAGCCTTGGGATGCAGGAAGCCCTTAGAGAGATTTTGGGTGCCAGCGTCAGCGAGGTAGCGCAAGGAAAGAGACGAAGAATGGCCCAACCACTCATACACACATATATATACATAAACGCCTATACACGCACATATACATTTCAACGTACACATACATGTATATACACAGACATATACATATGTACACACACACACACACACACATATATATATATATATATATATATATATATACATATATATATATATATATATATATATATATATATATATATATATATATATATACTCGCTAATGTTATGTACGCACTATTAAGCTGAGACATTGTTCTTGGTGTTGCTTTACTGTGCTTGATGTTGCTTTACAAGTGCTAGTGTGTTTGTAGAAGACAGTGTTATACATAAAAAATTCGTCAAATGTTGTGTTGGGAATAATAATTATTTGTTTATATGCAGTATTGCAGCTGGTGATTGGTTTTTAGTGACGGCAAAGTTTCCAATTATCCTTATTACTGATACTTTACTGAATATGTACATTCATAATGGAAATACCAGTTAGAACTGACATGATACGATTTCCACTGGCTTGGTCCAAAGCGTCCTTTGCTCAGAGACACAAAGGATAATATATCTTTTTTTTTTTCTTTTAATCATCATGATAATGCGTGGGGTGCGAAATTATATTGTAGATTGTAAATGAAAACTGTTAAACACACTCCCACCCACGCACACACACACACACACACACACACACACATGTAAATAGTGCATATGTACTTGCGCTTTCATAGAACACATAATACCCTCCAACAGCCAGGACTCGAACTCAGGCCCTATTGCGTGGTAGTCGGTAACGCTAAACGATCGGCCATAATCATAGCCAAACGGTTAGCGGTCCCGTCTTCCACGCAAAAGGTCCTGGGTTCGAGTCCTGGCTGTTGGAGGACGTTATGGGATATATATATATATATATATATATATATATATATATATATATATATATATATATATATATATATATTTCTTTTCTTTCTTTCAAACTATTCGCCATTTCCCGCATTAGCGAGGTAGCGTTAAGAACAGAGGACTGGGCCTTTGAGGGAATACCCTCACCTGGCCCAATTCTCTGTTCCTTCTTTTGGAAAATTGAGAAAAAAAAAAAAAAACCGAGAGGGGAGGATTTCCAGCCCCCCGCTCCCTCCCCTTTTAGTCGCCTTCTTCGACACGCAGGGAATACGTCGGAAGTATTCTTAATCCCCTATCCCCAGGGATAATATATATATATATATATATATATATATATATATATATATATATATATATATATATATATATATATATATATATATATATATATATATATATATACAGCGACTGTGCATAAATATGAGTTGCCTTCCGTCACATCTCATGCCATAATCCAGAAGCTTTTAATCATTCGGTCAGCCTCAGAGTTTACGTTATTACCACAAAATATCACTTGATTTTTAATTGAGTTTTTTTCCCTCGCTGAGCACAATCAACTTCCAATTAATCATAGCAGAACCTGACCCGAGAAACGATGCTTTAGTATGGTAAAATTTTCTTTTAGCTCACTTAAATGGCTGTGGGTCTCCCTTGCTCTCCTCTCTCATTTCATGTAAGATGTTAAGCTCAAACACATAAGTTAATCACCTGCTCATACCTCATTACGTAACTGTGTCTCTCTAAGCTTTAAGAAAGGTTATATAATTTGATAAAAAAGAAAGTCATTTGAATGGTTAATGGATTCTCATATGGCCATCTAATTATCTCTTTATGTTATATTAATTAGTTTGGTTGATTGGTGTACCGCTGTTGGAAGGGGAGGCTAATAAGGGTTAAGCTTATTGGTTATTACGACGTCACGTCGTCTGGAACTAAATCCCCTCCACATCTCCGAGAGATACGTCAGTATCATGAGATTTTTGCTTCTACGTCCGACAGCGCTGCATCCGGTGAGCTAACCCTGACGTGAACATGTCGGGCACTGAAGCGAGCTCATGGGAATAAAAGAAAGATCTCTCTCTCTCTCTCACATAAGGAGAAAATTGTCGTCTCGTGAATGAAGGTACCCGATTAAGGCTCCTCCATACTGGTGATTAGAACGTCCCATCAACTGATTAGAGAGGATGAAGTGTGCCGAATCTGTGGTCCTCGTATGTTTTGGAGAATTCCATTTCGAAAGACCGCTCTACCTGTGTTGCTGGCTGCTGGCTTCGGTAGCTCCACGAATTTATTCGTTCGTTCCCCATCTCTCTCATTCTCCTTCCCTCCCCCGTCCTCAGTTTTTATTTCCAAGGGACTGTTAACCTACGAGCATCAGATGCTGTGTATAGGTAGAGAATATCAACTCAGCTATCTGACGCAGGGCCAGCACAGTGAAGACACTCTATCCGGGGAGAAGGTTTGTTGACGTGTTTGTGAAGATTCATGGAAAAAGATACTGATTTTGAATATTCAAATGTAAACTGATGCATTGTGAATGATGTCTAGACGAAGATGGGAAATTCACTGAGTGGTAAAGATTTACGTATATTCAATAGGTTGATTGCTAATGACTCTCTACCATGGGATTTGCCAGGAAATGTATCATTTCAAACCAGAAAATGCACTGCAGAAATGCATCATCTAGGAATTTATGTAGATTTCAATACTGGCTGAGTTTGCAAGGATATCCTTATATAACAATATCAGAAGGAAGTGGTTGTGGTCACTCAGAGACAAACCCATGAGATTGCTTCTTAAAGCACCTAATAGCACCTCATTCATGACCCCTGCAAATCCCTAAAACACATATAAGTGTCGCGTCCCAAGCCTCCCGTTCAAGGCAACACGTCGTTGCTGCCCACTGCACCACATGACGCCTTGCAGCTGACAGTATCCTGAATTTGCACCAAACAGATCTTGAAAATCTGTGAGGAAATTCGCCACATAGGTCTTAACGTCACTGGCAAACCAGTGCCAATTGCATGAAGTAGGATATCAATCAAGAAGTTAAAAGCAAAAAACGTTAGCAGTCACGAGAGTATGAAAGACCAAGAAAACAACATTCAGGAAGTGAAAAGAGAGGAGATCAACACTGGAAGACGAGGAAGTGAGGCAGTCAAAGAGCCTTCATCAAGGTAAGTAACAGATATTGGTCCAGCAGAGGAAGTGTCAACAGCCAAGGGTCGGTCCACAGGACAAAAGATTCAACAAGCAGAGAGTTAATTCGACAAAGCTAAAGCTAGAGAGCTGGAAGAAAAAAAACTTACGGAAAAACGAAGTACAGAAAGATAAAAGACACGAAGCTAAATGTAGTAAAGAAAATAGAGAGCTATCCATTAGAGCACCAGCCAAGTGGCCTGTACTGACTTCCACGAAGAAAAAATTGAAGTTGTCATCCCATACAAAGAGAATCAGTGCTGAAGATGCTCCTCAACCCCCTGGAATGACAGTTAGTGCTGAAACTGTTGTCAGCCCATAGAATGACAATCTGCATAGCAGAAGTTGTCAGCCCATGGAATAACAATCGGTGCTAAAGGTGTTGTCAGCCCATCGAATGAAAACCAGTATTAAAGATTATGTCAGCGCATAGGATGAAAACCAGAGATGTCAGTACTGAGGAAGATCAAGTTTGGGGAGTTGATCACCAGGAAGCTGAATGCTTGGAAATGAACCCTCACGAAAATCTAATAGACAAGAGACTAACATCCAGAGGAATTTTCAAGTCCAGTGAATGAAAGGAAATTAAGAAAGGATATTCCGAGGGTGACCGAAGGATTGTCTGTCTCTTTTGATGATGTTGGGTGATGCTGGGAGCCAGGAAGGAGAGGGATCTGCAGTGGAGGATACGAAGGAAATGAAAATCTTAGAAGAGGAGGGGGTTGGGGTAAAGAAGGACACAGGAATGGAAAAGGGAAGGAGAGATTGGGGAAAAGAGGGGAGTAGCAAGGGAAGAGGAGAAGAGAGGGATACTGGAAAGAAAAATAAGAAAAAATAAAGAAGAATGGAGTAAATATGGCATCTGGAATGTACAGGTCATGAAATTAAAGTAGAAAATGGGACACAGTGATTAATGATAATGGCCGAGTGAGAGTGGGGGAGGCGAGAGGCTTGTGAAAAGACGACTTCTATTTCTCTCCATTTTTTGGCGGGGATGTCCATGATGTCCTGCGGGAGGCTTAGTGCACACGCATTAAAGAAATGGAAAAAAAAAAGATATTATTCTTGGTTTCTAAGACGTGCTTGAGATATGACATGCAGACGAGAGTGAATTATATACGAAACAGCGCGAAACAATTTAAATGTCACTTTCAACTGCGCAACAAGTCACACTTGCGTTAAAAGGTCGACAACATATGCAAATTGAGTTGTGTTTAAGAAGGATTTATGACTAATAATGTCACATTCTGAGAACTCTTAAGAGGAAACAGGCGATTATGATAATCTGCACGAAAGGAGAAAGACTCATGTGATGATCATGGATTATATACGACTACAACAGAATCCATTATGCACGTAGGAACGAGAGAGAGAGAGAGAGACAGAGAAGAAAACTGGAGTCCTGAACGATCATCTGCGAACCTTGCGAGAGGATAAGTCTGCAGATGGAAACGCTGAGGTGACAAGATTAAAGAGCGAACGTAATGGCGTTGCTGGAACTGAGGGGAAAAAAGAAAAAGAAGAAATAAAAAGAGTCTTGGCAAATGTGTTTGAAGTGTAAAGAAAAATTGACGGAACACAGATTGAATAGAGGCTTTATATATTTTTTTGTGAGATCTTCTCAAGGTATCAGAGAGAGAGACGTGACGAGGAAGAAAAAGGTCCACTAGAAATTATATTTGATGTACGAGAAAGAGAGAAAGAGACAGAGAACAAGAGAACCTGCAGAACTGAGAAATACAAAGCTGTGATGCCAAAATTTTAAGATATAATCTTAATTGTATATCAGAGAAGGGGAGAATTACGAGGAAAGATTTAGAAAAGATGATGATAGAGCAAATAACATGATGATTAATGTTATTTGACGTGTGATCGAATACTTGATGATTCAAGGCCTGTATATGGAGGGTATGGAAAACAGGGTCATGTTTGACGAAATCTGCAGTGATGAAAGGAAGACGAAAGTAAACAAGGGAGTAACGAGCTGCGCAAATAGAATGAAGGTATAGGTAAAAAATGGAGCCACGGTCGAAAGGATGTATAAACGTCCGAGACAAAAGGAAAGGATGATGATGTGAGAATTAACACAGAAAGGGATGCATTAATGCATCGGAAGCAGAGGAGAGTGATGGTAATGCAAGCAGACTTAGGAAGGGGAGATTTCATCAACACATTTGATACCTTGAGCATAACGTTGCGTCCTTAGGATATTATGGCACGACCTCTTGACGTAAGCTTGACCCTTTGAAGCTCGGAGGCCAAGGGTTATCACATCCAGGGGTCACATTGTCTTACTCAAGGGGTAGGACAAATCGAGTAGACGAGCGAATTATATTGGTATGTTAATGGAGAGAAAAAGTACTACGATGAATAGATTTTCCGTGAATATCCACAGATAACGAACAAATTTGATGATATGAAAATCGCGGGGCTGAACATAATTACGGAATATAAACGACAGCAATAAAGGAAAAGGTATTGTCCTGAACGCGTCGCAGAGGATATAGTGACTTGCATGGAGTCCTACACCGTAACTGTAACTAAATCTTTCTTCCCTGCTCTGATGCCTGTCGCATCAGGGACAGTGTGTTCCAGGCCTTAAAATTCTTACAGTCCCCCAAATCTCGTTCCTTTTTTTTATCTGGTCGGAATCTCTGCAAAGCTGTTCTTTTTTTTTTTTTTAAAGTGAAACGAACTTTCTTAGAAAGAAAGTGTGATGATTTTTGGCCTCTTCTTTTACTGACAAATCTCTTTGGCCCTAAAAGCCAAAAACGTCTCTATTAATAGATTTCATTCAGCCTCACCTCCTTTGTTCCGACCTAATCAATATATCTAATTCTCTGACTGATTGAGGCACTCTCTTTTTTCAGTACCCCACTTTCTTCTAATTCATATTTGGATGATTCTTCCTCAAATTTTCCGCCCTTATCTCCTTTCATTAAACCTATGCCCATCACCTGTATTTTCCTCGGGCAGGGTCTTCCAATCACTCACCTAACTCCAGGTAAACAAGACGCATGACCAAGTTGGCATATCTCCTCCATTCCTAAAGCAGTGCGCCCCCTGAGCTAGTTCCGGTCATTGCTTGATTAATTCGCATCTGTCTGAAAACACCAGAGTTTTACTTCCTCTTGAAATTCAGCACCGTCCCAAACCCTTCAACTATTGCCCCCCATTGTCCTCACTTCTGCTATTTAGAATCTCGTTCACTTCTTCCTGATCATCACCACTACGGATTTCGCATCGTTGGGTTTACTGGTGATCATTTCTCCTACGTGACTCACATCAGGTTTTTCCCTTCTCATGGATTTTGGCGAAACATTTGTCATACACCTCGACGACGTGAAGGCATTAGGATACGGCGTAGATCTTCGTTTTATAAGCTCCCTTCCTTTCGTTAGTTTCTTCTTCTCTCTCTTCCTCAGTCCATAGTTTCCTCTCCTGCCGTTGCATCGCCGTAGTCACTAATGGAGCAACTTTCTTTCCTATCCTATCAACATGGGGGCTCCTCAGGGTTATGTACTGTCCCCTATACTCTTTTTTTTTTTTTCATTGTACCTCAGGATTTATAAACTCTTATTCTGGTGATTTCAATTTACGTACTTCAACTTACTTATCCTCTCTTCCTCTTTCCAATATTCGTTCTCTTTCTTGTATTAAGCGTTATATTCTCTCGAACCTGTGTAGCATCTCGGGTTGTGGAAAGCACTAACCAGATCAAATTCATTAGTGCAAAAACGCAATTTATCCTTATGTATCTAACTGAGAGCCATTAGATTTCCTTTGCCTGTTATCAAAAGATGACAACCCAGCAATGTAAAGTAACAGTAACATGCTGTGCATAACCATACCCTCCACCCTGTCCTGAAAACTTTATATACTCACTAACACAAAGCCTGCTTCCCAGACTCTGGTGGTGGTGTATGTTTGCTGCCTCCTCCACAGGCAGCTGGCTGCCTGTCCAGTATCGGAGCACACTCGGAAAAATATTAGTATGATAGAATTCCAGCAAGTTAATACTCCAACAACTAAGATCTTACCAAATGGAAATAATTTGGTAATCTTAAGAAATCCATTAACACAGTCATGATCAAGGAAAGTTTCCCAATAACTGATCATCTCTTCAACCTATTTCTCTTTCTATTATGGCCCCTCACACATCGTTTTGTTCTCTACCATCACCCTCTCTTCTTTCATTCCTATTTCTATCCTTTTTGATATATTCCTCGACCTTCATTCTTATATCTGCCCTTATTTTTTGATATATCCTCCACCATTTCTTTCTCTTACGTCCAGTAGAAATGTATTTATAAATCAACTAATCCTCACTTTTCTATTACACAGAACGGATAGGCAATTGAAAGCTAACATTTTGGCGCAAGAGAATAAATTCTTCTCTTGTGCAAGATGGAGTAAAGTGTGTCCTCTGGATCATTAGGCGCTGGCTTATGATTCCTACATTTCCTTAGAGAACAAACAAAGTCGTTCGTCTGTCCTTATTCTAGAAGGAGGAAGAGCACACGATCTAAGGATCTCCTACATTCTCTGTTGATCAAGCTTTCTGACAGGAGATTTGGTGACGTTATTTTTCCTTGCTTCCTACTTCTAGTAGATTTGTATTTCTCAGTCGTCTGTTACGATGCAGATAGTGTCCCTGAACACACACACACACAACACACACACACACACACACACAATGACTGTCGTGCGTGCACGGACCGCCTGGGATCAAACCCGCACAGGTTCGAATCCTGGTTGCGGCAGTCGGTCCACAGTCCACCTAGCTGTTCATCCTTCCTTAGGGGCTTGGCGATAAAATGGATACCTAGCTTAGTCTAGTGTGTGTGTGTGTGTGTGTGTGTGTGTGTGTGTGTGTGTGTGTGTGCATAAATTCATAAGAGTAAAGACATGGTACATATATACTAGATTAAGAGATGGGGCAGCACGAGAGTAAATCTCTCTTCCCGTAACACAAATAGCATTTGCATCAGTGGAGGAAAAAAACACCAAGTGAGCGGCAAAGGTCAAACGTCATTCCTTGCTATGAGAACAGAGACCAGAAGGAGGCGTTGCAGTATAGAACAGTCCCCCTGACGAACGTGGTCTTAAAGCTATGGAAGAGATAATCGGAAAGAAAATGGATGACTTCTTGCAAAAGAGAAAACAAAGTGAGAGACAACACGATCTTAAGGAAGGAAGGAAGGACGTGTATGATGAGCTTCTTAGATTCCTAAAATCGAGTGTGAGGAGTGTTGCCATGTTAAGGAAAAAATATGGGGAAAATCAGAGAATTATTTTCGGGTGTATACACCAACCAAATGTTGCTCTTAGAAGACTAGGTCAACAAATTTTAGCGTTATATGAAGCAAGAAAACAGCCAAACATACAACCCAAGGTATTAGTATTTAGGCCTGCTAATTGGTCCAGGTTTGACGAAAACTACTATACAACAAACACAGCCAAGTTGACGAAGAAAAATATCGCTCTTTCCTTCCATCTGATTTCGAAATCAGATGTGGATTCAGACTGAGTAAGGTACCAAGAACAACATCCAAAGTAAAGAGAGGAAGGGAAGATATAATAGATGAGTCCAACAGAGATCATAAGGCTGGGGAAATGAATAGAAATCATTGAATAACAAGATCAAAGGTTGGAGGAGGAGATAAAGAAGTTGTGAAGCAGCGTCAAAGAACATGAAAAGAGTTATCTGATGGGATATGAAATTGAGGACTTGAAAAACGTGCATTAAAGGAATGTGTACTGAATCAACTCACGTGAGGGGATTTAAGAGAAAAATTACCAGAGGAAAGAGGGGGACAGTGATAAAAGAAACAATAAGGGTCAGAGGGATCTTTTCTGGATGTCTTAGAGACTGTTTAACGAAAGCAAGCGTCCCATTACACAGATTACACAGACCATCTTTACTATCTGTGTGCCGGTGAGGGAGGAGAACCAGTTTCTGAGACGGTCGGGGAGAACCAAAGCATGAAAGGCGATGCAGTGAAAAAGACACCTGGAGATGATGAGACTGAGTGACACGGAATCAAATAAAGTTGGAGAGAGAGAGAGATTGAGAGAGAGAGAGAGAGAGAGAGAGAGAGAGAGAGAGAGAGAGAGAGAGAGAGAGAGAGAGAGAGAGTAGTATACACTGTTTAAGACAGAATAATCAGGGATGTTATGATCCACGAAATACAAGGCTTGAAAACGTACAGAATAAAAAGGTTTATTGATTGTTGACAATAGAAGAAAGAAGGGTTGTCAGAGATAACTAGAAACGTGGTGGCTGACGAGTCAACACTGATGGATCTAATAGAAAAGTGACTTGCACGGAAATTACATAGATTAGTGAAGCAGGTGGATAAGCTTAACTGATGATTATTGTCCTCAAAGAAGACCGTATTCCAGATGAAGAGAAAAGGGTGCAGGAGGAAGTATTACTCCTCAAAAGACCCCTTGAGGATATAGACATTCCAAACGCAGTTTTTACCATAGAAGAGATGGGGAGACTTGATGTATACAGTCAAGACGTAAGGGGACGACCAGTAATGATTACATCTGAATTAACCATGTACTCAAGAAGTATTTAGGGAGGCTGAAAAAGCTTAGAGGGATTAGGCAGGGTCTTCATCAAGGTATTAGACCATGGGAAGAGGGAGAGAGGAGAAAGAATAGAGTCAAAAGAAGGGAAATGTTCAGTGGGGCAAGAGGGTAGAACAACCTGGTGGCAGAGAGCAGAGGGCCACGGAATATTAAGTGATGAAAATGCAGTCCGAAAGCGAAATGTGAAAATATACAGATTGACAAGAAGTGAACGAAAAAAAAAGAGAACACTCGATATTTTTGGAATTGTAAGGACAAAACCTACTAGAGAGATACAGCGTCACCTATTATGTTCTGTACATAGTAGCAAGGTGGGAGAGGGAGGCCAAAACAGGAGAAAGACTGGTTCCTTCACTAAGAGGCGGCCGTAAGTGTCGCTAAATACTAGAAGATGGCCCGTTCAAGCAACACATAATAGGAAGATTAACTACTGGAAGAGGTGCGTCGTGGTGCTGATGATATGTCATCCTGCAGAGAATTCCAAGTAAACAGAGTAATCACACAATTTCATGAAGGAAGAATCGTTTAGGATGGATGGATGATGAAGCCGCAAATAACACACATTCTCAGATACGGTAAATCATTGATAATAAGGAACTTCACATGATGACAGGGAATCATGGAGACACAGGTGATTAATAGTGAGTGCAATAAAAAATCCAATATCAGCATGTCATTGAATATAGTTGGATGGAGAGCCTCGGTACATCACCATTACTCGATCTTATCTTCACTTACACTATCATAGAAGCTAAGAATATTTTACATGATGCATCAAATGGAAAACGTGATCGTGTAATGCTTCAGTGTGATTATGTGGTAAATGAGAATGTGGAAAGTGCACAGATGAGACCACACTGGGAGAGGAGATATAAGCGTAAAAGTAAAGACAACTTAAATTCTTTTAGTAATAGTTATCGGGAAATGGAGTTCAGGAGACAGGAATCACACGCTGTTTTGGTTAAAGATTCTGTGAAACTTACAGTGAATGAGTAGGAATGTGGGTCTTTTGCCTCAGAAGAGAGAAGGAGTGAACAGATGTCAAGAAGTGAAGGAGCTCGGCGATGTGCAGTGACGAAGACATTGGCGGATCTCCAACCAGCCAGCATCTGTGTGTCCGTATGTGTGTGTGAAGATCCTCTGTGTACCGCACAAGATGGTAATCTGTCATGTCACACGGCTCATCATGCAATCACAGCTGCGTGAGAATATAGATTCCTCTTTGAGCATATTTGACTTCGTGGATTCACAGACAGACACACTAACAACCCACGTCGCTTCCTGGAAAGGTGGCAAAGATTCCTGAACAACGGCATTATTATGGAACAAAAAGAGAGAAAAAAAAAGAAGAAAACCTTTTGTTTGATATCCTTCTTGAAAAAAAGATTTTGTGGAGCGCTAAAACAATAGAACGGTGGTACAGACCCATGCCAGGATAAGAACACCTTGAATGGAACACAGCTCAGTCTCCCACATTATTCACTTACCCACTGATCAGGTGACTATATACAGTCTCACCTATCCGCATATCGAGTGTATTTTGGATGGTTTATGACTAAAGATGGTATATCACTGATGTACATGTTGTTAAACTGGCTTGAGAATAAGGGAAAGAGATTTGCAAATAGAATATAAAGAAGGCAATTGATCCATTTGCCGCAAGAAGCCATGACGAAATAGAATAGCTGTGTACATAACTCAATAGAGAAGTTTTCTGTAACTCTCTCTCTCTCCTCTCTCTCTCTCTCTCTCTCTCTCTCTCTCTCTCTCTCTCTCTCTCTCTCTCTCTCTCTCTCTCTCTCTCTCTCTCTCTCTCTCTCTCTCCAGCATTGTTTGTCACTAGAACAAAATAGATTGAAAGTTTCACCTTTTTTGTGTTAGTCTTTTAAGCCGAGTATGCAAAAGACACAGATGCCGAGTCGTCTTTCGTATTTTTCGTGGGGGAGTAAAGGAGAGAGAGAGAGAGAGAGAGAGAGAGAGAGAGAGAGAGAGAGAGAGAGAGAGAGAGAGAGAGAGAGAGAGAGAGAGAGGAGGGGGGAAGGAAGAAGGGGAAATGGATTCAATTATAGATTCAAAAGCTCCTCAAACAACAAAACCATCTAAATTTCCTAGTGGATGCAAATATATATGTATATATATATATAGATAGATAGATAGATAGATAGATAGATAGATAGATATTTTTCCATGGATTTACGGTTAAAGTCTTGAAAATGTCAAGCGTTTGTCAGAATCTTTAAAAAAAAGATATATTCACAGACGAGCGAGTATATTTCCAGATGAATAACGGGAAAGACAAGAGTTCCGTTCCTGGCTGATGACTGTGAACGGATAACCAATATTTGGCTGGGGAACTTAGGCTCGGAAAGCCTTTGTGTACACACGTTCTCTCCCTGCCTCTCGTGAGTAACGAGAGAGAGAGAGAGAGAGAGAGAGAGAGAGAGAGAGAGAGAGAGAGAGAGAGAGAGAGAGAGAGAGAGAGAGAGAGAGAGAGAGAGAGAAAGAGAGAGAGAGAGAGAGAGAGAGAGAGAGAGAGAGAGAAGAGAGAGAGAGAGAGAGAGAGAGAGAGAGAGAGAGAGAGAGAGAGAGAGAGAGAGAGAGAGAACAGCTCTTGTAGCACTAGTTAGCGGGATCGTTTCGCCAGCTAGCACCTCCCCCTTTCGTCCGCTTTGGATCTTTTATATGTGCGCGTACATGTATATCTCACTTATATATAGTTATGTACAAGTTACACAGGCATAGCTAAATCTGAGACAAAAATGCTGCATATCTCCCAACGAGCACGAATGGCATCGTATAAACCATAGAGATATTGATGATCAAGCGATTTTTTTAAGAAAAAACGAAAAAAAAAGAAAAAAGTGTAATGTTAAAAAGAGAAAATGAAATTCAGTGAGATCCTAAGGGAAAAAAAGGAGCCATCACGTGACTTCATCTATCATGGCGTGTCTTCTGGATGACCAGAACTCATACATGGGCGTCGGAAAATCTTGCGAGTGAAGCGTCTGATTCGCCAGAGCTCACACACGTGAGTGTCAGGAACTCATATGAGTCTTCTGGGACTCTCAACAACGAGAAAGATATGAGTATTTCAGATGACTGGGATGTGAGTGATGGAGAGAGAGTGAGTCAGTCAGTCGGTGGGTTTGATTCGTCTTCAACAACCGGAACACACCAACACGTTGGAGCCTTGAGTGTCTTCTAGTTATCCGGAGGTCTTGTGGTCACAAGGGGGAGAGAGTATCTTTGAAGGCTGAGGTCTTCTTCGAGTCGGAGGTCAAGCAGGTGATGACGAAGCTCCTTCTGCAAAAAAAGAAAAAGCATAGTAAGTCTTACGGTTGGCATGAGAACAGAGGAAACAAGAACAGGAACACACTTTAATCGTCCTACCCACAACTTGAGAATCACAACCATTTGGATGAATACATTTGATTCTGTTGGCAATATGAACAAAGAGATGCTGACATCTACAACTTTTTAATTTCAATTATTCAAATATTTTGATTTCAGTTAAAGATTACGTTATCATTATCATTATTATTATTATCATCATTATGATTATTATTTATATTAGCTGTAGTGCTCGTAGTAGTTTTAGTAGTAGTAGATACATTATTGTTGTCGTTGCATCTATTCATATTTTATTATTACCGTTATGGTCATTATGACTGATATAATCATTGTTTTTTGTGATTATCATCACTGCTATTATTATCATCGTTATTATTACCATTATATTATCTTGCTGGATCCCGGACGAGACACAAGCAGACTCCCTAAATGGCCTCTAACGAGCGGATTAACTTCAAAGATTGTGTACTGTATCTTGATCCTCCATCAGGTCTGGAATCAAGCGGCTCAACCATTGCAATGAATATTAAGTAGTGGCTTGAAGATTCTTAGAAAAGGCATTAGACTATGTTCAGTAGCGAGGGAGTTGCCTATTAAGGCGAGCTCCGTTTGAAACTCTCTCAAAGTCATCGTTTACAAGTGAATAATGTCGTATACCTGGCTCTCTCTCTCTCTCTCTCTCTCTCTCTCTCTCTCTCTCTCTCTCTCTCTCTCTCTCTCTCTCTCTCTCTCTCTCGTCTCCCAGGTCATATCTTGCCTCCGCGGTCACCCATCCTTCCCCCTCACTCCTCCCCGACTCCAGCTCCTCCTACACATGAGTGTTCACGACTCTTGCGGTGACAGATGCCAAGCGGCCACTGAGCTTACCCCTCTTCAGCGGGAAAAACACCGCTGGCCACTGCTTCACCCGGCTGGTCCCACAGCATGAATATTCAGAGGGGCTGACGACGAAGATTTATGTCGTCGGTGTCCATTTAGTTCGGGGGTGAAGAACTGACACATCGTGGCTCTGGAGGCCCCGTGCCCCAGAGGGCGGCACAAGTGAGGTGGCTGTGTATCCATTGTTGTGGTGGTAGAAGAAGAAGAAGAAGATGAAGACAGAATAAGAAGATGATGAAGATGACAGAGAATAAAAGACATGAAGTAGAATGATGCTAGTAATGATAATAATATTAGTAATAATAATAACGATGATGATAATAATAATGATAATAATAATAATGATAATAATGATGATAATGATAATGATAATGAGATATTGTTGTCATAGTATTAGAAGCAACAGCAGCAGCAATTATAGTCGTTTTGATTATAGTAGTAGCATAAGAAGTAGTAGCAGCAGCTGCGGGAATAATAGTCATATTAGTAGCAGTAGTAGTGGTAGAAATCAAAGTGATAGAAGTAGTTTCAGCAGCCCCAGCATTGTTGTTGATGATGGTCACACTGGTCACGCAGGCGTATCAAACCATCTAATATCCCCTTCACATCACCATCATTAATATCGTGCCTGAGATGCTTATTGACAACTTGATTATCCAGTGATCTGCTGAGGCGATTGAGGCAGCTCGTTATTGGCCTTCACCTTCACCGGGTGCTGAAGATGATTCCAAGTTCATATTTGCTCTTACTCCATGTATGGCCTTGTGGACTTTTTTTTTTGTCATTTTCTGTCCAGAAGATAACTGTCCTAAGGACTGATATAATGATTAAGGATTTTCGTCTCATTTGGTAAAGTTATTCTCCAGTGACTTGTTGTGGTGGTTAAAGAGCTTCGTCTCTTCAGTGCTGAAGTCACTGTCGAATAGCTTCATGTTGTGGTCAAGAATTTTTGTCTTCTCAGTGGTAAATCCCTCTATCCAGCAGACTATATACTCTTTAGGTGGTAAATCTAGCATCCAGTGAACCACTGTGGTGACTGAGAAACATTTTCTTTTCTGTGGTGAATATAGACTATGCAACGGAACGGAGTGTTGTGGTCACTGTGGAACACCGTCCTCTCATAAGAGTTTCTTTGGCACCATCCCGCCTGCCTGGTCACCGTTATTGCAGTGTTCTTCCTCACTGGGCTGTCGTTAAGAGGGATATTGTATGTGCCTAAGATCGTAACTCAATTTTCCCGTGAAAGTCACCAAGTTCCATCTTCTTTCTTACAAGATTTTCTAGAACGACGATGTTTCGAGGGAAAGAAAGGACGATCGTATAAACGTTTATGATTTATAAAAGATTCGTCTTTAATGAAATGTTCTGGTACCCCCAAACTCCCTTTCTCTGCCTTTTAAGCACTTGGGATGCTATGGAACTCGGTCCGCTATGACAAGTCCCTTTCTCTTGAAACGAAATATTTTGACAATTCGTACCTCACACGTTTCTTTACCTTGAATCACGAATGTCCTCTCTCCCCTGGAATAGGGAAGTAAGAAAGCTACCCACGAATCTCCTAGAGTCTCGTAAGAGGTGACCAGTATGGGCGAGAGAAGGGAGCTGCACAGCCTCCCCTCCTTGTATCGTCACTTGCTAAAAGAGGTAACAGAATAAGCGGTCAAGAGATATGCTCCCTGTAGACATCAGACTGTACGTGGATGCAACAACGATGGGAAGAAGAGAAAGGGAAGTAAATACTATTTTTGAAGAGAAGAACTTGGATCTTCTGGTTCTGAGTGAACTAAGCCCAAGGGGAAGGGGGAAGAATGGTCTGGGATTATCCCAGGATCAAAGTCTAGGGTTGGTGTGAGGGCGAGAACAAAGGAAGGAGTGGCTTTTCTGATGATGGAGGAGTCATAGGAATGCGTTCAAGATTTTATGGATGTGAGTTTAAGAGTAATGTGATTGAAAGTATATTACGACAGTTGGGCAGCTGGCAGTACATGATAACTGGTAACGGAAGGAGTGAAGAAGAGAGGAGCTGAATGAGTGCTGCATCATATCTGGAGGAAGGGATCGAGGCGTAGTGGTGGGAGATTTGCATGCAGGAGTGGTTAACGTGGTGGTTGAGGATATAACCGGCGTAAATGAAAATGGTAGGTCACTTGTGAAATTCTGTGCTGAAAGAAGACTATTACTGTTTGGGAATAATTGATTATGAAAAGAATGCATATGGAAGTATACGCCACGAAGGTGAGTGGGGGATTAGAGGTCGGCGGGTATAGAGTGAGAGGGGCTTTAAGTTATCAGGGCCTGAATATTCAGGAGGGTGAAAGACGTGCATTGAATAGAGTGAATTGGGGCGATGTAGTATAT
>NC_092243.1:62886969-62889469 GCF_036320965.1 Panulirus ornatus | reverse complement strand
TCACTGAGAATTTTCTGTGACAGACTAAGTAGGAGAGCTTAACATTAATGAGTTCCATTAATGGCAAATCTCTTAAACGAAGCTGACTAATTGTGGCATTGAATGTGTCTATGTGAATTTCAACCTTTAAATAGGGCTCAGTTTACTTCCTGTAGAAGATGGTACTACGTTGCATCATTACCAGGTAGCGAAATACTTTACAGAGTATGATGGCGCGGTAGAGCGCTTACAGAAGGAAACGGTGGGAATTTACCATAAGGGATAGTGTACTAAAGATTATTTTGGGGAGAGACATAGATGTGTGACGGGGAAGGACGAAAATAAATGATCGTGGGGAAAAGACAAGAAATAGACAAGGAGATTTGACAATGACTTGTGTGGGGCGAATGTTCGTCCCGATGTGTGTGTGTGTGTGTGTATGTGTGGTGTGTGTGTGTGTGTGTGTGTGTGTGGTGTGTGTGTGTGTATATGTGTGGTGCGGATGTGTGCTTATACCATTAGCAGGCGGCCTTGCCTGGAAATTTGGCCCCCAATCACTGATGTAGAGGAGGGTAAGAGGGCGTGTGGGACATATAGCTGGAGGGAGGTAGAAGGTCTCATCGTCAAGATAACTATGACTGGGAACCATAGACCAGACCTTAAATCTGAGGGTTAACGCCTCTCTCCTCAGTCTGGTGTGAGACTACAGCTGATCCCCTCGTAAAATAGATGTTGGCTATGATCCAAATTAATCGATGGGTTTAGTTAATCGTATGAATACGTGACGGTCTCTCGTAAAATGTTCGACAGCTGCCATGGTAGAAGAAGAGGATTTCAGATCAAGGAAGGTCTTATCAGAGATTCATGATAATGAGATCTTCTGTAATGCCTTCGTCCAGGATGAGGTATAATGGCAGAAAGCATTCTGATGCACCAGCATGACTCTAGTAGTGTTGCTGGGGAATTATTATTATTATTATTATCATTATTATTATTATTATTATTAGTAGTAGTAGTAGTAGGAGTAGTAGTAGTAGTAGTAGTAGTAATATCATTACTGTTGTTATTATTATTATCATTATTACTATTATTATTATTATTATTATTATTATTATTATTATTATTATTATTATTATTATTATCATTATTATTATTATTATTATTGTTATTATTATTATTATTATTATTATTATCATTATTATTATCATTATTATTATTATTGTTATTATTCTATCCCTGGGGATAGGGGATGAAGAATACTTCCCACGTATTCCCTGCGTATCGTAGAAGGCGACTAAAAGGGGAGGGAGCGGAAGTCTAGAAATCCTCCCCTCTCATTTTTTCTTTTTTTTTTTCTTTTTCTTTAATTTTCCAAAAGAAGGAACAGAGAAGGGGGCCAGGTGAGGATATTCCACAAAGGCCCAGTCCTCTGTTCTTAACGCTACCTCGCTAATGCGGGAAATGGCGGATAGTTTAAAAGAAAAGAAAGATTATTATTATCATTATCATTATTACTATTGATAGTAGTAATAGTAGCAGTATTAGAAGGAGTAGTAGTAGTAGTAGGAGTAGTACTGGAGGACCTCCTTAATGAGGCGTCTGGAGCTACAAGGCTGCGCTCCAATCAGGAGCAAAGGGGATGATGCACTTCTTTAAAGAGAGAAGCTCTTCGACGAGACTTAACCCATTTTATTTCGTCCACATGACGGTGAAACACGGAGAGATGGCACCCGTACTCAAGTGGTCTGTGATCACTCTTCATTTTGGGCCATCTTGACTCGTAAGATTTGTCTCTGTGAGCTAAGGTCAAGAGGCCAAGGCGCTCCTCAGGGGTGGCCTAGAGGCCAAGGCGCTCCTCAGGGGTGGCCAAGAGGCCAAGGCGCTCCTCAGTGGTGGCCAAGAGGCCAAGGCGCTCCTCAGGGGCGGCCAAGAAGCCATGGTTCTCCTCAGGGGCGGCCAAGAGGCCAAGGCGCTCCTCAGGGGCGGCCAAGAGGCCAGGGCGCTCCTCAGGGGCGGCCAAGAAGCCATGGTTCTCCTCAGGGGCGGCCAAGAAGCCATGGTTCTCCTCAGGGGCGGCCAGGAGGCCAAGGCGCTCCTCAGGGGTGGCCTAGAGGCCAGGGCGCTCCTCAGGGGCGGCCAAGAAGCCATGGTTCTCCTCAGGGGCGGCCAAGAAGCCATGGTTCTCCTCAGGGGCGGCCAAGAAGCCATGGTTCTCCTCAGGGGCGGCCAAGAAGCCATGGTTCTCCCCAGGGGATAAAGTAAAGTACGATGAGCTTTACCTTCGTCAAGTGTTAGTGGTCCTGAGCTCAGTGTAAGATGTACTGCCATCATGGAGTCTCTTTGTGTCTTCTCTCTTTCTTTATCACCCATCAGTGAATTATTACTCAACTTCTGACTCGTAGTGAATTATTGAGGAATAATTCTGATAACGCAAACCCCCGTCCCCGTCCTCTCTCTCTCTCTCTCTCTCTCTCTCTCTCTCTCTCTCTCTCTCTCTCTCTCTCTCTCTCTCTCTCTCTCT
>NC_092243.1:62694469-62879469 GCF_036320965.1 Panulirus ornatus | reverse complement strand
TATGCTTTAAGTGACATTTCCCACCCAAAATAGCGAGTATAAAGACACATCCAATAACGTTCTGTGCGATACGAAAGTTTTTGTATTTGAAAAAAAGATGAAAATAAATCCAGTGAATTAGTGTTTGTGAACTCATCTGACTGTGTTAGGAAACTGTTCGTGCATTTTGGTGCATCACTCGTGTGGGTCAGGTTTAAGAGTGTTGTGAGCCTCGGAGAAAGCCTCTGCTCTGAGGTAGCTCCTCCCTAGACCCACTTGTTGTTACTCCTTGATTACCAAACGATGGAGAATAATGGCTGTTGAGAGTGAAGCATAGAAAATGACCGGTTTACACACGAACGGTGACGACAAAAGAAAGATTATATGCCGATAGTCTGCGTACTGATGGTTTGAGGGTGTGGCGGTTTGTGAATGTTGTGGTGTGGCCACCTGAGAAAAATGTGGCGGATCCCATGAAAAAGCCTTCGTCTTCGGTTGACTGATGAGTGTCAGTGGCCTACACCACACCAGCCGGCCGGCCAGCTGAAGGTAAGGTAAGTAACGTGATCAATGATCAAATTGTTTGATGATTAATTTTCAACAGTTATAGGTTATATATTGAATGATGTCTGGTGATCATGTTTTCAACGGTTTTATTTTATACGTTGCGATATATTTGATGCTCATGTTTTAACAGTTATAAGCTATAAAGTATAAGCTATATAAGCTAAATGTTAAAAGCTAATATGTTTCATGTTTCATTGTCGTTTTTCAACATTTATTGGTAATATGTTGCACACTGTTTAGCGATAATGCTTCAGTAGGTTATAAATTGGTGTTGGGTGATCACCTGATAACAGTTATAGGTTATACGTTGAACTATATTTTTGTTATGTTTCAACAGTTTTAGGTTACATGTTACACACTGTTTAACGATCATGTTTCGCTAGTTTTAAGTCATATATGCATGATGTTTGCTAATCATTCTTCATTAGTTATAGGTTATATGTTGAAATATATTTGGTTATCATATTTCATTAGTTATAGGTTATATGTTGCACTATGATTATCATCAGTAAACAATTATAGGTCATATGTTGCACTATATTTGGTTATTATGAAACAACAGTTGTAGATCACATGTAGCACACTTTTCAGCGATCATGCTTCACTAGTCATGAGTTATACTCCATGATATTTGATCGTTTTACAACATTTATATGTTATATGTTGCACTGCATTTGATCATGTTTCAACAGTTACATTTTATGAGTTGTATATTGTTTAGCGATTGTGCTTCACCAGTTATATGTCATATGTTCCATAATGTTTGGTGATAATTACATGTTTCACTATATGTTATTATCATTTTCAACAGTTATTGGTTCTACATTTCACTCAGTTTGGCAGTCATGTTTCAAATGCTAGTAGGTTATACGTTGCACAATATTTGGTTATGCCTCAACAGTTATTGGTTATATGTTGCATTTTGTTTGGTTATTATGTTTCAACTGTGAAGGGTTATATGTTTCATGATGTTTATTCATCATGTATGAAAAATTATTGGTTATCCGGTGCAAGATGTTAGGTTATCGTGTCTCAAAAGTTACAGGTTATATGATGCACGCTGTGTGATGACCGTGTTTCATCATTTATATGCTGTATGTTGCAAGCTGTGTGGCGATCACGTTCCAATTAGGTATATGTTTCACAATGTCTGGCCACCATGTTTCAGTAGTTATAGTTTGTATGTTGCTCTCTTGTTTAGTTATGTTTCAGCAGTTATGAAATACGTAGTACACTGATTGGCGATTATCTCTCGTCTGTTACTAGGTTATATGTTGGCTCAGTGTCTTGGTATCATGTCTTGGCAGTGATGGGTTATACGTTGCAAGCTGTTGGTCGATCATATATTCAACATATATAGGTCATGCGTTGCATGTTGTTTTGTTGATCATATATCATCAGTTATAGGCCGTGTGTTGACCCTGGCGAACGTCATATGCTCCACGGTTGTTTGGCCATCGTGTTGCATCAGTCGCTGGTCAATTGTTGCACGTTGTGTACCGTTATATTTCGGCAAAGTTATATATTGCATTCTGTCGATCGTGTCTGAATATTTATACGTCATACGTTGTACGATTTTTATTTTTTCTTTGTCGTTGCGATCTTGTTTTATCAGTTTTAAGTTATACGTTGCCCCGCTGTCTGGCGAACATGTTTCAGAAGTTATAGGTGACGTGTTGCACTCTCTTTTGTCGTTCATGTTTCAGTAGGTTTAGGTTATGAGTGGCACGCTCTTAGGGATCATTTCTTCACCAGTCTTAGGTCATATGTTGCACAGTGGCAATCTCGTTTCCTCAGTTATAAGTCCTATGTTGCACGCTGTTTGTAGATCATGCTTTACGAATTATGTGTTACTATACGTTGCACAGAGTTTGGCGGTCATGGTTCGTCAGTTCTAGATGTTGCGCGTTGTTTGGCTATCGTGTTTCATCAGTGGGAAATCAGGTGTTGCATGCTATTTGGCGATCGTGTTTCATCAGTGGGAAGTCAGGTGTTGCATGCTATTGGGCGATCGTGTTTCATCAGTGGGAAGTCAGGTGTTGCATGCTATTGGGCGATCGTGTTTCATCAGTGGGAAGTCAGGTGTTGCATGCTGTTGGGCGATCGTGTTTCATCAGTGGGAAGTCAGGTGTTGCATGCTGTTGGGCGATCGCGTTTCATCAGTGGGAAGTCAGGTGTTGCATGCTGTTGGGCGATCGCGTTTCATCAGTGGGAAGTCAGGTGTTGCATGCTATTTGGCGATCGTGTTTCATCAGCCATACGTTGTATATGTCGCACGGTGTTTAGAGATCACGTTCCTGCTAGATGCAGGTTATATGTTCGAATACCACGACTAGAGACTTCTAAACACGAGTAATTTCCATTTGACTTATGTTTTCCAGTGTTTTCATCATATATATAGACGTTACATATTCATTTTTTTCTGTGTTTCTTATGTGCAATGTTGTTCTTGTGATTTTGTATTTGATTATTTTCTTTCTCGACCGTTGTCTTTGTTGTGTTTCTGTGCTGTACCAGCAACAGTTTCCACAGTTCATTATTATTGTTGTGTTAGCACCTATTGTTGGAATATCCTCTCATTCATGACGAGCCAAGTTTATGCTTTGTAAAACCTCTCATACCTACCAGAGGACCGACATTGAGGATATTAGTCATGTCATAATTGGATACAGAGGTCAGTTTTGAAGGTTGGTTTTCTAGTGTTTGCGTCATTGTCTTTACTGTGACCAGGATTATTTGTATCTTCATTTTTTGATACGGAACATGAACTTGACGAAGGCCTTACAAGATGAGATTCAACTTTACGTTATTTTTTTTTTTTTTTATGTGATCCGCTTATGAGGAACGAATTTCATTGTCACTGATTTTGTCGTGAGAAAGGAAAGTATACGCATGTGTACAGATACACAGTGAACGCAAAAAGTATCCCAAGGGTTATGAAAGTGCTATAGAGAGAGAGAGGGGGCAGCTCTGCAAAGGGGAGAGTCGAAAGTTAGTAGAAATAACAGTGAGGTTATAAAGTTGAGAGAGAGAGAGAGAGAGAGAGAGAGAGAGAGAGAGAGAGAGAGAGAGAGAGAGAGAGAGTGTACACATATACATGGGGACGGACATAAAAACATGGGAGAAAAATATATATATATTTCTTTTTTTTTCGATACCTTTCCCCTCCTTAAGATTAGATCCACATCCTAAAAAACCCACGAGGACAGATGTCAACACGACCAACATTTTCTCGAGAGTCACCGTCGGGTTTGAGAGGTGTGCCGCGATGATGGGCAGGTCAGATTAATCTTACGATGGCGTCCATCACTGGGCCAGGCAGGTCGAGGAGGGAGGGAGGCCAATTGATCAGCAAGGTAGATTATCTGTGCGACAGTGTCGGACGTGTGATCACTGAATGTTGTTTACCTTCGATTTTACAAGTTGGTTTGCCTCATTCACCCACAGCTCGTGGAGATGTTATTACAACCTTCGTGAACAACAAAGGTTAGAGGTGTTCTATAGTTTCTATATCAATGAATGTCTTGTATATCATCTTACTCCAAGATGTCTATTTCGTATTTGGGCTGACCAAGTTGTGCAAACGATAAGATGACTTTGAATATTTATCTTACGTATTTTTCAACCCTACAACCTCTTTTACGGGGCTCTTGCTGTATCAGTACTACAATCAGTTGCAGGGGATACATGGACACCTTTCGGGGTAAAAGTTCCTCGTCCATTGGCAGTGATACAGCCTCGCTGGAGCGACTTTTCACTCGTTGCGTAACCATGTGCAGGCAAGTGTGGTAACACCACTTTACACACACACACACACACACACACACACACACACATACACACACACACACACACGTGTGTGTGTGTCCGTATGTATATATATATATATATATATATATATATATATATATATATATATATATATATATATATATATGAACATAACCATCAGCATATTAGTGTAAACCAAATATTATAACACCTCTGTTCACATTCTTTTACTTGTGGACTATAATTACCAGAACAACAAAGTAACAACATTTAAAACACCATGATCGCACACAGGCTCAGCCTTATATATGCGATGGTGTCAAACGAACTTGCCTTGCCTTTCCACGCATAGTTGAATATGCTTTAGGAAAATATTCGGTCGAAGCTTGGAATAGTTCCTGTTGTGGACCGTGCCGTCAAAGCTTTTATGGTCATCACGATCAAATGTTTTGATATCATTTTAGAGAGCATTATCATTCTACGTCAAGGGATGTGAGCCCTGTTGGCGACCCAGATTTTTCACGTATATTTTTTTTTGATCATGTTGCCAATGTTGAGCGAGTGAAATACTTGAGAAGTGTTAGTTTCTGTTGGTAATTCTGTGTGTGTGGAGGGCAGGTGTGGTTTGTGAAAAAAGAGAGAGGAGAAAAAACAAGGGGTGTTGTTAGAAATCATTTAAGCTGTTGATAAAATGAATATTCCGAAGTTGGTGGAGTTGCAATCACTGAGCAATCCTTCCTCAACCGGATAGGTGGTGTTGCCAGGAAATAAGCCGTGGATTTGGTCAGGAAATAAGCAAGGGATTATGGCCAGGAAATGAGGAGAATATATATATGTACATCTTTATTAACATAAGGGCACGTATATGTAGACCAAAAAATTTTTTCACACTTGAACAGACAAGCATATTCACAAATACATAAATATTCTCAAACACACGTTTGCCTGACATTCAAACACCGTTGGAACAAGTAAGCCCCCGCTGGTACAGCGTTTCGTAGGTCTCAAACTATTCTTTCGTGTATCATGCATACACCTCGCACCTCATACTCACCAGAAGGTCTTCAGTTAACTTGACAACAGAGCATCAGCTCCTCAAATTTTCATTGAGTTCTTCGTCTAGCATCTTTACGTAATGATGTCTTACGTAATGACGTCTTACGTAATGATGTCTTACGTAATGATGTCTTACTCAGAATTTGAACACCCGATATATTCTCTCATGTCTGATATATTTCAAGCAGTGGAAGTAAGTGACCATAAGCAAGATACACAGAGAATGACATGTTGAGGTTTGTATTACAGACACTCCCTCCACATTTTCCTCAAGTAAATCAGCGTTCTTCGAACAAATATGAGGTTAATCCTTAGTGTACTTTTATGGTAAGATGAGATGCTCAAGGTCAAAGCTAATCTCTGAAGGTCAGCAACTGAGAGAAAATATCAAAATATATCCCCAACAGAATCCATAAGCATTTGCCTTGTCCTGAAAACGAAAAGAGTGAAGAATTTTCTAGCTTTTTTTTCACATTATCTAAGACGGCACGGGAAACGGAATGCCCTATGCAAGGCCATAGCCAACCCCAGGTGGCCATTTTATCGACCAACCCCTACGGGAAAGATGAACAGCTAGGGTAACTATGGACATACTACCGCGACCAGTGCTCGAACCTATGCTGACTTGACCCCAAGCGGCATGTGAAGGCATCATGGTCAAGCAATGCTAACGGCTAACCACGGGGGCTCATGATAGTGTTAAGGGGAAGTGAAATACGAAATACCTTGCTGCTATACAGTCGTGAATCTCCGAGATATATAAGAGATACTGATACGTTAGGACATTGCGATGTTCAGCATATACATGTGACAACATTGTCTCACACTAGAATACTGTTATTTCGTTTTCAAATCATTGTCTTTTTTAGGCTGACCGTTTTATATTCTCAAGTGGGTGTTGTGTATCGGAAAATGTGAAGGTTAGGTTAGTGTGGCATTACCTATTTGTAGATACTTGTATGTTTAATTTGAGGAAAAAATTCAGCTCGCATGGGACTTCATTTAGTGTGTGTGTGTGTGTGTGTGTGTGTGTGTGTGTGTGTGTGTATCTAGCGACTCGTATCCTCCGACCGATGCTAAAACAAGTGAATATCTAATGGATTGCATTATAGGATCAGATTATTATCACCTACTGCGGAGAAAGTCTTCATTTTGATCTTAGGATTCCATACTATTTTCCCCTGTATATTATGGGTATGTCGACTCCACAGTTAGCCCCTAGAGAGTTCAAAGATCCATTAACTTATCACCCGATGCATTTTCGTTTCATGCAACAGCCACGTATCGTTGTGAAATAGCCAGGAAAGTATAGTGCCTCCACTTCACCGGTTTATATCTATTTGCCTATCTGTATTTATCTATTTTTTCTCGAAACCATGCAGTGTTTTCCAAGACCCATTCCTGGGGAAACATTGTCTTCCATTATGAAAATTCTGGATTATATATATATATAATCAGTTGTTGTTCGCTGATGATACAGCGCTGGTGGCTGATTCATGTGAGAAACTGCATTAGCTGGTGATTGCTTTGGTAAAGTGTGTGAAAGAAGAAAGTTAAGAGTAAATGTGAATAAGAGCAAGGTTATTAGGTACAGTAGGGTTGAGGGTCAAGTCAATTGGGAGGTAAGTTTGAATGGAGAAAAACTGGAGGAAGTAAAGTGTTTTAGATATCTGGGAGTGGATCTGGCAGCGGATGGAACCATGGAAGCGGAAGTGGATCATAGGGTGGGGAAGGGGGCGAAAATCCTTGGAGCCTTGAAGAATGTGTGGAAGTCGAGAACATTATCTCGGAAAGCAAAAATGGGTATGTTTGAAGGAATAGTGGTTCCAACAATGTTGTATGGTTGCGAGGCGTGGGCTGTGGATAGAGTTGTGCGCAGGAGGATGGATGTGCTGGAAATGAGATGTTTGAGGACAATGTGTGGTGTGAGGTGGTTTGATCGAGTAAGTAACGTAAGGGTAAGAAAGATGTATGGAAATAAAAAGAGCGTGGTTGAGAGAGCAGAAGCGGGTGTTTTGAAATGGTTTGGGCACATGGAGAGAATGAGTGAGGAAAGATTGACCAAGAGGATATATGTGTCGGAGGTGGAGGGAACGAGGAGAAGTGGGAGACCAAATTGGAGGTGGAAAGATGGAGTGAAAAAGATTTTGTGTGATCGGGGCCTGAACATGCAGGAGGGTGAAAGGAAGGCAAGGAATAGAGTGAATTGGATCGATGTGGTATACCGGGGTTGACGTGCTGTCAATGGATTGAATCAGGGCATGTGAAGCGTCTGGGGTAAACCATGGAAAGCTGTGTAGGTATGTATATTTGCGTGTGTGGACGTATGTATATACATGTGTATGAGGGTGGGTTGGGCCATTTCTTTCGTCTGTTTCCTTGCGCTACCTCGCAAACGCGGGAGACAGCGACAAAGCAAAAAAAAAAAAAAAGAAAAAAAATATATATATATACTCTGCCGATCTTAGAACTGAATGAGCTGCAAAGAAAATGAAATTTACAGCTTTTATATTCACATGCAACAGACGGCCCGACACACTAGAATACCACACACCTCACTCAGCCTTTGTAAACACGAAAGAACAGAACAGCTCGAAACCCTCGTAACCTTGGGAACTTCGCCCGTCCAGGCAGTTGCACAGCCATATTGAATTATTGCCATTATAATGCTAGATTAAGTTGGAACTATGTCGGCAACATTGTACACAAAGTTACCGCATGAATCAAGCTGTGGGTGCGACGAGAAGGGTAAGAGAAAAACCACTTTTAAGGAGAGAGAGAGAGAGAGAGAGAGAGAGAGAGAGAGAGAGAGAAGAGAGAGAGAGAGAGAGAGAGAGAGAGAGAAGATGAAGAAGGAGCAGAGAATGAAGGTCAGTGAGGATGTGAGATGACCACATATAGGAGAGTCAGGAAGGAAGAAAAATATTTATAATCACAGAAAAGATGATAGAAATATAGGACATATTATAGGAAGAGGTGGAGGATTAGAGTGGGAATGAGGAGGATGTGTATAAGTGAGGAGCGGGAGGAACCCGGTCGAACTAGAGGATTGCTGGAGAGAATGAGTCCGTCTGACGGAGGGCAACAGTGATTCTTACCCACTGTCAAGGACCTCATATGGAGCTGTCTGCGGCAGCTTACCATAACACACAGGCGCAGCTCTATTCAGGGGCTCTGTTTCGCGTTGCCGGCTGGCGGGAACCACGGTTCCCGTTAGAGAAGCGAGGGTAATGACTGCAGGAACAGGTTGAGTGTACGCGTAAATGCAGCTGATGGGTTGAAACATATGGGGGAAATTATTGAGATAGGTGTGAATGAAGAGTATTAATAAACACACACACACACAAGGATCTCATCTTGTGGATACAGAAGGTCGACAGCCGCTTCAGTAGGGGTACAAGAGGGGTCCTTAAATGTAATATTTTTTAAAATTGCCCTTGTACTGTAGTAAGCTAGGGTGAGGTAGGAACTAATGCATGGTGAGGCTGAAAAGTTATTCAAACCACTATACTGACGAGTGATTCTAAATACAGTGTCCTGATAGTGCACAGTGGCGATTCTTAATAAGTAACAACAAGGAACAAGTGAATATTTGATATTAAGTACGTTGATCATTACATTGACAAAGAATCTATCAGTAAAGATTAGTGTTTGGTAAACGAAAACGGAAAAAATCTTCATTACTTGTAATGAAACTGAACATAATGTCAACAGCGCAGTGGTTTCCCTTTCAAAGAAAAACTTCTTTTTTTTCTCAACTTACAAACTATTTACCCGCGGCACACGAGCCTGAGGTTATGGTATCCAATCACTTGACAAAAAGTGGCCCGGGTTTAAAATAAGAGGGAGCTTTTGGAAGCTTTAGTAAGTGGAAGGGTACACCTGGAACTCGGGATAAGGATTTCCATTACTTTTGTCCTGAATTGAATTTCCGAGCGCATTTACCAATAAAACCTTGCAACAAATTAGGCTGTATGTTGTGGATGAGAGGGCTTGGGAAGTGAGTCAGTTATTGCTGGTTGATCATATACCGCTGGTGGCTGATTCGGGTGAGGAACTGCAGAAGTTGGTGACTGAGTTTGGTAAAGTGTGTGAAAGAAGAAAGCTGAGAGTAAATGTGAATAAGAGCAAGGTTATTAGGTACAATAGGGTTGAGGGACAAGTCAGTTGGGAGGTAAGTTTGAATGGAGAAAAACTGGGGGAAGTGAAGTGTTTTAGATATTTGGGAGTGGATTTGGCAGCGGATGGAACCATGGAAGCGGAAGTGAGTCACAGGGTAGGGGAGGGGGCAAAGGTTCTGGAAGCGTTGAAGAATGTGTGGAATGCGAGAACATTATCTCGGAAAACAAAAAGTGGGTATGTTTGAAGGTATAGTGGTTCCAACAATGTTATATGGTTGCAAGGTATGGGCTATAGATAGGGTTGTGCGGAGGAGCGTGGATGTGTTGGAAATGAGATGTTTGAGGACAGTATGTAGTGTGAGGTGGTTTGATCGAGTAAGTAATAAAAGGGTAAGAGAGATGTGTGGTAATAAAAAGTGTGTGATTGAGAGAGCAGAAGAGGGTGTATTGAAATTGTTTGGTCACATGGAGAGTATGAGTGAGGAAAGATTGACCAAGAGGATATATGAGTCAGAGATGGAGGGATTGAGGAGAAGTGGGAGACCAAATTGGAGGTGGAAGGATGAAGTGTAAAAGATTTTGAGTGATCGGAGCCTGAACATGCAGGAAGGTGAAAGACGTTTAAGGAATAGAGTGAATTGGAACGATATGGTATACTGGGGTCGACGTCCTGTCAATGGATTGAACAAGAGCATGTGAAGCGTCTGGGGTAAACCATGGAAAGTTTTGTGGGACCTGGATGTGGAAAGGGAGATGTGGTTTCGGTGCATTATACACGACAGCTAGAAACTGAGTGTGAACGTATGTGGTCTTTGTTTTCCTTTCCTAGCGCTACCTCGCGCGCTTATGGTGGAGGGAGGTGGCATTTCAGGTGTGGCGGGGTGGCGACGGGAATGAATGAAGGCCGCAAGTATGAAGTACGTACATGTGTATATATGTATATGTCTTTGTATGTATATGTATGTATACGTTGAAATGTATAGGTATATATGTGCGTGTGTGGGCGTGTATGTATATACATGTGTATGTGGGTGGGTTGGGCCATTCTTTCGTCTGGTTCCTTGCGCTACCTGGGTGACGCGGGAGACAGCGACAAAGCAAAATAAATATAAATAAATATATATATATATATATATATATATATATATATATATATATATATATATATATATTTTCTTTCAAACTATTCGCCATTTCCCGCATTAGCGAGGTAGCGTTAAGAACAGAGGACTGGGCCTTTGAGGGAATACCCTCACCTGGCCCCCTTCTCTGTTCCTTCTTTTGGAAAAAAAAACAAAAAAAAAACGAGATGGGAGGATTTCCAGCCCCCCCGCTCCCTAATATATATATATATATATATATGTATATATATATATATATATATATATATATATATATATATATATATATATATATATATATATATATATATATAAAACTGAATTTAGAAAAAGGGCTGACTCTTGGGTCCTAACGAGGGTGTTTGTGATATAGGAAGAGAACAGATTCTCAAGGAATAATTCATTGTAGTAGGAGTAGAAAGAATTAAATTTTTCAGTGAGGAAGACCTTTAAACTTACTCTATATTTAAGGAGGTGCATATATCATGTCAGAGGAGGCTGGATGAAGGGGACCTTGATAGCTCTCCTTAGAAGAGGAAAGAATGGGAGATTCATGGGTTCGTCTCTGCTGAGACCCTCAGTGTGTGGGGGAAGACACTGTCGTCAGAGAGCAGAGGAAAATCTGTGGGCGTAGATGTGTTGTCATAGACCCTAGCGACACGCTAAAAGAGATGGAAGGAACTCACCCTCAGGACACACATTAGCACAGATTGAAGGAACTCACAAGAAAAATAAATAGGGGAAAAGAAGGTGCATCTGTTGGGAAGTACTGGAAGAAAGGGACAGGAGGATATTCTCAAGATATCCCTAAGGAAGATCGACAAAAGGAAATGCTCATAACGCAGGGACCAGATACTGTTGAGAGTAGGGAAGAAGAGAGAAGGAAAAATTCTGAGACTGAACGACAGAAAGCGAGTAATAACTGATGCTAAAGAACAGATCTGGGGATATTGAAGAACATAGTAAACTATTAAGGGAAACTACAGGAAGGGTAATATACATAGAGAGATAAAGTTAAGGGAAGTATTTGACTTGCTCGACGGCAGGTTTGAAAAAGTGCTGTGTTATCCAGGACGTTGGCGAGAATGGTATCTCAGTAAAAGCCAGAAATATGAAGGTTTATAAAATAGCACTGCATGATCTATCCGACAAGCGGGTAGCACCAAGTCTATGGAGGTTGCTGTCTTAATAATTCTGTCCTATCGGTCGCCACATAAAGTATATACATTCATCATTCCTAGAGTCTTTGGAACTGTTTTCAACCTTATATAAAGTTTTCTTATATTCTATTGATTCATTTATTAATTTTCTTCCGTTGCTCCTTGCATGTCACATTTCTCGCGGTAGTACACCGAGTAGATTACCCAATTTTTCGTCGGATTATGGCAAATCTTTGCTTAGTATCTTTTTGGTATACTTCAAGGTATTATTGAAGACTTAACACTCCCTTTCTTAATAAATTCAACTATAGTACCATCCAAACCCGCCGCCTTGCCGGATTTCATCTTCCGCAAGGCTTTCACCACCTCTTCTCTCTTAACCGAACTCATTCTCCCTGACCACACGCACTTCGCACACCATCCCGACCAAAACACCCTACATCTGCCACTTTATCATCAAACATATTCAGCAGACCCTCAGAATACTCGCACCATCTCCCTCTCACTTCATCACTATCTATTATCACTTACCCTTTTGCCCCCTTCACCAATGTTCCCATTAGTTGTCTTCTTTTTCGCACATCATTAATCTCCTTCCAAAACAAATTATTCTCACCCCAACCCTCATTTGCTCTCTTTGTAAACCCTTGCACCTTCTTCTTGACCTCATATCGCTTCTACTTATAGATCTTCCAGACATTTGCACTCCATCCCTGTACGGACCTCTCAAACGCCTCTCTTTTTTTTTTTTCTTTCCTTAACTAGCAACTTTACTTCATCCTACCACTCACTACCCTTTCTAATCTGCCCACCACCCAGCTTTCGTATGCACACCCATCTCTCGCACATGCCATCACTGCTCCCTTGAATACCTACCATTCCTCACCCTCTCCTCTTGCTTCATGTTATTTCATCATTTGACATTTCGTACTCAACCTCTCCAGATATTTTTTTTTCACACACGTCCCCTTTCCAAGCCCACTTTTATCACTTTCTTCTCCCCGACTTTGATTCCTCTTTTCTGAAAACTTCTACAAATCTTCACCCTTGCCTCCACAGGATAGTGATCGGATATCCTACCAGCTGCCCCTCTCATAACATTTACATCCAAAAGTCTCTCTTTTACACGCCTATCGTTTGATATGTAATCTAATAATGTCCGCTGACCGTCTCTCCTATTCACATACTCGTACTTGTGTATGTCCTCCTTTTTAAAGCAGGTGACATTTAGTTGCAAGAAAAGGAAATTTCTTTTAACGTAAGTTTAGTGTTACTGAGGATATACTAGTCTAATAACGTGAAAAAAGACACTTAATCTTAGCTACTGAATGGATACCAGGCATGCTTTTATTTGGCTTTATTTCCTCCTCAAGAATCTTTACTGTGCTATAGCCACAATTTTTGCGCGTTGGAGACTTTCGCTTGAGGTAGAGGGCAATTAACAAAATTTGTGTGAGAAGTTAATCCTCTTTCATGAGATGCAAGGTCATCGCCCAGTGAAAATTTCTTTCAAAATAGTACGTTGGATCTGTAAATTTTTTTTTTTTCTGAATTTCTTTTATGTTAGTTGAGATGGCACGGGGAGCAGAATGCCCCAGTGAAGGCCATGTCATTAACGGCGATCAACGGCCCATAGCCTAGCGGTTAGCGTTCCCGCCTCTTGCACAGGGGTCCCGGGTTCGATCCTGGCTGTTGGAGGGAGGTTTGTATGTTCAATGAAGGTGCAAGTTTCTATGCACTATGTTCATGTGTGTATATATATATATATATATATATATGGATCTGTATTGACTAAACTCTCAGCTGGTAATGAAACTTTATACTCTGAATTGCTAATGAAACTACTGTCGAAACTTTGAATTTTTATGAATATATATATATATATATATATATATATATATATATATATATATATATATATATATATATATATATATATATAATGAAACTTTACTGACAAAAATCTGAATTTGTAATGAATATTCATCGAATAAACACTCGGTAACGATTCATTACTGACAAGTATCTGACCTGGTAATGAAAATTTACTGACTCTGACCTGTAATGAAACTTTATTGACTCTGACCTGTAATGAAGCTTTATTGACTCTGACCTGTAATGAAACTTTATTGACTCTGACCTGTAATGAAACTTTATTAACTCTGACCTGTAATGAAACTTTTTTGACTGACCTGTAATGAAGCTTTATTGACTCTGATCTGTAATGAAACTTTATTGACTCTGACCTGTAATGAAGCTTTATTGACTCTGATCTGTAATGAAACTTTATTGACTGTGACCTGTAATGAAGCTTTATTGACTCTGACCTGTAAAGAAACTTTATTGACTCTGATCTGTAATGAAACTTTATTGACTCTGACCTGTAATGAAGCTTTATTGACTCTGACCTGTAAAGAAACTTTATTGACTCTGACCTGTAATAAAACTTTACTGACTCTGACCTGTAATGAAGCTTTATTGACTCTGACCTGTAATGAAACTTTACTGACTCTGACCTGTAATGAAACTTTATTGACTCTGACCTAGTCTGACCTGATAATGGAAAGTTACTGACCAAACTTTGACCTTTGATTAAATTTTACTGACGTCCATTTCATCTGGATATAAAACTTTTCTGACGAAACTTTGCCTGCGTAATGAATCTCTACTGACGAAATTCTGACCTGATAATTAAAAAACTTTACTGACGAAACTTTTTGACTTACTGATGAAACTTTACCTTTCATTTTAAGTAATTGCAAATGGTCTGTAAAAGCTCATATGTCATGATGTTTTTTTCCCCAGTAAGCCTTTGCTACTCTGTTCTGAATGATGAGTTTTTCGAGGCACAATGGCCTTAAAATTGGAACATGGTTAACTAATAAAGTAAGAGGAGCTAAAGGGTGGGTATATCATATCAGGAAATATTATTAATATTAAACTATTCCTGATGCATCCTTCATAATATTTCCACTAAAAGGTGATTTTATGCAATATATATATATATATATATATATATATATATATATATATATATATATATATATATATATATATATATTTTTTTTTTTTCAAACTATTCGCCATTTCCCGCGTTAGCGAGGTAGCGTTAAGAACAGAGGACTGGGCCTTTGAGGGAATATCCTCACCTAGCCCCCTTCTCTGTTCCTTCTTTTGGAAAATTAAAAAAAAATAATGAGAGGGGGAGGATTTCCAGCCCCCCGCTCCCTCCCCTTTTAGTCGCCTTCTACGACACGCAGGGAATACGTGGGAAGTATTCTTTCACCCCTATCCCCAGGGATAATATATATATTTTTTTTTTTTTTTTTTTTTTTTTTTTTTTTATACTTTGTCGCTGTCTCCCGCGTCTGCGAGGTAGCGCAAGGAAACAGACGAAAGAAATGGCCCAACCCCCCCCCCCATACACATGTACATACACATGTCCACACACGTGTATACATACCTACACAGCTTTCCATGGTCCACCCCAGACGCCTCACATGCCTTGATTCACTCCACTGACAGCACGTCAACCCCTGTATACCACATCGCTCCAATTCACTCTATTCCTTGCCCTCCTTACACCCTCCTGCATGTTCAGGCCCCGATCACACAAAATCTTTTTCACTCCATCTTTCCACCTCCAATTTGGTCTCCCTCTTCTCCTCGTTCCCTCCACCTCCGACACATATATCCTCTTGGTCAATCTTTCCTCACTCATTCTCTCCATGTGCCCAAACCATTTCAAAACACCCTCTTCTGCTCTCTCAACCACGCTCTTTTTATTTCCACACATCTCTCTTACCCTTACGTTACTTACTCGATCAAACCACCTCACACCACACATTGTCCTCAAACATCTCATTTCCAGCACCTCCATCCTCCTGCGCACAACTCTATCCATAGTCCAGGCCTCGCAACCATACAACATTGTTGGAACCACTATTCCTTCAAACATACCCATTTTTGCTTTCCGAGATAATGTTCTCGACTTCCACACATTTTTCAAGGCTCCCATATATATATATATATATATATATATATACATATATATATATATATATATATATATATATATATATATATATATATATATATATATATCATCACCTTATTGTGGAAATATGACGAATGATGTAAAGAGAGAGAGAGAGAGAACAACGCGTATAATCGTTTCATTTTCGTTTCCCTTCTCATGTAACTAACAAGGACAGTCATTATTATAGACCTCCTCATTCCAACTTTTCTCATTAGCTGTAACAAAAAAAAAGAGGAATAATAATAAAGTCGCAGGTTTGTATGTGGCCGCCATTACCTCGAGGAATAATAGCGCGATGTAGGCGAACTTATTTTCTTGGCGGCGAGCAATGGAACTTGATATAATGGATCGTTGTTGTGTAGGTGAAACGTTTTTCCAATTAAGAGTTCCTTCCATTCCCTAAAACTTCGCGACTCGGAAAGTTTTGCCTTGTAAGAGGGTATTAAGACCTTGAAAATGGTCCATCTTACAGAGGAACATAGTACTCTTGAGACACCTTGATGATAAGTTGGGTTTCAAGGGTCGTAAAGGGAGAAAAATATATTTAGGGAATGAAAAAAAAAAAATAGTTTTGTGTGTCTTTCTGTCTGTGTGTGAGACGCCAGTCAGGCCCAAATTACACCGGGTCGCTTGCCCACCAAAGTGGAGTTCCTGGCGACCATCGACTGTATTAGTTGGCTTGGGTCTTTAAGTGGGACTTTGCGTATGCACAGAACTGTCTCCTTAATCCCTTGACCTATGGAGCTCAGACGTTGTGGGATGGAAGCTCTCGCTCTCCTATGGGAAGAATAAGCTATGGTGTGACACCCAGAGACGTAACGTGGCGCGCGCGTGACTAACTTTTATAATGCTTTCATCGGTCGTCCTGAAACTTGACGGGCAAATGGTTTTGGACCCAGGTCCAGTCGTAATCGCATTAGGATCAAACTCCACAGCGCGAGTCTGAGCATCCACTTCTCGACAAATGGCGTCCTAGTTTCGTCTCTTCGATGTATATCAACTGACTTATATTTCTCTCTTGTGTCTCCCCTGATGATGTGATTATTACACGAAAGTGCACTTGGGAATTTATCGTGTTTCATTATCCCCGTGGACTCATAGGAATATATATATATATATATATATATATATATATATATATATATATATATATATATATATATATATATATATATATACTTCATTTGCAGGCACTGTAATTTATTTCAAAAGACTCCTTCTAAGGAGTATATACATATAAGGGAGAAAGAATACTTCCCACGTATTCCCTGCGTGTCGTAGAAGGCGACTAAAAGGGAAGGGAGCGGGGGGCTGGAAATCCTCCCCTCTCGTTTTTTTTTTTTCTTTTTTTTTTTCCAAAAGAAGGGACAGAGAAGGGGGCCAGGTGAGGATATTCCCTCAAAGGTCCAGTCCTCTGTTCTTAACGCAAGCTCGCTAATGCGGGAGATGGCGAATAGTATGAAAGAAAGATATATATATATATATCTTTTTTCTTTCATACTATTCGCCATTTCCCGCATTAGCGAGGTTGCGTTAAGAACAGAGGACTGGACCTTTGAGGGAATATCCTCACCTGGCCCCCTTCTCTGTCCCTTCTTTTGGAAAAAAAAAAAAGAAAAAAAAAAACGAGAGGGGAGGATTTCCAGCCCCCCGCTCCCTTCCCTTTTAGTCGCCTTCTACGACACGCAGGGAATACGTGGGAAGTATTCTTTCTCCCCTATCCCCAGGGATATATATATATATATATATATATATATATATATATATATATATATATATATATATATATATATATATATATATATATATATTGCAATAGTTCATAGTAGTGCACGTGATCTAGTATTTGCTGATAACCACGAGGAAAGTTAAACACGGTAAGTTCCCAAGTGTAAATTTGTGTAATGATCCCATCACCAGGGGAAATACAAGAATGTGGTAGAAGACGTAGAACAGACAGTTGATATACAAGGAAGAAACGTAGCTAAGATGCCTCTGGTAAGCATTTCCGGATGGTGGTGTCCGGGTCTGTCATAAAAGTTTATCATGTGGACAGGACAGGGAACAGTTTACAGTTTTGTCGTAGGCAAAGATTTTAAACCGTTCTTTGTGCTGTCCTCATATCTTGAGACAGGCATGATGCCAGACACAAACACCACCAACTCGAACACCACAATCCGGAAACACTTGTTTACCAACGGCGTCATAGCTCTGCCTCTTCTTTATATATAAACTGACTGTTCTGCGTCTTCTATCTCGTTTTTGTATCTCCCCTGACGATGTGATCATTACACGAAAGTGCACTTGGGAACTCATCGTGTTTCATTCTCCTATGGCTGTATGCATATACTAGATTTCGCGCTCAGCTGTGACCTCTTGCAATATATATACATATTTAGTTACTCCTGTTTCGGCTTTTTTTTTTAAGTTTTGTCTCACTAATACAATAGGTACTGATGCCAACTCTCTAAATATTGTTTTCATCTGTAGCGTCTGCAAGTCTCCAGTACTTCACCATATACAGCAGTTTCGTTGCATTATCCTTCTGGTGGCCCATCTGGTAAAGAATTACTTGCCATCATAACGTTTCCAAGGAGGAGATACGTTGTCTTTTTTTCCTAGTTTTGTTCTTTTTCTTCCTTCATCCCCCCCTCCCCAGCATTAAAGGTTGGGCTCCCCCTTCATTTTTCCAGGCGAGTGAGTTCAAACCAGGAAGACTTGTTGCCGTCGATCAATACGCCCGAGTTATTTTTTCACTACGTAGACGTTTTAAAGGATTTTCTGGGTTAAAAAAGTTCAAACAATTCAAAGACCAGTATTTTGGACTGATGTTTCCTTTAGTCTCAGTTGACACAAACCATTGAATGCAGATACCCTTCCATAAAACCCCGTACAATCTAGAGGATAAATTGGGGATTCATACCAATTTCTTTTTGTTAATCTGTTTAGGTTGAAGTTCAGCACAAAGACCTTTTTTTTCCTTTTGGCGATTATTTAGCCGTATATCATCAGGTGTTCGTGGTTGTTTTTTTTGTTTTTTTTTTCATACTATTCGCTATTTCCCGCGATAGCGAGGTAGCGTTAAGAACAGAGGACTGGGCCTTTGAGGGAATATCCTCACCTGGCCCTCTTCTCTGTTCCTTCTTTTATCTGTGGCACAAAGATAATTGTGAGCGAGAGGGTAGAATAGTCGGTGGTAAGTGATAGTGAAGATGATGAATGAGAGTGAAGATGATTGTGAGTGGTTGTCAGTGACCAATGAACATTATGGTGGCTGATATTAGAAATAATGGTCAGCTATGGTGAATATTGTGGTTGAAGATGAAGAAATGATGACAAGTGATAGTGACCATAATAGTAAGAGGTAGTAATCATGATGATGTATGAGAGTAAATATGATGGTATATGATAATGAACATGATGGTGAGCGACAGCGAAGTTGATTGTGAGTGATAGTCAAAATAACGAGTGTCTTTACGTTCAGGTAAGTGGTAGTGAGTATGTGAGACTGATGGTGAGTGAAAGGGAAGATGACCGTATCAGTGAACGTGCTGATGAACGATAAAGAGCATGATAGTGCGTCATGATGAACATGATGGATATTGGTGGCCACAGACCTTGAACATGAGTGACAGTGAACTTGAATGACAGTTAAAACGGTAATGGGTAATGACAGAAGTGATGATGAATATGGCGGTTATTGAGAGCGACCATGATGGTGACTGTTAATGAAAATGATAGAGAATGTTGACAGGTTGGTCCACAGTCAGCCAAGCCGATCATCCTTTCTTAGGCGTTGGTGGTTAAATTGGACAGGTAACATGCAAAACATAAAGATGAATATCGCCTCCCAACATACAATACGTTGGGAACAGAGGAGATGAGGCAACAAGTGAGGGTCCCATACGACAGCCAGTAGGTTTATTCCGGTAAACTAGTTGGGGAAAAAGTATCCGGTATTTTCCACATCAGCGGCTCTGGCCTCCGACGGGATCCGTTTTAGATTCTTTACAAACTGAATTTACAAAAGAAATGTGGGGGGGGAAAAAAGAGAGTTACAACTTTTTTTTTTTCCTCATGTGAAATCATCTGTGTATAATTTTTCTTGGGCTATAGTAGACTTTCCGACTCAACTTTTTCCTCTCTAGCAGAAGTACTTTCGGAAGAACTAACTCCTCATGTATATGGAAGGAATGTGGGATTGTATGAGACTCTAGCAATGGTAATGGCTTTCACTCCGCAGTTGATGGAAGTTTATAGCCTTTCTGACGTAGACCGGAGGCACTGGATCCCATTGGCTGCCTTATGTAGGCACGGACTCCTCTGGGACGCTGGGAGTCCACCGGTTTCTTTGTCTGGACCCGAAGTCCGTGGACCCGCTTTGTCTCAATGGACAAGGAGTCGATTGGCCTCCTTGTATCCGACACTTAGAAAATGTATTTCTAAGTGAAATAGTCTCTCTCTCTCTCTCTCTCTCTCTCTCTCTCTCTCTCTCTCTCTCTCTCTCTCTCTCTCTCTCTCTCTCTCTCTCTCTCGGGCTTTCCCTTGTCATTGCACGTGTTATTGGTTTCTCCCCAGCTACCTCCCATCACCCCTGTGAACGTGAGTCACACGAAGGACTCCTCTCTACAGAAGGAGGAAGAGTAGGTACATATTATGTATATGGCTCGTGGTAAATCCCATAATCCCATTGGCTGCATGTAGAAATTAGGAAAAAAAAATCTCTCAACTTTAGAAGATTGGATGAAGGTACGGGAGAGTGATGCATGACTGGCTATGACAGAGGTGGTTCATCTGGAAGAGGAAGAAGCAATTGTAAAACAATTGTAACCAATAGAGTCTAATGAGAGAGCGGCTGTGGAGAATAACATACAAAGCAGAGTTAGCCTGAAGCCACCCAGGACCATTAGTCATCCAAAAGTAGGACTTTGAGGTAAAGTGGTGTTTGACCAGAAAAGACCCGTTGTTCCAGGTATCATTTTGGTTAGACGTTCAGTAATTAGGCATGAGGAGCTGAAGGCAGGGGGGCTGAGAGGAACCGCTCGAGCTTTTGGGGGTCTAAAAGAGAAGATATTCTAAGGAGGTTTCGATGACAAAGACAACAAGATTTCCAAAGGGGCGGCATTTATTGTCCAGATAAGAACAAAAAAAAAAAAGAACAAAGCGTAGTAATATGAAATGTTAGGTGTGTGTGTGTGTAGGAGTCTTAATGATAAGTTTGGAAGTAGCCGTAGGAAGACTGATATGTCAGGATTTCAGCCTATGTACGACGAGTATTCCTGCCAACTCAGGTGAATGCTGGATATGGACGTTCAACTTAAGTCTGTCTTGCAGGCATGAGAAGTTGCTTTGTTTCTTGGATCTCTGGAACCACCGGCGGTGACACGAACGTCTGTGGTGGGGACAGTTTCCATCTGAACAGAACAGGGAAGACACCTTCTCGTCAGAGTTTTAGCCGATAACATGGGGCAGCTACGAATTCAAGATGTAGTTTAAACATCTTGAAAGCATTTGGAGACATCCAAGTAGGTCGAACATTCAACTAGTCGGATCAGTTAGGGATCGAAATCCAAGTTTCAGTTAGGGATCGAAATCCAAGTTGCAGGGAGACGGGATTGCTTAATCTACTGTAGTCAGATCCAATACAGTGTCCGCAAAACCTTGACCGCCTCCCCGACACCTTTTCAAAGGCGATGTCAAACTTACATTTTGTTACTTTATCAAGTCTCCTTAGGCCTTGATTGCCATCTGCAGACGTCTGGGGATAGAATTAGCAAAGTTCCTGAAGTGTTTAGTTCCATGTTTTGGGTCTTGATCTCCTGAATGAGGCGAGGCACCCATGAGGCGTCGCAGGAAGCAGCTAACTGACCGTGCGTTTCGAGCTTCCAGTGCGCCAAAAATCTTACACGTGTACCCACACTCTCTTGCTTGCAGGCAAAAATTCGGGTTTTTTCTTACTTAAGAAGTAAGAGTCCACCACCTTGAAGTAGAAATGAGAGAAATACAGCGCAAAGAAGCAAAATTTTCAAAATGAAGTGGTGCCTGGGAAGGGTAAAGAAAGAACATCGTTCATGCAAGATAGCCTGAGGCACACTGAGGAAGGTTGCTGGTGCTCACACCTGCAATGTACGATGATTTCACCCTCAGTGTCATACGGTTGTACCTAAAATAAACCTGCGGACACTGTAGGATTGATTCTGAGAAGAGGCTTCTGTTAATGTAAAAACTAGAATCCGCTGGTATTTGAGTATGTAAATGGGGCCTGGACGAGTGATTCCCATGGACCTCAAACATCACGAAGTGAAAGTAGTTTAATGCACGCTGAGGTCAGAAGCATGATGACAAAATTGGAATCGTGTGTGTTCGTTCTCAAAAAACAAACATTATTACATTATCAGAAACATGGATGACTAGAGGACAAATTCTTTTTTAGCCAAAATGTTTATCTCCCGAATATGAATTGTTCACTAGAAAATGTTTGCATAAACCCTAAAGAAACTCTTCACAAAGATGTAAATGATAAAAGAACAATTTGCAAGTTCTTGATGAAGTGCAATGACCTTGAAAGCCAAGAGAAAAAACATGAGATAACTCAATACAGTAAAATTAATTTAGTTATTAGGGATGAGAAAATTGTAATAATCTCCATTTTAGACCGGAAAATCATGGGGTAATTAGACTAAATGTCATGACTCAAAGACTCGTTTCATAAATAGTTAATTAACAAGTCTAGTAATTACTAGACATTGACATTCTTACCAGAGACAATGACTTATTCAGTTCCTGCGAGGCAGGTGAAGCCTTGGCAATTGATGAACATCACATTATCAGATTATGAAAGAATATGCGATTTGCATACAGTGATAAATAACTCTTGCCTCCAGTATAACTAACAAATGAACATGATAAGTTATGACGGTAAGAATTTTTTTTTTATATGTTAGTTGAGACAGCACGGATAGCTGAGGCTCTAATCAAGGTACCCGTTTTATCAACCAACCCCTAAGGGTGGATGAACAGCTGAGTTGACTGTGGACCGACTGCCACAAACAGGATTCGAACCAATGCACTCGGCCTTGGGCGGACCGTGAAATGATTTAGTTTCATATTTTCGGTCGGAAAACCCACACATATGCCATGACTAGGTTACGAAAAGCTAAAGCTATGAGAAAAATGATGTTAAGTACCTGTATCAAGTTTTGCAAGACGTATCAACTGGGCCATACACTCTGTACTAGGAGATCTGACGAGTTAGAAAGAATTTGATATTTTGCCATTACCACAATACCTAACAAATCACTACCTGAAGGTTAAGTACAGTAAGAGTGGAAACTGCATGAATGTTACGATTATACGTATCATAAAAGATTTATCCTGTCATGTCTTTCTCAGTAACTAAGACATGACACTTTTTAGAAGGCACGTTTTTTTCTTACTACTTCCAAAAATCGTAATTACTTTTCCTCGTCTCTTCCTTTTCCCTTCCATTAACCTCTTTATATTTCAAGTATGTCCCGGCCTCAATGTTAACCTTTGCCCGTGAGTGGAACCTCCGAAGAACTGTTTAATTCGCCTTTTTTTTCATTTTTTTTTATTGAAACGATAGAAGAGTAATCAGGCAAAATACTACAGTTCCTAGGAGTTCACACTATGAAAACAGATAGATTGATTTTTTTTCTACGAAAGAAAACAAAATGTTCTTCGGCAAAGTAACGGGAATTTTGTTGCATAAAGTAAACTGGGACTCTGTTGTAACACAATTTGACTTTCGGAAGGCTTTGGCTAAATTAGTGCTAAAAAAATCGCTACGTGAATTGAAATCTCATGGCGCAGGAGGGGGAAATGAACGTATGATTTTAAGTTGTAAAAGCCTCCAGCTGACTGAACGCATCAATTGGGGTGCAGTAGAGATCAATCCTTGATCCCATTCCTTTTGATGATTTAATTACACGATCTCATTTCTGATATCACATAATCTAGAGACAATGCAAAAATGGGGATAGAGATATAAGTAAGGTAAACACTTCAGAAATATGTTTTCGCCTATCTAGCACAGTGATCAAAAAAAGAAATTACATGGAATTTAATGCAGACAAATGTAAAGTTATGATCATTGGAGACAGGAAAACTGAAATAAAAAAAAAGGTAGATATAAACAAAGCACTTAGAAATCTGATGTCCAAAGGAAACGAATATAAAGTATCTTGGTGTCGTTATATGATGAAGTCTTAAGTACACTAAAAAGTGTTCAGGGACAAGAAAATGTATCATGTCGAATGGTCAGAATTTTAAGGTGAGAACTTGAAAAAGAAAACATCAAAACCAGTCCTGTCCGTCTTCAGTACATCAGTAAGTATACAGCTTGAATATGCTACTCAGGTCTGGTCTCCGAACGACCTTAAGGACAGAGAAAAAAAAGTTAGAACAAGTGCAAAGTCGAGCTACAGAAGGTTTTCCACATCTTAGAAACCTGCAGGACAACGAGAGTCGAAAAATATATAAACTCTTCTCTTAAGGATCGCAGACGAAGGAACCACAAGTAAACCATATGTAAACCACTTCTAAACCACAAGTAAACCATAAGAACCCTATTTGAAATACAAGACAGTACAGTTTTTAGAACAAACTGAATGCAAGTTAAAGAACCAGACGTAACGCTAATTAGGCAGAAAAAGCATTTCTCCCTAATGCGAAGTGTTGAATACTGGAACAAGATATCATAACAAAGCTCTTTATCTCAGATATTCTCGGTACGTTCTTAATAGATGGCTGGAAAAATGTTTTGCTACTTCGGGATTTTAATGAAATCTACAATACAGCAACAAACTCCTCCATGTCCTCTTTCTTAAAGAAGTGATTTTAGCGAAGATTATTTTAGAACGCGGTGCACACGGTTTTTCTTCTTAGTCGTGTCAAATTTCACGGTTGCCTTACTTGGACAGTACATAGCGTTTACCGTTCTCCTGCCTGATTTTTGCCTGTGTAGCGTATGAAATGTCGGAGAAAAAGAGCCTTCCAACTCCCGTGTGTTAAATTTGCTTATTATTTTAAAACTGTAGTTAGCTGTGGAGTATTATTTGGTAGATGGTCTCACCCTGGGTCAAAACGACTTCTGTTAGTGAAAGCTTTTCCGATCTCTCTCTCTCTCTCTCTCTCTCTCTCTCTCTCTCTCTCTCTCTCTCTCTCTCTCTCTCTCTCTCTCTCTCTCTCTCTCTCTCTCTCTCTCTCTATCCTCTTCCAACTTATGGAAATCATTCTTCCTTTACCATCGTACCCCCTGAAGCCAGTTTACAGTATTGTCTTTCCCTCTCATGTTCCTGAACCTCGTTTATCCTCATCTCATTGCCCCTTACAATCGACCTTCGTCCTCTCTAACTCATCTTTCACTCACTGTCCTTCGTTGCTCTCCACGCCTTATGGAAATCTTTTCTGTCTCATCTAATTTCCTTCATTGCCTCCTGCCCGTTAGCGATGAAGAATCTTGGTTAAAAGCGAGACAAGCAAATTATGTTATGGTGTAAATATAACTCATGTAGATATGAAAAAATAGACTTAGCAAATGTCTTTACGAAAATGAAGATGAAAGACTGTTAGGATGTCCTCTTCTCTCGCTGTGTGGACTGTTATCTGGGCTGTCTTACGCCGCAATACCGTTCCACATCCAGCCAACGAGAGCTCCTGCTTTCACATTTCTTTGTACCTCTATTAATGGGATCGTAACCCAAGATGATTATCAGTCCTAGGAAAATAAGGAGGTTCTGAAGGCTTAAAAAAGACACACACACACACACACACACACACACACACACACACACACACACACACCTACAAAGCACTGATACCAGAACGGAGGACGGAGCACACACACACACACACACCTAGCTGGCCTCATACCACCAGTGTTGCCATCAGCTGCCGTAAATTCACACACACACACACACACACACACACACACACACAGACACACCTCTAGTGCTGCCGCGTAATACGAATGCAAACAGCAATACCGTCCTCACGAGACTTCAACGTTGTCATCAAGTGAGGCAGTAGTGTGACCTGACAGTGACCACATTGCGCCATTCCACAGGGCCGAGTCTCGTTCGGGAGGTGAAAGTGCTGCCTGATGAAAGGAAAAAAAAAAGGAAGAAACTTTATCTTAGACAAATGAAAATAGTATCCTGTTGTTCGTGTCCCTATTACTTTTTTAATATGATACGTCATTATGTATCACAAGGGGGTCTTATTTTGAAATTCTGTACACGTAAATCATGTCGAATTCTAGGAGATAAGTAGGCAGCCAAATGAACGCAGCTAGAAACAAGAGCAATGAGTTTTGTTGGTATTTATTATATTGCGATGTTGAAAGAGATGAGGAGCACAGAGGTTAGTGAGGCAAGAGTGCAGAGGCAAGCATCATCTACATGTTGTGCCTTCAGATCAAAAGCTTATAGATATTTGTTCTGTCGTCTTCTTGCATCGTTAAGTAACAGGAGACTTGGGTCGTGTTTATTTTGTTGGGTTTCATGGGTATTGATCATTGATTAGTCATTATAACAAGTGTCGAAAACGCCACGCATGTTAAGCATATATCAATGTAAGGATTTGGTGATTAATCTGAGTGATAGTCTCACAACTTAGATTTGAACTTTATTGATGAAGGGACGGATGGGCAGATCGCTAATGTGTTCTGTCTATTTGAGCAGTGGAGGAGGAAGCTGTGCACCGTATACAGTAACGGGAGAACTTTGGGAGTTAATGGGAACATTCCAGAGGATCAACATGCCATGTTTCACTTAGCCTGAACTGATGTAGGGTGAAGGGAGGGATTTGCAGCAGACTCGCGAGGGCTCAAAAAGTTGTTGGAGGGAAAGAGAGAGAGAGAGAGAGAGAGAGAGAGAGAGAGAGAGAGAGAGAGAGAGATGGAGGGAGGGAGGGAGGGAGGGAGAGAGAGCATCAGTGAGAAGGAGACGGGGAAGGGGCAGTGAGGAGAGAGAGAGAGAGAGAGAGAGAGAGAGAGAGAGAGAGAGAGAGAGAGAGAGAGAGAGAGAGAGAGCTTATATGACGTTTCTTTACGGTTATGCAAATGAAGCACATGATCGATACTTGGCAGCCATGTTCACTTTTGGATACACTGGCCAGAGACAAGGGACCACCCTAGTTGGACTGCTGTGGCAAAGCAGGACAAAAAGCACTTGGTAATCAATTGAACAACCTATTCATCCTCCATGACAACCAGACATCACCATCCATTCAGATCGCGTCTCCAACATGACACATTCAACCTTAAGATTCATCGTAAGGTTGCAATATATATTCTTTGTAAGGGGAGAGGGGGAGGTTAGTGCATCTCAGACAACGTGTGTACTTTATATCACACAGATTACAAATCAACTTTCCTCCCCGTCATAAGATTCCAAATCAATCTCGAAATCAACTTTCCCCTTGTAATGGGATTTTAGATCAATCTCCTCGATGCGAGACACAATCAACTTTTAAGATTTGGCTGGTCAGCCACGTCTCCGCCAACCTCGTCAAGCACCAGCTGTCTCCGAAGGCCAATTGCTTCCGCAGACGCCGTGGCTGGCTGCTCAAGCAGTCCCAAGGAACCGTAACTCTTCTGTTGCGCGCCCAGCCCTCTGAATTTACGGTGGCTTGAGTTCATACGCTTGTGAAGTCAAGTAAACGTAGTTTGTTCTATAATAGATTCATCCATCTATTTGCCCTAGGTGTCTACGTACCTAAAAACACAGTTTTTCTTCATCCATTATTGGCTGTGCAGCTGGCTGGCTTGCTAGACCATATATGTACGTATGTGCACGTATTAGACGGTGTTGCCGGACTCCCGATACATGAGGTTACATCGCGAGTGTAAAGCCACCTCTGGGGAGGCTGTATCATCGTCAGTTGACGAGACAGGGGTCAGTCTCGTCAAAGAACGACTTACTTCAAAGGAGTCCTCCCTCTCACTGCTACTGAGAATTGCGCAAACCTTGAAGCTGCAGAACCCCAGAGGCAATGAGTTCCTTGGTATATATGAAGTTCATGATAGATGTAAGATGGATCCTTCACTGGGACCTTTCTAGAACTACATACTTCAACGGTTGAAACATTGACTGTTGTCTAAAGGACTTCAAGTAAGTCCTGATGCCATTTTCATTCTACTTTCATTCGCTGAGAGATCATGACGCCTAGATTACGAAGATCATTGAAATTATGTTGTCTGTTGTGTGTATGACCCTTGAAGCAAGCAAACCTACCCCACATACCAGCCATGATTATGTTGAAGATTATAAGATATTTGACTCGTATGACACTTTTGAATCCTAATGGTCATTTCAGCTTCTCGTTGAATAGATATCACCATTGATTTTGTCAGGCCTTCAATCTACTCCGCTGCTCATGTAGAATCTAAGACTCTGTGAACTTCGAGTGGTTAATGAGTCGATGGTGAGGTATGGCGAAGTCTATAAGCTGTTAGTGGGAAGTTCTCGACTCCTTCAGGTTTACCTTATCTCGTGGGAGTTTTACCTGGCGATGGTAGATACCTCATGACCCCGACCAGTAGGATGGTTTTCTTACCCTCGTTCCAGAAATGTATAGTTAGTATTTTTTCCATGTGATCCTAAGTCATGATGAGGGATCGGCGGTCTTTGGTCACCTTTAAAGACGATACAATTTCCTACATGCGCAATTTGGTTAGTTCACCATTTTGTTATTTTTTTTTCCTCGTGGAACGTGATAATCGTCTTCGCTAACGACCTCTTATATATGATCCTAGCAACACATCATTGCAGCCCTATGTAATCGCCTCTACCCGCGCCCAGGCACTTCTCAGGATGAATGAACGATCATGATGACCGAAGAGACACACATGACCTGAGGATAGGCAAATGACATCAATCACACTGAGCGGCAGTTTCAGTGTGAGGTGCAAGGATGATGTATGGGACAATAACAAGCTTAAAGAGAGAGAGGGTGAGGGGTGAGGTGTGTGTGTGTGTGTGTGTGTGTGTGTGTGTGTGTGTGTGTGTGAGGGGTGGGAGTATGAATGATATGAGGGAGGAAAAAAATGTGCGTAAGTCATTCTATAAGGAATAAGATGGGTTGAGAAGTTACGATGGGAGTAAGCTTGGAGGACGTGAGTAGTCGAGCGGACCATCCTGGCCTGGGGTGGTTTTGGCAGCCACCCAAGCAAAGTCCGTGTGGCAGGCAGGAAGAGAGGGAATTGGGAGCCACCAGCCCCTCTCCCCCAATGCAGTGGTTTTCCGGTAAAGGTCTCAGGTGAACCACAATTATTGGGGAAACGATGGAAGTGGCGTCAGCGGAAACAGTGAGGCATTCTCAGCAGAGTCTGCTGCCAGCGTTTGGTGTAGTTTTGATATGGCTTCACTACCACGACCAAAATGTAGTCTCAATATGTCTCCAATACTACCTCCCGAATGTAGTCTTAATCTTCAGTACAACGTCTCAGATGTAGTCTTAATCTTCAGTACCACGACCCAAATATAGTCCTCAGTACTAAGTCTCAGGAACTTTCGATAAGTTAAAGATGTCTAATAGTAAATTGATCAGAAGGTACAGAGGGCCGCTGAAATGATGTGGACGTTTTACGCAGGACTGAAACTGGCGTCTGGTCTTAACCGTTGTATAGCCTTCAGTGAGATTTAGAACCCACAATATACCATGAAGGAAGGTCTTTCAACAGATGCTTTGTCATGATTTGAATTCATTTCATTCCTATTTCGCCAACGAAATCGAATCGGTTTAACATCACAACAATGCATATCGTATGTTCTTTTCAGAACCTACGGTCAAAGTCGGGGAGAATTTAGGTATAGTATGAGAGGATATCTTTCATGCTCATCAGATGGTACGATGGGAATGATTTTGTCATCGGTGTAATGCAGACACCTCACCGTATTTTACGGGAAGGGTGTCCCACTGGCGTGCCGTTTCTCTTGCGAAAAATAATGAATAATGAATTGAAGTTTAACACCGACACCAGTAAAAGTGGAAGAGAGAGAGAGAATGAAGGAAGAAAGGCAGTATTAACAATATAGACATGTGTTTTACAATCGACAGTTTCTATAATGATACTGGAATCAACTTGTCTTATTTTCTTATTCATTCATAATTAATCAAGGTCCAGTTTTACTGAGAGAGTCTCTGGTGGAGCCCAAGGTTGCAATACTTCCAGTAGCAGGGAAATGTGGACTCCTTTTTTTTGGGTGAGAATTTCTTTGACGAGACTAGACTCTTAAAGATTACATCCTTGCCAAAGGTGTCTTTATTCTCGCAGTCAGGTGGAGCCTGGTAACACACACACACATAATACACACACACACACACACACATATATATATATATATATATATATATATATATATATATATATATATATATATATATATATATATATATATATGTATATTTTCTTTGATACACTGTTTGTTAAAGACCAGTGGATATCTAACACTTACTAGCCCTCTGTTCTTTTCGGTTTTCCTCTCCACACGTTTGGCTTCATCGGATAAAATGTAAATTAAACATCCTATATTCACATTTAACTTATTCTTGCAATACATGAGACATTTCGCTTCCCATCTTCAGTCGGTTTGATTATAAATGGTACAACACGACATAAAATAACAGAACAGGGTTGAATAACATCTTGAAGTGGTGCAGATGAGAGCGTAGAGGTAGATAGTATGTTGGTTAGGCTTCGTTAACGTTATACATATACATACGTATATACGCTAGCCTGGGCTAGGTACTCATTTTATCAACCAACCCTGAATTCGAACCCATGAGCTCGACCCTGAGTGGCCCACGCTAACTACTACTGCGAGGAAGTCCATGAATATATATATATATATATATATATATATATATATATATATATATATATATATATATATATATATATATATATATTTTTTTTTTTTTTTTTTTCATACTATTCGCTATTTCCCGCGATAGCGAGGTAGCGTTAAGAACAGAGGACTGGGCCTTTGAGGGAATATCCTCACCTGGCCCTCTTCTCTGTTCCTTCTTTTGGAAAATTAAAAAAAAAAAAAAACGAGAGGGGAGGATTTCCAGCCCCCCCGCTCCCTTCCCTTTTAGTCGCCTTCTACGACACGCAGGGAATACGTGGGAAGTATTCTTTCTCCCCTATCCCCAGGGAAATATATATATATATATATATATATATATATATATATATATATATATATATATATATATATATATATATATATATATATATATATTCATACATACATACTCGCTATTTCCCACGAGAACGAGGTAGCGTCAGGAACAGATGACACAGCCTTAGAAGGAGAAATCCACACTTGGCTCCTGTTTATGTTCTATCTTTTGGAAAGTAATACAGGAAGGGAGGATTTCCAACCACCCGGCCGCTCCCGCCCCTCTTAGTCGCCTTCTGCTACACGCAGGGAGTACGTGGGCAGTAGCCTTTCTCCCCAGTCCCCAGGGACTGAGTTTGGTAAAGTGTGTGAAAGAAGAAAGTTAAGAGTAAATGTGAATAAGAGCAAGGTTATTAGGTACAGTAGGGTTGAGGGTCAATTCAATTGGGAGGTGAGTTTGAATGGAGAAAAACTGGAGGAAGTGAAGTGTTTTAGATATCTGGGAGTGGATCTGGCAGCGGATGGAACCATGGAAGCGGAAGTGGATCATAGGGTGGGGGAGGGGGCGAAAATTCTGGGAGCCTTGAAGAATGTGTGGAAGTCGAGAACATTATCCCGGAAAGCAAAAATGGGTATGTTTGAAGGAATAGTGGTTCCAACAATGTTGTATGGTTGCGAGGCGTGGACTATGGATAGAGTTGTGCGCAGGAGGATGGATGTGCTGGAAATGAGATGTTTGAGGACAATGTGTAGTGTGAGGTGGTTTGATCGAGTAAGTAACGTAAGGGTAAGAGAGATGTGTGGAAATAAAAAGAGCGTGGTTGAGAGAGCAGAAGAGGGTGTTTTGAAATGGTTTGGTCACATGGAGAGAATGAGTGAGGAAAGATTGACCAAGAGGATATATGTGTCGGAGGTGGAGGGAACGAGGAGAAGAGGGAGACCAAATTGGAGGTGGAAAGATGGAGTGAAAAAGATTTTGTGTGATCGGGGCCTGAACATGCAGGAGGGTGAAAGGAGGGCAAAGAATAGAGTGAATTGGAGCGATGTGGTATACCGGGGTTGACGTGCTGTCAGTGGATTGAATCAAGGCATATGTATGGGGGTGGGTTGGGCCATTTCTTTCGTCTGTTTCCTTGCGCTACCTCGCAAACGCGGGAGACAGCGACAAAAAAAAAAAAAAAAAAAATATATATATATATATATATATATATATATATATATATATATATATATATATATATATATATATGTTTGTGTGTGTGTGTGTGTGTGTGTGTATATATATAAACATTACCTGACTGCCTTCCAAACGAACAGCGGCCTCGCTTGCACACATCCAATCTCTAGCTGTCACGTACGATACACCGAAATCAGAGCCCATTCTTCACAGTCAAGCCCCGGAGATCAATCCGCGATTTATCTTCACCAGTTTATCGTTACCGAGAGCATGTCGCCCTCAGTATAACCCCGTTGTTTCCATTCATTTTATTCAATATTCTTTTTTTCTTAACGTCGGAGGCTCCAGTCAGGGATAAAAGTCCACATCAAGGTCGGGCCGTAATTGAAACGTGGAGAGGTTAATGAAAGGGAAACAGAAGAGACAAGGGGAAGTATTTACAAATTCTGGAGGAAGTGAAAAACCTGTATTTTGAAATGTGCCAGGTCATAGTAATTGGAAAAGACAAGAGAGAGTGTAGAATTCTAATATGTGAGGCGTAAGGAAAGAAATGGTTGTCAAAATGGCCCTCCCTTAAGTTGCTAACGGTTCACAGTAATCATTTGAAGCAGCAGCTCGCTGAGTATTTCGCGGTCTAGCTTGTGGTGGGGGGGCACACAAGCAGAAAGCTCTGGGGAGCACAAACTAAAGTAATACCTACAGAAGAGGGAAAGTGGACCAACATTGTTGCGTAGGGCGAGTGGTTTAAGTTTTAAAGTTAGCCCGGGAAAGTTTATAATTCGGAACGGTTTCGACTTAACACTGTCGAGCAAGAACCACTCCACATGTGAGAGCAGTACTCCATACAAGGACGGATCAATCCTTTATATAAACGAAACAGCTGTTCAGAAGAAAAGAAATTTCGCCATCTAAATAGGATTTTGTATTTCTTTGAGCCAGACTTGGCTATTTTCGTAATGTGGGGCTGCCAAGATACAGTGGATATTACGGTAATACCAAGATATCTGTCATTGAGACAAGAGGTGGAATTACAAAAGCGTTGAAGGAGATAGAAAAGTCGTGAGGAATTTTCGATAGAGAGATGGGTAGGAACTGGGTCTTGGAGGCATTATACTTGATTGGATGTCATCTGCTCCACTGAGATAGCCTGTCCAAGTCAGTCAGAGTTTATGGAGTAAATTGTGTTGAGACGAGATGCAGATTGAGTGAGAGAAGAAGGAGCAGAATTGAAGAATGTTGAGGAACGCTGGTGTCGAATCGTCAGCGTAAGGGTGCATTTGTGGAAGAAAGAAAAGCCTTAAGAAAGAAAAAGGTGTAAGAGACAGTACAGAACCTTGAGGGACACCGTTGTTGATGGAGAATGAGGGAGAAGCTTATCCTCTTCCCCTTCCTTTTATCACTTTCTGACATACATCTTTCCCGCTCATCCTTTTTCACTCTTCCTTCCCGTATTCCTTAACCATACAATCACACCCTGGACTGCCCTCTATACCTCAGAGGGCGCTAATCATACCACACGTCTCTCATCCCTCACATGATCAGTCCGTCTTACGCCAAATATCGTATTCAGGCATATCACGGATCCACCCTCAAGGTTCGCATCCATACAATACTATCCGGACTATTCTACCTGCTAATATGCCTACTGCAGGCCTTGCAGACATCAACCTCTCCTTCCACACTTTCTTTGATGCGCTTCCTTCTGGCGACATACGACTTCCTTCTGTTCATATAATTCCATTAGCTGTCATGTCCATTCCCAGATGTCTAAACCTCTCCACTCTTTTCAGGTCATTCCTACTTAAACTCCCAATCAGATTATGCCTTTTCTTCTCCCTGCTGCGACAAATTACCTTCTTCCAATTACATTTTTACCCAGTTTCCTTCTTTCACACACTCAAAGTTAACCGAATTATTTATCAACGATCGTATGACATCACATCACTTGTGCTTGGACAGCACAGTCTTGCTTGAGAGTGCCAGTATAGCTGGTTCGTTTGCAAAGAGCAACTGATTTCCCTCCTTAGCCAAGCCCTTCCCCTATCCTCGCCTCTCTGTCCAAGACTCCACATTTTTCTCCCTCATCGCCTCGTCCTTGAACAGATAAAACAGCCATAATGATATCACACATCCTTGATGCGGGCCCGTCTTCACCGTGAGCCACTCACCTTCCTGCCCTCGTCCTAGCACACCTGCTCTTCTCTCGCAGTGAAAACTCCGCCGTGTATTTAGTAGCTTTTCTTCCACACATATTCCCAGCACCTTCTTCAAGGGATCTCTTTGAAACCTTTCATGTGTTATTTTTTTTCAAGAGGAATGAATGCTGCACAGAAATATATTTCTTTCTCGAAGTTCTTCTCACACAAATTCTTTAAAGCAAACACCTCGTCTACACATCCTTTACCTTTCCTGAGGCCCCATTGTTCTGTCAGATGCTCTGTGCATTCCTCCTCCCTCCCAGTCAACATCTTTCACACTTTCACCCTCAGCCCTGTCCACACTCCCTCACCCCTCACCGACGTCCACACACTCTCAACCTCAGCCCTGTCCACATTCCCTCACCCCTCACCGACGTCCACACACTCTCACCCTCAGCCCTGTCCACACTCCCTCACCCCTCACCGATGTCCACACTCTCTCACCCTCAGCCCTGTCCACACTCCCTCACCTCTCACCAACACCCTCACCAACTCATCCTCACCACCATACTCAACTCTCTCATGGTCACCACTGACCACAGTCTCACCGATGTCCTTACGCCTTCACCCGCACCAACATCCACACTCCCTCACCCTCGTTCATACTCCCTAACCATTACCACCGTTCACACTCCCTCATCTTCAGTACCATCCTCACCAACGTCCACACCATTTCACCCTCTTGACCGCACAAGATGTGGAATGAGATCAGTAACAGAATACTTCCTTTGAGCGAAAGAAACGCAAAGGAAACGACAACCAACGTGATGGAATTTTTCGCCGAAAATGTAAGAGACTTATACGTCAAAGCGAACGTCAGTATGAAGCCTTTTACTGCGGAAAATAGCAGAAGCATCCCCAGAGGATTTGTTAAGTTATGTTAGAAGGATGAGTTATCACCGAGATAAGTGTTCTCTTGATTATTATAGAAAACGGTGACTTGGGTTAAGAGTGAAGTAATGGCGAAGATCTTAAAAGTTCTTTTTTTTTTCCCCCATCAGCATTCAGGACTGAAGACGTAACTCGTATTCCGGATCCAGTTTCAATGCTAGGAGAAGTAAACGCTCAGCAACGGATTATTCCGGACTTATAAGTTGAGGACATCTAAATGGAATGAGAGTAAACAAAAGAAAAAAGAATATGGCAGACCCAGATTAGTTTTATCCATGAACAATAGGGGCAAACGTATTACTTCGAATCAGGGAAAGAACTCTTCCTTCAAAAGGATTTTTAACACGTGGAATGATTTACCTGTTACAGGAGTTGAAAGCACCATCACAGATACGTATAAGAACAGAATTCATAACTACTTCGCTTCAGATCCACAACTTAGTTACGTGTTAAGTTTACTTGTATTTCCGTTTAGAGCATCTATACGGTCTCTCTCCTGATACTGCACTAACCTCTGCGTTTTTTTTAATCTTTTCAACTGTCAAATACAGCCTTGAAGGAATCCAGTCGTTTTTGGCGGTTAGAATTCCTTGGTATTTCAACGTCTTTTTTATACATACAATATCCCATTTTTTTGTATGGCACGCACTTCATTCGCACATTTAAGTACTGCTTCTCTGACTACCTTCTTCTCTTCATTTGTTCCCATTGTTTCATCTACCCTCACCCCGTGCCATTCGTCACTCAGTCTCCCTTCGTATCTCTACACAAATCCACTTTTCCATGCTCAGCTCGCTTTTTTAACGCTTCTCTCACACGCTTCATTTCCTCCTCCTTAAATTCGGCAAAAAATTTTCACCCTCGCCCGACGACAAGAATTGCTCAGACATCCCATCTGCCGCCCCTCTCAGCACGTTCACATCTAACAACTCTTCTTTCGCGCGCCTGTCAATTAGCGCATAATCCAATAATGCCCAATGGCTCCCCAAATCCCTCGTTCTCACGTATGATCATGAACGCATCTGATTTTTTCAAGGCTTGTATTTCCCATCACCATTCCTCGTGCTACACACATCTCGGGGAGCTTCCCCTCATTTCTACTTACATAGGGAACCGCATGTCCCTCATCGTTTCATTTACGTCCCAAATGATCGAGATTCAATCCAGTGTCTCAAAACTCCCTCAGGGTTAGGTTCCTGCTGAATTCCATACAGCTTATCTTCGCTACTGTCACCACTAGGTGCCTAAGCACTGACGGTCACTCGCCTCTCATTGCCTATTTTCGTTTTCGATCCACATCAGTCTTTGCCACAGTTCCCGCCTTCATGAGGAGCGCCACCCTCTTCTTGTCCTCATACAAACCGCTGACTTTACCTCTCCGTTGGGAAATGTCTTTGATCTGGCGCTTGACTGGGGACGAGGGGCGCTAGCTAACTCTGTACTGTTTGGAGTTTAATGGCAAGGTCGCTCGAACCTCGCTCCCAGCGAGGAAGAGGAGACATCTCTATCTATTATGAGCTCGATGCAAGATTTATTAAAGAACCTGGGACGTGGTGAAGCCACTGGGATGTATGTAGATGTCCCTCATATACATGCATGCAATGTCAGCAATGTTAGGAATGTTGTCCACATACTCCACCATGCATTATACAATAACACGTCTGTCCGTTCCGTCCTTGGGTTCTGGCTGTGCGAAATGATATAAGGAGAAGCGATCTCCTGTGAAATTCAACTTCTCCAAGCGATAGGTTTTTTTTTTCTTTTTTCTTCTTTTTTTTTATTTGTCTTCACAGTTGTGCGTCGCTTTTCATCCCCCCTGCAGTACATCACGCTTCGTCAGTGACGCTGAGGACTTCACATATTCAATTTGAGTTTCTTCCAGACTTGGTTCCTGCTGATTGAAAAACTTCGGTGCAACAGCTCGCACAGGTTGCTCCACGTTTGCGCCTCTCTCTCTCTCTCTCTCTCTCTCTCTCTCTCTCTCTCTCTCTCTCTCTCTCTCTCTCTCTCTCTCTCTCTCTCTCTTCGTAGCTCTGACGTTTTCTTCCACGCACAGAGAGATGAAAAGTGGTGAGAAGGGTTTATTAACCATCTCATAGGCAACGGTGTCTTTATCTTTCAATGTAAGAGATCTTTATATTGAATATTCTCATCTATATCAGTACATATACATGTATATATATATATATATATATATATATATATATATATATATATATATATATATATATATATATATATATATATATATCTCAATCGTATAATGTACACGATAGTTGATGTAAACTATTGACCACAATACCCTCGAGAATCGATCCCCTGGACCATCTGTGTGACAAATCGGTTGTCCTAACTGCCAAGCAACGATGAGATTAAAACAGCATCTCCTCCGTAACCACTCACTGATTCACGGGATCTCGCTGATGCGTCACGCATCCTTTCCGAGGTGGAAATACTACCGCTCACGCACTGGACGAAGAGGAAGGAAGGCTTTGTAATCAACTCCCAGGGCACTGTGGGAATGTGTATACATCTCAACCATGCACTGTACACGTGATATTTGATGACAACTATTTACCATTATGCCCCGAGAATCAAGTACGGAGGAGATGCTGGTTTAAGCTTATCATAGCCTGGGGGTTAGGTTATCTGGTTGCCACGATGGTCCACGGATAGATTCTCGGGGTATATTGGTAATATATATATATATATATATATATATATATATATATATATATATATATATATATATATATACACATACATATATGTATGAGATGTCATGTAAGAAATCTCAACGAAATACAGAAGTTCTGTGTGACTGGAGAGGCTACGAGAAGATTGAATTTTCCAAGATAGATTGGAATGGATTTTAAAAGCCTGCCTGGGGACAGAAGTGAGGAATACAAAGGAATTCAAACAGCAGGAGACCACTGGGTACTCTCGAGATTGTGATGGTGGAAGAGATAAGAAACCTAGATATAAAGGAGGGTAGGAAGAGGAAAGCATGTAAATGATGTAAGGATTTATAGATAAATGACTGTAAATTTTAGATGTAACTGGTGACCGAATAATGTCAATCGTAGATTTGAAAGAATGTTTCATTAACTCCATTTTTAAACGTTTTTTTTTTTTTTTTTTTTTTTTTTTTTGGTACTTCTTTCAACTACTCTAGTAGGTAAATTATTCTATATGTTTGGACTCTTATTGACGAGAAAGTACTTGGCTTCATTTGAAGTTAAACTTTAACTTACTTGTATATAATCCATCGCTGAGAGTGACATCACACAAACCTGGCATTTGAGAAGCTGCTTAGTGCGATATCTAGTGAGCACTTGATTTTTAGATACCTGTATTAGATCGTGTCTTAATAATTGTTTTTAAGCTCTAAATTTCCTGAAGTCCTTCAACTGGTTCGTATAGGATTTGTTTCCTTATCGTAAACAATCATTAGAGGTTAGTTGAACAATCTAGGTGTATGATGGAATACTTTAGCAGGTGATCAAGAGGGAAATAGACTAATCAAATTCAAGTAAAGACACTTCCTTGACCATTTGATTTAGAACCGACTAGAGGCCAAAATACCCTTGATCTTGTTATGACCAGTGACAAGAAACGTCATCGACTCCTGGGAGGTAGCCATGGCTTAGGCAGATAGCGACCATTTTTTTTCTTTTAGACGAGGAAGATACAGGATTTGAAATGAATCATAACAGTCTCTGGATACCAGATCACAAACGAGTAAACTTCGAGAAAATACCGTAAGACATGAAGTTAGCAGTAGCAGCTGGATAAAATATTTCGATGTGAGCGGAAAAGATGTAGAGCATTTCTGAAACAAATACCATGTCTACTCCCGGATATCTAAAGCACTTCACTTCCTCCATTTTTTTCTCCATTCAAACTTACACCCAGTTAACTTGTCCCTTATCCCTGCTGGAACTAATAACTTTGTTTTTATTCACATTTACTCTCAGTTTTCTCCTTTTACACACTCTTCACCAGCTTCTGCAGTTTCTAACCCGAATCACCCACCAGTACTGTGTCATCAGTAAACAGCAACTGCCTCACTCCCCAGGCCCTCTCATCCCCAACAGACTGCATACTCGCCCCTCACTCCAAGACTCTTGCATTTAACTCCTTCGCTTGGAATCATTCATTCTCCACCTCTTCCTACTCGTACACACGCATTACACCCTTGATGAAAACTTCTCACTAATTCTGGCAGCTTACCTCCCACGCCGTAGACTCTTAAGACCTTCCACAAAGCATCTCTATCATCCCTATCATATGCCTTCTTCAGATCCATAAATCCCACATACAAATCCATCTGTTTTTCTAAGTATTTCTCATGCACATTCTTCAAAGCAAACAACTGATCCTCAGTTCCTCAACCACTTCTGAAACCACACTGTTCCTCCCCCATCTGATGCTCTGCTCATGCATTCACTCTCAATCAATGCACATCCAAACAACTTATATGGTGTGCTCAACAAACTTATACCTCTGAAGTTTGAACACTCACCTTTATCCATTTTGTCTTTATACAATGGCACTATATATACATTCCACCAATTTTCAGGCACCTCATCATGATCCATACATACAATGAATCATTGAATATCCTTACCAGCCAACCAACAATACAGTCACCCCCTTTCTTTATGAGTTCAACAGCAATACATTCCATTCCAGCCGCCTTGCTGCATTTCATCTTACGCAGGGCTTTTACCACTTCTTCTCTCTTCAACCGAGCCACTTTCAACAACCCTCTCACTTCGCATACCATCCCGACCAGAACACCCTACTTCTGCCACTCTATCATCAAACACATCTAACAGTCCTTCAGAATACTCACTCTATCTCCACTTTACTTTGTCACTCCCTATCATCACTTCCCATTTTGCTTCCACCATTGTTCCCTTTTGTTCTCTTGTCTTTCGCACATTATTTATCTCCTTCAAAAGCATCTTTTTATTCTCTCTATATGTATATATATATATATATATATATATATATATATATATATATATATATATATATATATATATATATGTGTGTGTGTGTGTGTGTGTGTGTGTGTGTATATACGTATATATGATTTATGACAACCTCCAAGTGCAGTAATTTATAAACTGTTCGCTTTTGCTCTCTCTCTGAATCCCACAGCCTCCTCCACTTGCCTCTAGTAACCCTGTGTTGCGCGTCAGCAAGGCTGCATCAAAGAGAAGCTTTGGGAACGAGTCTGGGAAGCTGAAGAGTCATGTTAAAAAAGAAGCACTTATGGGGACGAGAGGAACGAGGGTGGGAGAGAAGAAATACGTGGCAAGTAAGGGACTTTAAGGCAAGGGGGGAAAGAGCTTGGGCTTTTAGCAATCTTACTCAAGCTAAGATTTATCTGGTTAGTTGTGGAGAAAGGCAGTTTGTGTGGCTCCCGACTGTGGCTGATCGTGAGACACGTCTTGCTTTGGTGGACTGCATCAACAAAGAGCCTCCTGGATGCCGTTGTTGTGCCACTGAAAGGCTGGAAGGCCTTACTGGTTATTGTAGCAGCGACTGAATACATGATGCTGTCCAGAGTGTTTGGGTTGTGATTGATTGGTCGTACAAATGTAGTAAGAAGAGAGCTATAGCAGTGATGTCTCTTACATGTCAAAGTGCTTCAGTGGAACATACGATTCACAACTTTGTCAACATGATATCATTTTGGCGTACCATGTTCGTCCTGCGGGCAGCTTGTCATAATTACGTGGTGGCATGACGGGACATTGTGGAGTTGTGAAACCTTCACGTTTCACGTCATCAGGAAGTGTTTCTGGTGACTTCCTTTCAACAGGAGAATTCGCAATTAACGTAGGATATCGGAAATGGGAAGAGCTTATAATTTTCCTTCATGTTTTTTACGAAAATTTTGGCTTCATGTGTTGACAGTAGATTACCTACTTGAGTTCAGCGTAGTGTTGTATGCAAGTGGTACTATTTGGCATGAAATGTTGTTACACATCCTCTTTTCCTCTTATAATATGAGGTAGTCTTATGACAAAGGTAAGAACTCGAGTGGATGAATAATACGCGCGCGCGCGCGCGCGCGTGTGTGTGTGTGTGTGTGTGTGTGTGTGTGTAATAATTATTTGTAGTAGCCCATCTGTATTGTAAGGGAGAGAAGTTTACACCCTGACAGCTTCATCTCTCCCATAGGTTGATTTCATGTTGTTTCCTCTGGTTGTTCTATCCCTGCATCTAACTCTGTTCACTCTTATGCTGATGACACCACTCTACTACATCCTTCAACTCGTGTCGCTTTCCCTTCTCACTCCACCACTCGTTCTCCTTCTTTTACTGAACACATCAGCCTCTCTTAATTCGCTCCTGTGCAGTGTCTCGAAAGGGGATGCGGTAACCTGGTTAAATGAGATAGTTAAAACGCAATTACTATCTCTGTCTCGTTTCAGATCGTCACCATTTCCCTCTGTTCAATTTCAATTTGCCACAGTTCGCCCCGGCAGTAGCATAAACATGTTGACATAACAATATCCTCTACTCTATCCGGAAAACCACACGTAATCAACATCATAAAATTTACTTCACAAAAGCTGGGGTGTTGTATATGTGCCGTGATTTTTTCTCCTATGAGCAGCTAGACTCACATCTATAGGAGTCTTATCAATCCCAGTAAAAATTACTGCTCACAATGTAGGGTTGTCTCGTCCTCCCCTTCTTAATTAGACTAAGTGGAATCAAATCAAAAATCATCGATTCTCCAGACATCACCTCTCTCTCCAACCACTTTTCTCTGTCCTCTGTCGTTTATCTGACCTTTCCCTAATCTACATGTATTATACTGGCCACTGGTTTCGCGCAATGTCTTCCATTGTCCCTGCCAACAAAGCTTGGACCCGTGACTGCTGCTGCTGCTTCTCATAATTACATTGTGGATGCCACACACTCGAGGATTAACTGTTATGGCACCTCTTCCCCCCCAGTCAGGCGAAGCTCTGGAAACTATTTTCCCTGTAACCTGATCCTATTCTCCTCTAACCTACGTACTTTTAAAGTCAGCCTAGAGACACTGGTTCATTTCTCCATACTTTATCTTGCCGTTCATTTCCTTCATCACCCACCATTGCTGAGGTAGATAACGCACAGAAAACGGAGATTTTGCGGCTAGGCGTTTCCACCTCTGAGTCTACGGTTGTATCGTGCTCGAGTCCCCACCCACGCATGTCCCCGTCTTGAGACCACCAGCTCCGTCCTTACCCTTTGTTGCCCGGCCGTGTCCCCTAGCCAAGTGCGTGACTCTGTCCTCCGCTGAGTCCCCTTTGGGAGAGAGGAGAGCCGACGTTCGGAGATGACCTTTATACCGGCCCCAGCCAGAGGGGACGCTACCCAATACAGTCGTTGCAATGAAGGTCGCTGTCAACTAACAAAGCCTGGAAATAACATCCCAGCAGGGGTGCGGAGTCTCGCGTAGTTCTGGCTCTCGGTAAATGCTTTAATTGCCATGTCTCTGTCATTAACTCATTACATGTAATTGGTCAAGTGAAAGGGCCATGATGAAAAGAGGAAAACGAACTCTTTGAACTGGTATTTGATTCTTTGATAGAAATTGTGGGCGAAAAATGCTTCAAGGTGTAATTGATATATGGAACCAATTATATTTATATTTAGAAATGAAATCTCATGTAATCCACTACAGTATTATTCTACCATTAGGTGGGTGGTCAACCACCAGTTGTCCGTAGTTCTCACTTCCATGTGAATTTTCTCGAATGTGTTTACATTCTCAAAAAAACTTAATGTACAAGTAGTATCCGAATATATCAACACCATCAAGAAAGCCATCATCAAAAATAGCTCATCAAATGATACAGGTGTTGTTTATAAAGTTCCATGTAAAGACTGTAACCAGTTTTATATTGGACGATTGGGGGAAAGATCTGGAGACTAGGATCTCACAACATACGTATAGTGTTAGGATAGCCCAACAGAATTACAGCTTTTTTTCAACAAAGACCTGCCTTCAATCACCAAATCGGCTAGGAAGCCGCTAAGACCATAGCTAAATCAAAATGTTTCAGTGAAAGAAATGTATTTGAATCATGTTTGATCTCTGACACATTTGATCATGATGTGAATATGTCCTTCGGCTATTTTGAATGTAACAAACTGCTAACTGAAATAATCATTGAGAAGTATCCACCAGAATAACCCTGTCTACACACCATGTAAGGATAGGAGGGTTAGAGGTCAGGTCACATAATTAGTGCCCACGAAAATAACGAAGTCCCGCCTCACTGCTACCTCTGTGCTTTTAAGGACCTCGACACTTGTAACTCCCCCACTCTGTCTGAGGATGTAATAAACGAAAGTACTCACTGTTTCCCATTTTCTCTTTCCAATGGTAATTGTGCAGCTGCATATAATATATGATCAGAAACGAATCTACAGCCTTTCGTTTGGAAATGACAGTGGGTTTGGCTTGCAGCAAAATGCAAAGCTGAAAAACGAGAATGTGACACACCACACCCCACCCCCGAAACGTGTCCCTGATAACAGCGCGTCCAAAGTAGATGTGACCTGCCGTCAGGGTTGATGACGACTCTCCTGTAGTGGTTGAAAGGGAGGGAAAAGAGTTTGCCATAACGGTTATGATTTAGGAGAGAGAGAGAGAGAGAGAGAGAGAGAGAGAGAGAGAGAGAGAGAGAGAGAGAGACAGACAGAGAGACAGAGAGACAGAGAGAGAGAGACAGAGAGAGAGAGAGAGAGAGAGAGAGACAGAGAGAGAGAGAGAGAGAGAGAGACAGAGAGATAGAGACAGACAGAGAGAGAGAAGGGGTTGTTTACCGTATAGGTTGGTAGTTCTCGTTAGGGAGGAGGCTTCTAACCTATGCCTCTCGCCTGTAGCATCCTCGATCTGCCCTTTTAACTTCTCTTCCCTGTAGGTCTGTTGATGTACTGGGATTTTACTGTCCTTATTATTTTCAAATTAGGTATGGTGGTCACAGTGACGTATTTATGATGTAATTTTTATTTTTTTGTGGCATAAACATTGATGGATCTTTCTCTTTTTTTTTCCGAGATGTTAGAGTTTAGTGTGTAATGGCAACCTGTTTTCGGCAGGATATGAACATTTTTCTCCTTTTCACTTTGAAGGGTCCAGTCACAGACAGAAGTCCACATCAAGACCGGGAGACAAGGGAAACTATATACGAATTCTAGAGGAAGTTTAAAAAAAAACTGCAAACTATTACGCGACAGAAATTTCTTGTAGATAGCTGCTTTGTGTTAAATCTACAGCTGGTTAGAAAGTCATGACCTTATGATGTGCCAATCCAATGTATTGGAAGTTGATGCAATAATGCGAAAAGTGATGGACAGAGTTGACTTTATTTTTTTAGAGATGTATAATGCAAAGGCACAATGGAAAATGCAAAGGAAATAGGTTAGAGTTGGAGGGATTGTAAGAGACAAAGAAAGTAAGAGAGTCGAGTGAAGGTGATAATGATCCCGTAAATGAATAAAGAAAACGAGGGGAACGAAATTAAAAGTAGGGCGAAGAGAAGGGGAGAAGATACCGTACGGAAACTGACAGGAAACAGATGTGGGAAGAGGTGTGAGGAATTAATTAAGTCACCGGTCCACTTGGGAATACAAAACGACTTCCCGCTGATACTTCTTAGAAAACGGGATCACTCACACCCACGTCAAGAATATTAAACGTGGATATTGTATGATAAAGATTCGTATATCATTGATTTCATTGCTGTTTGATTGCAGTGCGGTCTTTAGTGCATCATGCATTACGTAGAGTAAGACATAATAAAGGTAATTAGGGGTAAAGGTGATTCTCTCAGGTCACAAGAACTTAAAAGAAAAACATCCAAAGTCTTGGAGTACGAACGTAAATACCGAGTAGGTCTCCAACTTCAGTTAATACACAGTTACTTGCTTGATGTCAGAGTTAAAGGACAATATTCTGGTTTGAAGTAGAGACCATCGGGAGATCCAGAGGGATAAAAGAAAATGGATATTATTCAGCAAGAGAAAGAGTAGATTTACTGAAAGACCTGAGTGTAAATTCATGTGACCATGAGAGGGTGAAAGAAAACGATGATGAGTTAGAAATGATGATGAGGTATATATTGACACCAGTGCCGAACGGTGGCAATTCTTAGAGTATTTAGAGAAAACGTGAAAAACTCGTGAGATGGTTAAGACAGACTGAATTATGTCAGCGTATAGGTAAACTGTTCACGGAGTCAGCCACATTCATGAAGGGGGGGGGGGGGGGGGGGACTGAAAAGAATAGAAACTTGCGCGTAAATTCAGTTATTGATACTGTATGAACAATTTAGATGCTGCTCATATTCCTATAACGGTTACATTCAATATCAGTTCTACTTGTATAGTGCTAGTACTACTGTTACTGACACTGCTACTTGTCTGAATACAACTATCTATACTAACTCTACTATTACTATTACTGTTACAAGTAGAATGCCAATTACAGGATTAGTGGTAGTAATGATGATTACACTACAAGACTGCTATTGCTGCTATAACTATTAGCATTCGGTCTGTTGTTTTCAGCGCACTTACTGCTATTACTGTCACTGATAATAATGATAATGGTAGAAATAGTTGTAAATGATAATGATATAGTATAATAATCATGATAATAGAAAGTCGATGATAATTTTTTTTTATACATTTTCGCGGTTACAAGCACGGCGAGAGAGCGTCAGGAACAGACAAAGAATGGCCTCATTGGCTCTCATCCATTATGTGATTTTAATGAATAATGTGCGGAAAGCCGAGCCCCCTCCCTCACAGCCAAGCCTCACAGACATAACCATAGGCTATCCTGACCACTGCATATTTCCGGGTTCAGCCCGTTGACAGCATCTCGCACCTCCCTATATACCACACCACGTCACTCCAATTTATTCCATGCGTGCATCACACCCTCTTGCATGTTTAAACCTCGATAGGTCAAAGCATCTTTCAGTCTATCCTCTCACTTCGTCCTCGATCTCCTCCATTTTCTCCTCCCCTCCACTTCAGACACGTATTCCCTCTTAGCATCTTGTGCTAAGTGAAGCATAATTACTGACGCCCCAGGGGAAACAGGTGCTTACGTATATTGCCAAAGTTTGGTTGTTTTCTAAACTAGAGAGCTTATGGGCAACTGGGAACCTATCTCCTGCGTGTCGTTTGTGTACGTGTGTGCGTGTGTTTATGTGTGATTGCCATCTTTACTGTCATTGTGTTAAGGGGAGAGAGTTTGACGCTCTTGTTGCCCCGTGTCTTAACCATTAGTATACATCATGTCTTTTTTTCACACACACACACACACACACACACACACACACACACACACACACACACACACACACACACTCGCTGGCTTATGTCAGGTACCCATTTATGGACCAGCTCCGAAAGGAGTATGACAACCTTGGTTGGATGTGGGCCTATTGTTACACCCAGGATTCGAACCCACGTGGATCCGAGCCCAGGCTGGCCCATGTTGACTCATGGTCAGTAACACTAACCGCTACATCATATGACGATGATAATGATAATGATAACATTGTTGATAAAGATAATGATAATAATGATATTATATGGTATTTCCAGTATCCTTCTGTTATCCTTACTTCTCTCCCGTTCCCCCCCTGGCATCATGGGTTTAGAACTGTGTGTGTGTGTGTGTGTGTGTGTCAGAATGGTCAGGTCTGGGCTTTGCATGGGCCTTTGTCTTGCCACCGCCTTTCACTGTCGCAGGAACTGATCTATCTCTCTCTCTCTCTCTCTCTCTCTCTCTCTCTCTCTCTCTCTCTCTCTCTCTCTCTCTCTCTCTCTCTCTCTCTCTATATATATATATATATATATATATATATATATATATATATATATGTGTGTGTATTCTTTTTCTTTTTTTTCTTATAAAGTACAAAACTTCGGCGAAATTCGAGGGAAAATTAACGGATGCTGAGCAAATAGTTAGCTTCTTCAACTCAAAATGTATGCGAGATTGTAAGTGTAGGGTGGAGGAATTTGAAAGAATATAGTGACCACGACGCACATATCGAGGTGGAAATAACATTTCTATCAACTGGCCAATATATAAACTTAACGCTACCGTGCTAACGCGGGAAATGGCGAATTTGTATAAGAAAAAAATTAATATATATATATATATATATATATATATATATATATATATATATATATATATATATATATATTTATATATATATATGTATATATATATATATATATATATATATATATATATATATATATATATATATATATATATATATATATATGTGTATATATATATCAATGGGATAGCCTTGATTAGGGTTTCAGTTGCCTGTGCTGTCTCGTCTAACATGTGGAAAAAAAAAATATTGCTGATGCGAGAATCGAGAGCGCTTTCCGGCTACAGTACCTCGTTGAAATCTTAGGTTACACGAGCTGGTGGCAGGTCGCAGTCATAGTGATTCTGATCCATTTATCCTGAATTCTCTTTTGAGTTTACGTAGCATATTGTTTTTTGTAACCCAAACTCAAATGGATATGGTGATCCAGAGTAACAGTGAACTTCATTTATTGTATATATTTTTTCCAGGGATAAATATTCACTTATTTCAACGAATTTCCCCCACAAAAAAAAAAGAAAAAAAAATTAGGTATACATAAGACTGGTTCTTGTTAAGCCAATTTGCATGTTCACAGTTTCTACCTCACGCTCTTCCATTTTAGCCCAGAATAATTTCCAAACGGGGAAAAAAGAAAATGCAGTTTCAGAAACGTCAGCTTTGTTCAGTGGACTCCCGGAGTCCTTCACAAACTCGTTCAAAAAAAAACAATTGCTGCTGAAAATCGTTCGATGAATTCTTTGCTGAAATGTTTTCAGCGTAATGCACTACAGGCAGAGGATCCAACCCGTGTAAACAGTAACAGCTGCAAGAATCATTTATATATCTTCTTTTTCACGTTTTGGATCCGTTACCGATACAGACTGGTGATGACGTAGGATCCATTACCGATATAGACTGGTGATGACGTAGGATCCATTACCGATATAGACTGGTGATGACGTAGGATCCATTACCGATACAGACTGGTGATGACGTAGGATCCATTACCGATACAGACTGGTGATGACGTAGGATCCATTACCGATACAGACTGGTGATGACGTAGGATCCATTACCGATACAGACTGGGATGACGTAGGATCCATTACCGATACAGACTGGTGATGACGTAGATCCATTACCGATACAGACTGGTGATGACGTAGGATCCATTACCGATACAGACTGGTGATGACGTAGGATCCATTACCGATACAGACTGGTGATGACGTAGGATCCATTACCGATACAGACTGGTGATGACGTAGGATCCATTACCGATATAGACTGGTGATGACGTAGGATCCATTACCGATACAGACTGGTGATGACGTAGGATCCATTACCGATACAGACTGGTGATGACGTAGGATCCATTACCGATACAGACTAGTGATGACGTAGGATCCATTACCGATACAGACTGGTGATGACGTAGGATCCATTACCGATACAAGTGATGACGTAGGATCCATTACCGATACAGACTAGTGATGACGTAGGATCCATTACCGATACAGACTGGTGATGACGTAGGATCCATTACCGATACAGACTAGTGATGACGTAGGATCCATTACCGATACAGACTGGTGATGACGTAGGATCCATTACCGATACAGACTGGTGATGACGTAGGATCCATTACCGATACAGACTGGTGATGAAGTATGACGTAGGATCCATTACCGATACAGACTGGTGATGACGTAGGATCCATTACCGATACAGACTAGTGATGACGTAGGACTATTTTTGGAAGTATGGATGCAGCCTCTTTGTCACGTGTGATTGCTTTGAATGTTTGTAATTTCCATAAACCTTGTTTTACATACGAAAATATATAGCAGGCGAACTGATACGAATAATATACATTTATCTTTACCCTGAAGTTCCAAGTTCACACAGTGATAGGCTGTAAGGATTTTATATGTGCCTCTGCTGTCGGATATCCCAACGTATCCTCAGAAAATACCAGCGATCAACAGATGTAAGGACATTATAACCCCGGTCTGAACAAAGTCCGGGGATTTATGTACTCAAATTTCACTACCGCATTACAGAATCTACGGACGTACGAAGCAATGTTTCCACAAAGAGAATAGATATTCTAAAGACTTTCTAACCCAGGTCTCACTAACATCAAACATTGACACACTCACTGATTTCCACGTATCTGAAACCCAGGGAAAGCCAGTGATTAGGTAGCATAGCAAAAAACTCTAGGTTCTTACACAACCTCGATTTGACACAGACATGGGACATAACCCACGGATTTTAGGTCTATATTTCTTGCAAAACAATAAAAGAAATACGAATTTATCGACTCGCCATTCACAGGACGTGAAGAGCACAAAATTTTACGAACCCTTCACAAAGTTTACACACACAAATGCTTAGCAAACTTTGACGTGAAATAGCAACCAGGAATAATGCCTTACCTGATCCCATGATGAGAGGTTAGAGTAGAGTGTCATTATTTGTGGAGCATCTGTGACTGAAATTTTTCATGCCAACCCTGGTGGTGTGCTGGGAGCTTGCGGCAACCCTGCTCTTTGAAACAGCCACTGAAGCGTGGTTGATTGGCTCAAGGAGGAGTGTAATACATCTAAGACATCAGCTTCACTGAGCTGTGAAATATCCCTCTTAGGAAATTTTCAGAAGTTGTATTATTGGATGGAAGGAAGGGAAGAAAAGAAGCGTTGGTTTAATATTATATATATTTTTTTTCTTCTCGTTACGTAAAATTGCCTCACACGCTCTTCATTTCTGCCGTGACCTTTTAAGGTAGCGCTTTTTTATAGCATTCCCTGGGAAACACGATGTTATAAGAATCGAACAGTGTGTGTTTTCACAAGGTTTGGTCATTTTTTACTGAAATTTATAGTGGTCTTTTTCCCTTCTTCGACAGCACAAGATATAACCACTCTCTCTCTCTCTCTCTCTCTCTCTCTCTCTCTCTCTCTCTCTCTCTCTCTCTCTGAATATATATATGATTAAGGTTGCGGTGTGCGAATATCAGTAAATTTCAGGAAGTATAAGGTGTTTTGAAAGGAGTTTAAAAAACTGCGAAAAACAAGAGAACAAATAAGAACACGATGATGGGGTAAAGAGGGGAAGTGGTTATAGGTACTTTATTAATGGAATCTGCAGAAGCTGGAAACTAAATTCTGAAGATTAAGTGAGAGGTAAAAGCTGAGAGTACATGTGAAAAACAGGAAGATTATTAGATTCAGTAAGTGAAGTGTTTTAGATACTTGGGAGCAGACATAGCAGGGGAATGGAATTATGAAAGTGGAGGTGAGTCACAGGGTGGGCGAGGAGGGGTGAAAATTTTGGAAGCGCTGAAGAATGTGTAGGCAAGAAAGAGCGTTATCAAGGAGGGCAAATATGGATATGATTGAAGGAATAGCAGTTCCAGCAATATCATATGGATGTGAGGCATGGGATATGAATAGACGGTGGAGAAGAGGGTGGATGCGAGGAAAATATATAGTTTAAGGTAGTTTGAACCAGTAAGTGATGAAAGGGTAAGAGAGATGTGCGGCTAATGAAAAGAGTGTGGTTGAGAGCAGATAAGGGGATGTCGAAAAGGTCTGGACATAGGGAGCGAAAGAGCAAGGAAAAGATGACCAAGAAGATATATATTTGTGTCAGAAGTGAAGGGAACAAGGAGAACAGGGGGACCACATTGGAGGTGGAAGGACGGAGTGAAAAAGATTTTGACCGATCGGGGCTCGAACATGCAGGAGGGTGAAAGACGTGCATAGGATAGAGTGAATTGGAACGGTATGGTATACTGGGGTCGCCGTGCGGTCAGCGGACTTTACCAGGGCATGTAAAGCGTCCTGGGTAAACTATGGAAATATCTGTGTAGCTTGGCTGTGGATAGGGAGCTGTGGTTTCGGTGATTTATACATGACAGCTGGAGAGTGGATGTGAGCGAATGCGGCATCTCTTTGTCTGTACTAGCGCATCCTCGCTGCCGCAGAAAACGCCGATCAACGTATGTATATATGTATATATATATATATATGTATATATATATATATATATGTATATATCCAGGGTATTGGGAAGATTAATGACGCATACTTAATGATCCACCACTGATATGGTTGTCAAGTTGCACTCCTGTGCCCTAAGTTATGGTCCATTCTTTCTGCCTCACCTACACACGTGGGCTGCTGGCATTTACACCATAAACACGCAGTTTCTCCATCTCGCACGTAACGCTTGACAGTACGTAATTCACACGACCCGTTCTACATAGCTCTAGATTCTCCTCCTATAAACGCTACGCGCTAGTCCTGCTTATTGGCAAAACTCTCATCGTAAAGTTCTCGTAAGTGAGTAAGTTTCTCTCTCTCTCTCTCTCTCTCTCTCTCTCTCTCTCTCTCTCTCTCTCACAACACCACCAGCCACTATAGAAGCGTCTTCCCATCCACTTTATTTCGCCTGCCAGGATTGGTTTCCCTATGGGGAAAATATCTCACGGTGTTGCGTTAATTACGCGAGAGAGAAAGCTCGTCCCAGTTCATACGCCTGTAATACCCGAGGAAAATGGGGGTCGATGGACGTATCTGAGAGAGAGAGAGAGAGAGAGAGAGAGAGAGAGAGAGAGAGAGAGAGAGAGAGAGAGAGAGAGAGAGAGAGAGAGAGAGAGAGAGGTGAGTGTGGTGAGTGTGGTGAGCGAAAGACGGTAGAAGGAAAAGATGAGAGAGAGAGAGAGAGAGAGAGAGAGAGAGAGAGAGAGAGAGAGAGGATTACCTGCTCACATTGGTGGACATATAGGCGATACTTTGCCACGGGACAGGGTGAGCGAGTACTGATCATTAGGGTCCAGCTTATTATATGCTGAGGCGCTGTGTGTGTGTGTGTGTGTGTGTGTGTGTGTGTGTGTGTGTGTGTGTGTGTGTGTGTGTGTGTGTGTGCGTGTGTGTGCTCGCGTGTGTGTGTGCGCGTACACACACACATAGACGCACGCAAGTTCTGCATTCTATCCTTTTGCTTAAAAAAAAGTTCCCTCTTCATGTAGCTTTTGAATCTCTAAACAGCCTAGAAGGGAAAACCCTTACGAACTCTTCTGAGGTCGCACAGATCCGTGAAGAATATCGCGATCTGCTCAGTGAAACGCTATTCAACTCCCCAAAGAAGGAAACAATGGCTATACCAGCCTGTTGCTGAACGTCATTGTCTTTTATACATAGATGAGTGAGCTTACTTATCACGGTGGAGATAAGGAAGATTAGATTCCCCCTCTGCGAGTTTCGCATAAGGAGACTAACAGGTGAAAGAGCTAGAATCCCAAAGGGGAGGCCTAACGCATAGGGGAGATGGGATTGGAGAATCTATCTTCCACATATTGTTCCTAGGGAGAGGGTAGGTGGGAACGCTACCACCGTGTTTATCTCCCGCGTGTCGTAGAGGTCGGCTGATAGTGGAGGTTGGGGAATGGGAGGGAGGGAAGGTGGGTGAGTCTGGAAATCATCTCCTCATGTATTCGCGTTTTCGTACAGTAGAAACGAAAGGAGGTTTATCCAAACGAAGGGGGTTTTAAAAGTCTGGTGCCTCTGTTCCTGACGCTTCCTCGATGTATATATATATATATATATATATATATATGTATATATATATGTATACACACGAGAGAGAGAGAGAGAGAGAGAGAGAGAGAGAGAGAGAGAGAGAGAGAGAGAGAGAGAGAGAGAGAGATTCTATTGACAGTTTTCAACTCAATAATACTATCCTCGATCTGTATTGAAAGATTATCACAGTAATGATACAAAATGATGGTAATGCTAATTTCGTCGAAATGATTGAAAATGTTGTTAATAAATTGATTATCAAGCTATTTAATCATATATCTCTTCAGGTCTTTGATAATCGGATAATCGTATGATTAATCTGGAGTAATGCCAAACCTATTTTATAACTTTTATTGTTATGCAGTCCATACGTATGTCCTCACATAGGGATCATACACACAAACATATATATATATATATATATATATATATATATATATATATATATATATATATATATATATATATATATATATATATTCCTATGAGTCCACGGGGAAAATGAAACACGTTAAGTTCCCAAGTGCACTTTCATGTAATGATCACCTCATCAGGGTAGAGACAAGAGAGAAATATAAAAGTCAGTTGATATACAGCGAGGAGACGTAGCTAGGACACCATTTGGTAAACATGCGATTGTCCAAGATAGACAACAAGTGTTTAATAAACTTAATATGTGGACAAGGTGAATTGTTTACATATTTCATCAACAATAAAGTTATCTAATTTGTATAGACCATCACTAATATTAGAATTATAATTCTTTGTGTATTAAATAATAGAAGATTCAGTGATATTTCTCGTGGTACTGGAGTTAGAGTTAATAACTGAGATGGCATTACCCCATTCAGTACAATGATCATAGTTTTTAACATGATTAAGCAAGGCATTTGATTCTTGTCCCGTTCTAATACAATATTTGTGTTGCTTAAGTCTAACAGAAATATCCTTACCAGTCTGCCCAACATATAACTTATCACAGTTGTTGCTGTAGGTTTCATTTACATTAAAGGATTTACGCAACATGAGAAGTAAAGAAAAATTTTTATTAAATTGTTGAGCTAAAAGATTCTTGGTGTCAATGGGAGGTTTAGGCTCAACTCTATAGAATGATTTCTTTTCTAACTTCAGGGATTAATCAATGAAATATCTAGGGTACTTTAACTTAGGTCCAATAGAATATATCTTCTCAAACTCATCATCAATATACTCTGGACTGCAAATACGTAATACCCTAAGGAACATAGATTGAATTGATGATCATCTAACTGTCATGTTGAGATGAGTAATATTGGATATAAGAGCATACATTGGTAACTTTTCTGTATATGTTAAACTTATTGTTTCCTTGTCTATGGAGCATGCCATCTAAAAATGGTAACATACCATTATTTTCATTTTCTACATTAGATTTGATGGAAGGTACTAAATTGTTAAGTAAGGGAAGAAATGTTTGTAGATATTCATTTGTTGGCCAAACACAAAGCACATCATCTACATACATACATATATATATATTTTTTTTTTCTTACATATTCGCCTTATCCCGCGTTAGCGAGGTAGCGTTCCATCTTTTGGAAAATTATAGACGGGAGGGAAGGATTTCCAGCCCCCCCGCTGCCTCCCCTTTTAGTCGCCTTGTACGACACGCATGGAATCCATGGGAAGTATTCTTTCTCCCCTATCCCCAGGGATATATATATATATATATATATATATATATATATATATATATATATATATATATATATATATTTCATACTATTCGCCATTTCCCGCATTAGCGAGGTAGCGTTAAGAACAGAGGACTGGGCCTTTGAGGGAATATCCTCACATGGCCCCCTTCTCTGTTCCTTCTTTTGGAAAATTTAAAAAAGAAAATGAGAGGGGAGGAGCTGTTAGCCTCACTCTTTCCTTCTCCTACCCTAGCATTATTTTCCTCACTACTTTCTCAAGCTCTCCAATGAAAGCCTTCAGCTCCAACAAACAAAAAAAATCCCTTACAATCAGTAGTGATGAGAAATTCTCGCTTCTCTCTCTCTCTCTCTCTCTCTCTCTCTCTCTCTCTCTCTCTCTCTCTCTCTCTCTCTCTCTCTCTCTCTCTCTCTCAAGGCACCTCACGAGACGCCACCAACTTACTCTCATGAATATGCGAGGGATCATTTATTTGCGGTCGATGTACGGGACCAAAGGAGCTGTTTTAAGAGGGCTGGTGGTGGGTGCGGCCTTAACGTGTGCTCTCTCTCTAATCTTACCTCGCTAATGATAACAACACCGTGACAGCTGTCCATCCGTTTTCTTCCTGATGTAAGACTCTCTCTCTCTCTCTCTCTCTCTCTCTCTCTCTCTCTCTCTCTCTCTCTCTCTCTCTCTCTCTCAGAAAGCCGTGGAAGAAAACGTTCAAAATGTGTATACAGTGAGATGCAAGGCTCAACAACGTCGCTGCTTAACTTGGTCGTCAGTGGAACAAACAAATGGGAGTAAAGAGGCTTGAGAGAATTCGGAATGATTATGTATGCATGGCAGCCAATAGGGAGGGCATCCCGAAGAATTTTATGAGTATAGAAAATGGAACGGGGGCTGCTGGGAACACCTTTCCCCTCCCTCCAAGTATATTTCCCCTCGGGACAAGGTTGTATTAGATTTCGTCTGGCAAAGAAGTAGGAGAGAGGACTGTTCAACAGAAAGCTTGATAAATGGCTGATGTCAGTTCCAGATCAGCTTCGGATCGGCGATTACGAGAGATACGTGGCGGCTAAGACTAACAGCGTTACTTAACAAGCGAAACAAGCGGTAAGCGCTACGCGCTAGCCCGGCCATCATGCCAAAATCTCATTGTACGTACTCGTAGGTAGGTAGGTGCTGGCTCTCTCTCTCTCTCTCTCTCTCTCTCTCTCTCTCTCTCTCTCTCTCTCTCTCTCTCTCTCTCTCTCTCTCTCTCCCCCCCTTTCAGTCTCCGCTCTTAAAGCTGCAGTGCCTTATGTCGCAGAAGGCTCTAATGACCTTTTTGTCCTCGTACGGCTTTGTGATGCCAGCAACCTTGTGTGTTGAAGGTCCGTGTCAGCGAATGTGTTTTGCTTGACCTATCCTATTCTGACTAGCAGTATGTCCATTATCTATATTGGAAATATTGTAGATACAGAATGATCAATATTTTTGATGACCGTTGTTGGATCCATGCACACAGCCTTCCCAGGGCGTTTTTACAGGCGTTGCTTTGCTGAAAATTTTATTTTTTCCTCCTCAGTTCTAGTTTGACTTTCAGCTTGATAGCCGTTTCAGTTAGTTATATTGACAACGGCGTAAAAAAGAAAAAAAATATATATGTATGTGTGTATATATATATATATATATATATATATATATATATATATATATATATATATATATATATATATATATATTTATATATATAAAGAGAGAGAGAGAGAGAGAGAGAGAGAGAGAGAGAGAGAGAGAGAGAGAGAGAGAGAGAAATTGAGCGATCGGGGCCTTAACATGCAGGAGTGTGAAAGGCGTCCAAGGGATAGATAGAGTGAATTGGAACGATGTGGTGTACCGGAATCGACGTACTATCAGTGGACTTCACCAGGGCATGTTAAGCGTCCGAGATAAACCACAGAAAGGTCTAGTGGGGCCGGGTTGTGGATAGAAAGCTGTGGTTTCGGTGCATTACATATGGCAGCTAGATATTAGATGTGAGCGGATGTGGCTTTTCTTCCTCTTTTCCTGATGCTACCTCGCCAACGCGGGAGACTTCGATGAAGTAAGAAAAAACGAGCGTATCATAAACTTATTATGTGGACAAGAAGGTGAATTGTTTACAAATTTCATCAACAGTAAAGTTATCCAGCTTGTATAGACCATCACCAATAGTAAGATTATAATTCTTTGTGTATTTACTAATAGAAGATTCAATGATATATCACGTGATACTGGAGCTAGAGTTAATAACCGAGATGGCATTCCTCCAGTCAATACAATGATCATAGATTTTTACGTGATTAAACAAATGGCGTCCTGGCTTCGTTTCTTCGATGTATATCAACTGACTGTTATATTCCTTTCTTGTGTCTCCCCTGATGATGTGATTATTACACGAAAGTGCACTTGGGAACTTTTCGTGTTTCATTTTCCCCGTGGACTCATAGGAATATATATATATATATATATATATATATATATATATATATATATATATATATATATATATATATGTGTGTGTGTGTGTGTGTGTGTATTACACATAGTAAGGTAGATGTATACAAGCTTTCAACTGGCGAGAAAGACACCTCAGTTCCTGATGGATGATATCGGCAAAACAGACAACTTGGGATCCTTTCATGACTGTCCAACATGGGAGGGAACGACAGTCGACGGATCAGCAGCGGGAGAGGCGACGGCAGCAGTCCACGGGTCAGCTGTGGCTCCCGGGCGACGTGTTGTAAACAAGTCCTAACAAGTCCGAGAATGTCGAGCTCACGTTTTCATCACTTGGGCTGCCTGGCGTCTGGTGGCCAGCGCCTGGGGTTTTGACCTGCCACTCCTTCCGTGTGTGTGTGTGTGTGAGTTGGGGGGGTCGGCTGTTTCGCCTACAGGCTAGCAGGAGAGTTGTCTGCCTCTCCTGTCACCGAGCTCGGGAGTTTAAAGCTTGAGGTCACGGGTTGTGCTGGGTACGCCAGAACTCCCTCACTGAGATGAGGGACGGAGCTAATATGATGAGAGTTGTGTAAGAGGATGTAACAGGCCGTGGGGGGTACTGTGGCATGCAAGATGACTCTGGCGAGACGGAAGTAGTGTGAGGATGGAGGACGACGTCTGAGGTGGAGATTGCACGGGACGAGTAATTGTAGTGTAGGGTAATAGGGTAAGGAAGGGGATGTGAGATTGAAAGCCCTGTGGATGTGGACAACTAGATCTCTGGTTGGGGGGGAGTTGCTTGTGACGTGGGTAATTAGAATGAGAGTGTGTGTGTGGGAAGGAACATCTTGTTTAGATGGGAGGGAGGGTGACTGAGCCGAATGATGGAGTCCTGATTGGGAACTTAGGGGTAATAGAACAAAATTGTATAGCGTGGTAGTTAGAGGAGGTCTGAGTGCTAATTTTCTTCTATATGATCAGTGTAATCATCTGAGATTTGTCAAAGGTCAGCAGTGTGTGTGTGTATATATATATATATATATATATATATATATATATATATATATATATATATATATATATATATATATATATATATTTTCTTTTAAACTATTCGCCATTTCCCGCGTTAGCGAGGTATCGTCAAGAACAGAGGACTAGGCCTTTGAGGGAATATCCTCACCTGGCCCCCTTCTCTGTTCCTTCTTTTGGAAAATTAAAAAGAATACGAGAGAGGATGATTTCCAGCCCCCCGCTCCCTCCCCTTTTGGTCGCCTTCTACGACACGCAGGGAATACGTGGGAAGTATTCTTAATCCCTTATCCCCAGGGATAATATATATATATATATATATATATATATATATATATATATATATATATATATATATATATATATATATACTTAACGAGTACATGTTACGAAATTTTTCCAAAAAGCAGAGATAGGGCTTATCGTTTACCACAGGAACGAGTTGTGTGAGTTATGTGTTGTCAGGTTTTATGTATGTGGAGAGACTGTATGGTTTATGGACTTCATACCAGTAGTCTACCTGTGGGGTGAGGCAGAAAGAATAGACAGATAACCTTGGCCGAAAGAGTGACACTTGACAGCGACCGAAGTGGTGGCTCACACTGCAGCCATCTCTCACTGGTACTTCACAGGCGGGTAGTACCAGTAATTACCTCCCTGAGAGAGAGAGAGAGAGAGAGAGAGAGAGAGAGAGAGAGAGAGAGAGAGAGAGAGAGAGAGAGAGGCCTGCGAGAGTTAGCTCTTTTCCCCTGTCATCTGTGGTTGCCTATCCTGCCGTCTAGAAGGAGTTCAAGGCTTTGAGGTCGCGAGTTTGCTGGGTACGGGGGAACTCCCACAAGGGCTCGCCGAGATGAGGGATTGAGAGAGAGAGAGAGAGAGAGAGAGAGAGAGAGAGAGAGAGAGAGAGAGAGAGGGAGAGAGAGAGAGAAGGGAGCAATCTTAAAAGTTTTTGCATAATATTACCTTAATACGTTTAATTTCTTGTAAAATTGGTGTTAAAAAGAATTTTAAATGTCAGAGGACATTTATATTCTCACAAAGATCATGCTCCTTCCAGCAGTTCCGAAAGTAATTTCCATAAACATCTTGTTATCCTCATTTGCATCTTCTCTCTTTTACTCTATGTTTGTCATAATTCTTCGTTTTGCAGTGACTGGTGATCCAATATCTCCCAGAAAATGATCGTTCTGTTTCAGAATTTTTATGGTAGAGAAGAGAGTGGACGTGTGATGGACGTGGGGAGCCGGGAACGTAATGGAAGGGAGAGTAGACATGTGAGCGGCTGGTGAAGGACCAGATTGATAGAGGGAGATGCATTGAAGTGTGTCGGACGCGGGAGGGCTCAAGTCGTAAATGGGAATTGAAAGGACAGAATGTGTGGGAGGAAAGAGATGAAAGTGTTGAGGGGTTTGTGTGCGAGACAGGCGATTGATGGGGTGTGAGGGAGGCGGGCGAGTGAGTAAGGCAGGTAAAGAGACGTATGAGTGGTAGGGTGTGAGGTAAGACGTATGAGTGGTAGGGTGTGAGGTAAGACGTATGAGTGGTAGGGTGTGAGGTAAGACGTATGAGTGGTAGGGTGTGAGGTGATACGGGCAAGTGGTACAGTATGATATGAGATGCGTGACTGGTAGGGTGTGAGGGGAGGAGGGCGAGTGGTAGGGAGTGAAAAGAGACGGGCAAGTGACTGGGTGTGGGATGAAACGGGAGAATGGTAGAGTATGAAGTGAGACGGGCGTGTGGTAAAGTGTGGGATGAGACGAGAGAGTGATGAGAGTGTGAAGAAGAACGGCGAGTGAATGAGAGCGGGGAGTAGCTGAAGGATGGAGCAGGAAGCAAGAGGACAGAAGGGACGTAGTGGGAATGAGAACGAGAGGTTGAATCAAGAGAAAGAAAACGTAAGGAACCATAACGAACCAAACGGTTTCTCTGCTGAAGATGGTTCCTCTCGAGAGCAGAAGCTCAGTCCCTGGACTGACTGTCCACATAAGTGAGTGGCTACATTACCGTTTACTACAGCAATGTGGCACAACACAGCTTAGCCCTGCGCCAGGGATAGAACCAGACCCCCTCGTGTGCGACAGACAACCTCTTCACTCATCACACCATTATGACTTCTAATATTCGTGTGTGTGTGTGTATATATACGAATAAAGTGCATATGAACATACAAACCTCGAACAGCCAGGATCGAACCCGGGACCCCTGTGCAAGAGGCAAGCATGCTAACCGCTAGGCTATGGGACTGTATAATAGGAAACAACTATTCGAAATACTAAGTACTCGAATACCCTTCATCTCACAATGGTGAGCAACGGGGTCTATACTGGTTGTTTCCGAACAGACGCACATAGCAAGCTGATAGCGTTTTACCGAACCTAACTGTACAACGCGGAGGTATATGAATACGAATAAAGTGCATATGAACGCGCACCTTCATAGAACACACAAACCTCCAACAGCCAGGATCGAACCCGGGACCTCTGTGCAAGAGGCAGGCATGCTAACCGCTAGGCTAGGCACTGTTCCACCTGTGTGTGTATGTGTGTGTGTGTGTGTGTGTGTGTGTGTGTGTGTGTGTGTGTGGAGAAACAAAAGGTAATTTCCTGAACCTGGTATGGCATAGCTAATGATACAGAATTAACGTTGTCAACATAATTAGTCAGTGTTCCTGATCAAACTAATTACAGCAGTTTGAGGTCACGACGGATTTCATCCGGATTTGTAACGATATAAAATTTATATGGTAATTATCGGTCACATGACTGCCGGGCACCGCCTCCAATTATATTTTCTATTTATTCTTTAATTACTTTTTAAGGTATGTCTGTATACACAGTGATGGGGGGCAGGGCGCACAAGATGCAAGTTGTCGGTTCCCGAATATTCTTAAGGAAGTTTGGGGAGTATTATAGTATTCGGGTCTTCCAGGTGCTTGTCCTTTACCTACTGCAAAGGCCAAAAAGTACATGACACGTACGCCAAAGACTCAGTCGAGTGCAGACGTTGACCAACTGGCCATCGATCTTTGCACACGGTCTTACACTAGGCAGACCGTTCCACAACCTCGCAAGAACGGCGGAATGACATTGTTTCGTGGTAAAGTCGTTCATCTCCGCCACTTTCCGCAATATACCTGTCATATTGCCGGCAAAACTTTTCTGCTCACGAATGACATATTATCCAGAAAATATACCATCTCAGCAATCAGGAATTTCTATCATGCCAAGAGAATTACTAAATTATTGGCATTTGCATAAGTGGGGTTAGTCCTTGTGCGTCTGACAAATTCCTCGGCGTGTCTACGGGCAGGAGACAGACAGGACCCCTTTTTTCTAGAGAGGCGAAGAGGGTGTACTGAAATGGTTTGGACATATGGAGAAGATGAGTAAGAGGGTAGGGTATACATGTCAGGAGTTTAGAAAAAAACATGGAAAAGGGAAAACCGAGGAGGTATAAAGTTTTGTTGATCTAGTTCCTTGAAGATGTAACATACGTCAACGTCAAAAAATATCAGTCAAGATGTGTGTGTAAGAGTAGTTTCTCTCGTCAAACTGAGCCGTGAGGTGTCGAGATTCTGTATGTCATTATCACATTCTGAAAGATTAATCATACCACATTAAACTCATAACTACACTCTCGTCACTTTCAATATACCCGTTGTTCATCTGTCTCAAGTGATTAAGACTTGCAGGTGTGTGATGAATACAACAAGTTCAGGAGGCTTGACCAGGTAACTGTCCTTGATATAGATTATGACATAGCAGGCAGGCTCAATTGATTTGAACAAGGCGCGGGAAGGCATGTCAGTAGAGTGCATGTTCATTGCTTTTCAAAGGAGTCGAACACAACTATCCCACGTTTTCTCTATTACCTTACATCTTGATCAACACGAACCTTCTTCAGTCCTTCTCGAGCCATGCCACGAAGCTTCGATTATTTTCTTTTTTGCGCTTCAGTGGCCATTGCACGGCTCTCCCTTTCCTCAACATCGCTCCTCCTGCACGGCCCTCACCTGTACCTCTCTCTCTCTCTCTCTCTCTCTCTCTCTCTCTCTGCTCTCTCTCTGCTCTCTCTCTCTCTCTCTCTCTCTCTCTCTCTCTCTCTCTCTCTCTCTCTCTCTCTCTCCCCCCCCCCATCCCCTGTACTGCCCCCTCCACGCTCTCTCGATCGACCCCCCTCCCATGTACGGCCCTCTCAACCCTTTAGCCAAACCCCATGCACTGCACCTCCTCCTCCAACCCCCTACCACTTTCCTGCCCCCCAGTCCACACCCCCTGCACTGCCCCTCTTCCCGACTACCCCACCCCCCCTGCAATGCCCCTCACTGATGAACCCTTCAATCTCCAAACATGGCTCACCGTCTCCCAAACCCCCAACCTCCAACTCACGGACAACTTGATGAAAGACGTAGGAAAGGACATCAATCGAGGGATAACCCTTCCCTTGACCTACTGTGAGAAGGACATAAGAGCTTTTCTAAGATCTCAAAATACCAACAAGACAGACAGTTTGGATCACTCCTTACTGTGCTTCTCCGTTTTCTCTCGTACCATGAAGGTAGATTAGACTCTGATACATTTCATTCGCTCACCTCTTCGGTAGATTTTATATTTTTGATAACTTATGGTATTTATAGCCTTTATGATCAGCAATATAGATATCAGTAATATACACTGAAGGCTTATTAACTTAGATTGATAATGATCACATTTTTCTTGGGTTATTCTGTATTTTTTGATGGAAAATGAAATATATGAAAGTCAAATACGTGGATATTCTTATACTTTAGAAATATTTCTTAACCAAGATTAACATACTTGTAACACGCGCACGCACACACACACACACACACACACACACACACACACACACACACACACACACACACACACACACACACACACACACGCGCGCGCGCGCGCGGGAATACTGATGCAGACGTACATGGAAAACTTTTAAATGAATCTGCAGTGTAGATATGCACTGTTGGAGACAGAGCAATCAGTGAAGTATCTGGTTTGGGAGATCGAAGTTTTTATTGAAAAAAAAAAATAGTGCACGATATTCAGGATCAGTTTTATGAAATTTACTGTGGAGGAGAAAAGAAACATGTACCTCTGGTTTTCAAATACACATGGAGGGAGAGAGAGAGAGAGAGAGAGAGAGAGAGAGAGAGAGAGAGAGAGAGAGAGAGAGAGAGAGAGAGTATATTATGCACTCGTATTGCCGTTTTTCGCTTCACATACGTCAATATGCTATCAGTAATATTGTGGTCTGTTTCTTTGTTTTTCCCAGCTGTTCCTCTTAATGACGCTGAACTTGCACTGAAATTTCACTGGCAATATTTGTCTTATCAGTATACTCTGTACTGGGAAAAACATACAGTGTGTAATGCACTTTGCTCGTATGATACAAAAAACAAAATACATTCCTGAGATGAACATTAAGACACACGTATGTGATGTGTGTGAAATGTATGTGATGCAGTCCACATACACATGAAATCTTGAAGACACTTTCTTCGTCTGCATAAAACACACACGCACACACACACACACACACACACACACACACACACACACACACACACACACAGTCTTCTACATATACATACATATTTACCCATACATATAAACACATACGTACGCATGGGTATTTAACCAAGCCTCGACCATAGTCTCCACGTACTGTGGGTCCACATGATCTCATCTCTTATCTTGTTCCAGTCATCTGCGCTGCTTCCCGCCTCCTCTACTCCCTGTATACGTCTACTGCCTCCTCTCCTCCCTCGTCTACGTCTCTTCACAGTCTGTTCTGGCCTCGCAGAAAGTCCCGCTCCCCCATTCACTACGATCCCTGGTGTACTCGAGGTCTGATCTCCTCTGTTCTCGAGGTAATCAGGTCATCATCTGAACTTAGCCTCCTCTTATGCCCAGTGTCCATCGATGGACGGACCGTCCGATCTACCTGCCTGCCAGTGAGGATTTGAACGGAAATCTTCCACGTCCGATTTGCTGAATTCCGACGCTGCCGATAAGTTAGGTCGAGGCGACGACGCGTCCGGGGAAAAGTTCAGTGGCTAAGTTCTTGAAAATCTCAACAGATCTTTTTTAAGGAGACGTCATGTTTCTTTCTCTCTTTTCTCTTCTCTCTCTCTCTCTCTCTCTCTCTCTCTCTCTCTTAAGTATTTTTTGAGAAACTCTAAAGAGTCTTTAAGCTTTTAGACTTACCGAGAGCAGCCACAGAACTCGAGAAAGATGAAAAACATCAAACCATTTTCAGTATCGAGTTTATAATATTGCGGTGCAAAATTTTGCATTTATCGTATTTATCTCCTTACGTTAAGTACCCACTATGCACGTGGACATTTTAAGTGCCCAAAGACTGGACACAAATGCTTCACTTAACGCATCAAGAGAAACATTTTTCTTTTTATATGTGACCCTCAAAATGTCAGTATCTTAAGGGTTCTCTAGTTTGTCAGGCGATACTGACGGGTAAATTTCACGATATCCAAACACACGTGACAATATATATATATATATATATATATATATATATATATATATATATATATATATATATATATATATTCTTTTTATAGGCTATATCGCTATTTCCCACATTAGCGAAGTAGCTCAAGGAACAGACGAAGAAAAGGTCGCATTCGCTTACTTCCATTCTTTAGCCATGATGTGTAATGCACCGAAACCACAGCTCCCAGATTAACAAACTCATTTTTCACTCATTCTTCAATGTTCCCAAAACCTTTGCCACCCCATACGCACCCTGTAACTCGCTTCCACTTCCATGGTTCCATTCGTTGCCATGTCCACTCCCAGATATCTAAAACACTTTACTTCCTCCAAATATTCTCCATTCAACCCTTACGCATCACTAACTTGTTCCTCTACCCTCCTAAACCTAAATAACCTTGCTTATATTCATATTTACTCTGAACTTCCTCCTTTTACACACACTTCCAGTTACCAACTTCTGCAGTATCTCATTCAACCGCTGACTCACTTCCCAAGCCCTCCTCATCCCCAACAGACTGCAAACTCACCCCTCTCCCCACGACTTACATATACCCTCCTCACAACACTATCCCTAAATAAACAGCCATGGTAACATCATACCCCCCTGGCAAAGACCAGCCTAGGCTTATAACAACTCACTCCCCTCTCTTCCTACTCGTACACAAGCCTTACACCATTAATGGAAACTTCTCATTTCTTTTAACAGCTTTCCTGCCACACCATATCTTCTTAAGGCTCTTCCACAAGACATCTATATTAGCCCAGTCATATGTTTTCGTTACATCCAAATGTACCACTTACAGATCCATCTATATCTGTTAGTATTCCTCACACACATATTTTTAAGCAAATGTCTGATCCACACATCATCTATCTCTTCTGAAACCACAGTGTTCCTCCCCAGTCTGATGCTCTTTATATGCCCTCACCCTCTCAATCACAGTTTTCCCAAACAACTTACCAGAAATACTCAACAAATTCTATACCTCTGTAGTTTGAACGCTCAACTTTGTTTCCCTTACATTCATACAGTTGCTCTGTACAAGCATCCCTCCAGTTCTCAGGCACCTCACCATGATACATACATGCAGTGAAATTCCTAACTAGCCAATCAACAACAGAGTCACATATCTTTTTCAGAAATTTAACTTCATTACCGTTAACTCCAGACGTTTTGCCGCATTTTATCTTACAGAAGGCCTTCATCTCCTCTTTTCTCTTCACGGAATCACTTTCCATGATTCTCTCACTTCGCATACCACCCCATTCCAAGCGTCACACATCTGTCACCCTATCATCGAACACATTCAATAGTCCTTCAAAATACTCACTCGTTTTCATCACAACCTGTTGCCACTTCCCCATTTGCCCTCATTGCTAATATTCCATTTATTTTCTTGGTTCTTGCACATTATTAACCTCCTTCCTAATCATCTTATTCTCCCTGAAGTTTACTAATACTCTCTCACCCCAGTTCCCTTTGCTCTCTTTTGTCAGCCGTGGCACCTTCCACTTGACCTGCTACTACCGCTTATACACCTTCCAAACATTTACACTTCTTTGTAAGCACCGCCTATATACTTCTCTTTTCTCCTTTACAAGCAACTTGACCTCGTCATTCCACCACTCTCTGCCTTTCTAGCCTGCCCCTCTCCCACATCAGGCATGCGACACGTATCTCTCGCACATGCCATCACTACTTCCCTAAGTACCTCTCATTCCTCACCCACTCCCTTAGTTTCGTTTACTCTCACCTTTTGCCATTCTACGTTTAGTCTTTCCTGGTATTTCTTCACACGTCTCTTTTCCAAGGTCACTTACTTTCAGCATTCTCTTCTTAAACATAACGTTTCCTTTTTACCAATAACCTCTACAAATCTTCACTCTCGACTCCACAAGGTGATAATCAGACATCCCACCAGCTGCCCCTCTTAGCACAATCACATCCAAATGTCTCTATTCTGCACATCTATCATTTATTATGTAATCCAATAATCCCAGCTGACTATCTTTCCCATGCAGATACAGATATATATTTTGAAGTAGGTTCATTTTCCTCGTGGTCTTCAATATATATAAATATATATATATATATATATATATATATATATATATATATATATATATATATATATATATATATATATATATGTGTGTGTGTGTGTGTGTGTGTGTATTACTTTAGCTACAACTTTGTCATGGCAACTTGGGCAACTTTGCTCATTACAGAGCTGACATCCAGAGCGAGGCAAAGACTTTTGCTCATCCTGAATCCCAGATGACCTACGTGAGGCTTACTGCCTCCGTCTTCTAACCTCCTCATCGTTAGCGTGATACACATTGAAGAACGATATGGAATCTATGTTACTCGAATTCGCTGACGAATTATTCAAAACTTGAATGCTGCCGTGAATTCGGTGTCATTCATTTCATCATTCATGATAGGTATCACAGACGCAGGCACATAATGTACGTGTACCCTTACAGTACTGAAGACACTTAGGCACACACCTGTACACGTACAATATTGAATACACTGACGCATGCACCTGTACACTTAAAATACTGAATACCCCAACGTACACACCTGTGCGTATGCAATACTGATACGCTTACCCATACGCCTGTACGAAGAAAGTACTGACTTTCACGCTCATAAATGTACACATACAATACTGGATATACTCTCGCATACACCTGTATGCATACATTACTGAATGCATTTACGCGCATACATATGCGCATACAATTCTCAGTACACCCATGCACGCAGCTACATATATTTTGATAGGTGTAGTCGTGATCCTTTCAGAAATGAAATGAAAAAAGTGAGAAAAACGAGGTGCAGAGGGAGAGTTTTGAAGAGAATATTGTGTTCAAGGCAGAAGATAACACAATTTTTTCCCTTTAATTCATTAGACGTAAGTGTTTGATCAAAGACCAGCTGATCATGCGTGCATAGGATCACGTAACGATATGCCAGGAGCTGATTGACAAGCTCAAAGGTGTTTTCAAAGTGGAAGATGCTATAGCCCGAACACTAATAAGATGGAATGGGAAAAACGTCTTGAAAAACATTGGAATACCTTGGAAAAGGTGGAGACTTCTGAAAGGCCTTGAGCCGTATAAAGCTAGTGAAAGTAGTGAAAAGGTGTGCAGAAGCTTGAATTTAATACGTCCAGGAAGAAGATACAATGTCGAAGAAGTTGAAGAGGGCAAATGCCATTCCAATCTTTAAGAAAGGCGACTGAGAAGTTGTGCTTTACTGCACACCATTTTCCCTGACGACTGAGGTCTATAAAGCATTGGAAAAATTATTAGAAACATTGCTTACGTACAAATAAGAAACTATCGAAATAGAGACAGTGAATCCAGAGAAAGATCAAATGGAAAAGATTGTTAGGTCTCTGAGAAAGTGATCTCCATTTTGGACTGAAGAGGAAGATGAGTGGATTATATGTTTCTCGAGTGTTTCAGAGCATTTGACACTGTGCCACATAGGTAAAGAAGTTTGATCTTCAGGTAGGAAAAATGGATAGACTCCTTCGCTGGACAGTAAATTACCTAAGTTGGTGGGGAACACCGGAGGCATGTTAAATGAGGCTTCTACAAAGAGTTAGTTTGTGTCACAGAGTTCTATCCTGGGGTTATTGCTTTGCTTATGTAAATGGTTTGCCAGAAGGGCTGAACTCATGCCTAAATGTATGTGCAGATGATACCAAGGTCATGAAGTAAGTAAAGAACGATGAGGAATGCATGAAAATGCAAGGGGACACAAGCAGACTTTCCATGTTGGTCTGATATACAGTAAATGAAATTCTACCCGAGTAAATGGAAACTGAAATTAACGAGGAAGGTGAAATAGTGACAGGAGACGTCATTAGTAATATTATGTAGCAAGAAATAAGCTGCGGGAATCTGTAGTCAAGACTTGTACCTAGTCTGTAACCAAAGCTTCATCTTCGCAAGAGTTATGTTCAAATACATGGGTAAGGAAATATCCAACAAACTGTTTACAGTGCATGCTAGGCCAGGGAAGCACAAAGAACTGATAGAGAAGGTTCAAAGGAGGGCATCAAAGACGGCACCAGAATCAAGAGGCCATAGATTCCATTACAATGGAAGATAGAAAAGTAGGAGGTGGCTTGATCACACCCTTCAAAATATGCAATAGAAAAACCAGATGCCATGTTATGAAATTAAAGGAAAAAATAGATAAGGTCTAAGTAAACTGTAGATGTGATAATATATTGGTAGACGAAGGAATGAGCTGAATAGTGAAATCGTGAGGGTTGGCAACATGCAGAAGACCAAAACAGTTATGTGACAGTGGAAAAAACTCAAAAGATGGAGCCCCAAGAATCTTAAACTTCCATCCACTTTAGGAAACAGATGGCTCGAAATAGGAAATTTCACCACACACACACACACATACTCACATTAGAACACACACATCTACGAACGTAAAGCTAAACACTTAAACGAACAGACAGACAAACTAGCAGACACGTATAGGTACATTCACACATACATATGCAGAAACACCTATACATTCCCACATTCTTCCATTTAGGATAAGCCTAAAACTTTCACAGGCACATCCTGAACACGCACTAAAGCAAGCACAAGTATACAGACAAAAAGAAAAAACTACACACACACACACACACACACACGCACACGCACACACACACACACACGCACACACACACACACACGCACACACACACACACACACACACACGCACACACACGCACACACACACACACACACGCACACACACACAGATACCCACATCTACATCACAATGTAACACACACCCTAAAACAAACATTCGCACACAAATGCAGCTTTTGTGTGTATATAAAAGCCAATAATCCCAGTAATCTGTTGGTTGGATGTGCCCCTTTCATCTCCATGTTTCCACAGTGAAAGCGGGCATACGAGTCAGACAAAGAGGTATTTACGTCGTATTGTGCAACACGCGGGATGATGGTCGCTCTCCACATACCCCTGTCAGAGCCTATAAGCTGTTGGTCTACAGTTGAAAGTACTTCTAAGCCCAACGGCAGCAGAACCTTATGAAAACCCAAAATCCCTGTATAATCCCTTAAGCAAAGAGATTAATCGGCCATTGTGGATTTGGCAAGCAGACGCTGGAAATAACATAGTGGTGAGAGAATATATATGTAACATTTATTTCCATATATATCGAAGAGGGAATTACCCTCTGTCTCTCCCCAATATGAAGACAAACGATACTCTTCTGTGACATGGGAGGAATGCAAAATAGGTGAGTTATCAAGTGTTCACCACCGCAGCGACCTCGAACGATGGAAGTGTTGAAGCTGCACTATTGTGTTGGGGTGTCTGTCCACGTCTGGCACCCACCCCAAAGCTAGGTTGTATCAGCATCAGTGTGAGGAGGAGGGTTAAGGAATCGAGGAAGGAGTTGGAGGGATACATATGGCACGAGGGTATTGGCGAGGTAAAACAGTGCAGGGAGAGTTAACCGTAAAGTGGTAAAATGATAGTGTCATAATTAGGCCAGACTGAAATGTGAAGGTGCAGTCTTTAGGGTGAAGGATGAAGGGTTAGGGTGATTTCAGGAGGGACAGGTTTAAGGGCTAATGGAATAATGAGTGTGGGAAAGTTGGATTAAAAGTTCAAGGAGGTGTGGTTCATTTGTGGGTAATGAGAGTCTAGGGTGATGATAAATGTGGAGGGGTTGATCACAGGCTATATAAAGCAAGGGAGGAGGCTTTATGCAAGGAGAGATGATGATAGTGAGTGTTAAAGGCCTCGGGGAGGGAACCAATGTGGGAGAGTTATCGATGGAAGAGCAGCAGCTGTCGGGAGGGAGGGAGGGAGATGTGACATGCGGATGGGTTCAGGAGGCGTCATCAGTACCTGAAGTGGAAACTTGAAGTGTATCACATACAACGCTCACACCCAGGTCTCGATCTGTATCAGTATATATCATAGCGGCTGTTCACAGCACTTGAGCTTACGTTTGGTATGATGGCACATCAAAATACTCATAATGTTAGTGAAGTTCATGAGGACTGAGAGAGAGAGAGAGAGAGAGAGAGAGAGAGAGAGAGAGAGAGAGAGAGAGAGAGAGAGAGAGAGAGATTGGTAAATACCCAAGCTTAAGCTAGGTATCCAACTTATTGACCAGTCCTTAGGAGTGGATGAGCAGCTGGGTTGACTGTGGACCGACTGCCGCAACCAGGATTCGAACCCATTCGCTTGACCGTGGGCCGCCCCTGAATGCGTCACGGTCAGGAACGCTAGCCACTCCACCACGGAGGTATCACATAACTGCAGTGCACGTCACATCACGAGAATGATAATGGTTACAGTTTCTCGTTTACGAGATAAGACTGAAGTCGATTCTAAGCACAAAATAGCGATACAGCGTCATCACCAGTCTGTCTTCCCTCCATCACACTAGTCTGTCTTCCCTCCATCACACCAGTCTGTCTTCCCTCCATCACACTAGTCTGTCTTCCCTCATCGCATCACGCCTGTTTTCCTTCCAGCTCGTCTTCCCTCCCCCTTCTCTCTAACACCAGTCTTCCCTCCATCAGACCGGCATGTCTTCCCTCCATCTTTCCTCCGCCGCACTAGCCTCTCCTCCTCCTCCTCCTCCCCCACTACGAGAGCCTTGCCTTCCCTTCACCACACCTCGCCTGCCCTCCCTCCCCTCCGGGAACATTTTGGTTTCCCTTCACTGGGCCATTCCAGCCTTCCTCTCAGCGCCTCACGCCAGCCAGGTCTTGCCTCACTTCATCACGCCGGGGTGCAGACACCCCGCTCACCAGCCTCGACAAAAGTGTTGGAGCTGCTGGCGATGGCGGTGGTGGAGGTCTTGGTGGAGAGAGTGTTGGTGGTTAGTGTTAATTAGTGCCACTGATGTAGGTGATGTTAATGGTGATGGTGAAAATGATGATGGTGATGATTGTGGTTGTGGCATTACCTGAGCGATAGTGACGGCGCTGGTGGTGATGCTAGTTAGGTAGTGGTGATAGCTGTGGTTGCTGCTGGTTGTGGTGGTGATGACAGTGGTGTAGATGGGCATTTTTGTATGGTTGTGGTAATGGGGGGGGGGATTGTGGTGCTGAGCCTATCGCTCTGGGTGTTGGTGATGACTGTGGTTGTAGTAGTGCTTCTGGTGTTGGTGAGAATGGTTGTGGTGGTATGAATGCTGCCCTTGGTGAGGGGTTGTGGTTGTGGTGGTGGTTGTGGTGGTAGGGTTTATTACCGGAAGAGGCGGTGGTGGAATGGCGCGTGTGTGACACGCTGCCGGCTTATCGCTCTGACACAGACGGTCCCCGGGTGATCAAGGCCAAGATAATCTCTCTCTCTCTCTCTCTCTCTCTCTCTCTCTCTCTCTCTCTCTCTCTCTCTCTCTCTCTCTCTCTCTCTCTCTCTCTCTCTCTCTCCCCAGATTTGCTTTCGTAAACATAATACTTCAAATCAAGCCTAAGGATTCATACGTATAATGTTGATTAATTTTACATTTGTTTTTAAAAGAGAAATAGAAACGGTGACTATCATAGGGCGAAAAACATTTAATTCCATCTTGAAAAGCGAAAGAGGATCACTCGAGCACTCAGACTTACTTCCAGGGAACCGTAACTAGTGGAATAGGTGCGTGTGAAGTTAACATGAAAATCAACCCGTCTAACCGTGAATAGTAATGTAAAGACGTTGAATGATTCTCATTTCTTGCAATCTTTAGAGATTAAATCGAACACTTTTGGGAGAGGTCTGGAGCTGATTTGGAATGAACCCTGAAGCTGAGTCGAAGCGAACACCGAACCTGAGTCGAAACGGATACGTCGATTGGATTCACGTCCACAAATGGTCAGACATGTTCTCGTTTACCATCAGAAGTTACTCCTTAAACAATTATTGCTAAATCTTGTTAACATTTATGCTCGAAATGTTGATTTCGAGATGGATGTTCCTGCTTGCACTGTATCACGGCGAAGCTAATGATTAGGATGATTTTCTATGTGTCTCTATACACTCATCCTACATTAACTGACAGCACGCTCTCGCCTTATACCAGTTCTAGGTAGAGATGCTTCATCTCTCTGACGTAGTACATCGGAACGATGTAGGATTCCTCTAAATCAGGACATGACGTCAGTAATGCCTGACTGTTCCATGCATAGTCACTGGGTCTTAAGATACACTCGTACATACACCTACACAGGTTGGCCCTCTTGAGTCGCGTTTGATAAGACATACATTCTTGTTCAAGTGTCGCTACATTAGTAGTGGCTGCTGTGAACATCATCAGGCTAAAGGTCATGACTAATCTATTTCTAAATATGACCCCTCCCGTTTTCGTATGTCTTAGGGGTCGCCTTTAGATGAGCTAAGGCCGTCTCGGGTAACCTCATCAAATTGTACGTGGGGTATCGTATGATAGCGCCAGCCACCCTCATTAAGGCATCTCCAGCGTGTCGAGTGGCTTCCTCAGCCGACCTCATCGAAGGTTTCATCTGACGTAGTATCAGTATTCTTATAAGATGCGCAGAGTTTTCTGATTACGCTCTCTCTCTCTCTCTCTCTCTCTCTCTCTCTCTCTCTCTCTCTCTCTCTCTCTCTCTCTCTCTCTCTCTCTCTCTCTCTCAATCAGTGGAGGGGCGGGGAGAGAGCCTTTGCTTTGCTGTCCTTTTTATTCTGCTTTTAAGAGGAACTGTATCTTTACAGTTGTGTTGAGTGCTAGAACACCGCGCTTGGACCATGGGTCTGTGTGCTTGTGTATTGATATAACTCTCACTCCCCGCAGTATGTTTTCTTTCATGTTGCATCATCTGATTTCAGCCGCGTCTTACATTATCAGGAGTTTGAGTCATAGGGTGGCAAAGGAGGCTAGGGATCTGGGTGCATTAAAGAACGTGTGGGTGGAGAGAGAAGTGTCCATGAGGGCAAAAATGACTGGAATTATAGTTTACCCGAGAGAGTTATATGGATGTTAATCTTGGCCTTTAAAAAAAAGAAAAGAGGGAGATGGATGTATTTAAATGAAATACATATGGACGATATTCGGTGTGAGGCGGGTTGATCGTGTGGATAATGAGAGGTTTGGTTGTGGATCCAGTTTAACTGAGAGAGCCGACCAAGGAGGAGCTAACATAAAGGATCTACGTGTCAATAATGTGGGGATCATAATGGCAACACGGGTTAATCAGTGTTAATAAGTTACTGCAGCATGCCTAGATCGAGGTCGTTGGTTGAGAAGGTACGCAGATATACCACTACGTTGTGATGATTGAGTAAAAGAATTACTGACTACCAGAGAGCGACAGGTGATGATTTAGCCTGATTTTATACGATATTACTAGTGTTATTCTGAAGAACAATATCTCTAAATTTTAGTCCATTTTCTCCTCTCGTTGGTAATACTGGTGCAACCGTAAGGAAATTTTCAATGTCGACGTTGCTGAATTTTTTTAAGTATTTCAAAACATTATATGAACTTGATTCGGAGTCGCTTCTTGCCTGAAGAGAGTAGATTGATTTCTTGTATTCTGTCCCCATATGGTCTATTACGTAAGGAAGGAATTACTTTATTTATTTTCTCTGCCCTGCTTCCAATTTAGGAATGTCCTTACCTGATTGGTGGGCCCAGAACTGCACCGCATATTCTAGGTAGGGGTCTAATTAGACTTACGTTTAGTGGCAATATCGTATCTTTGCTTCTGCACGTCAAGTTTCTTTTAAGAAATCCTTAATCCTCTTTTCTTTCTTGGCAGCTTCATTATAATGCTGGGAGAATTTGAATTTCAAGAAGTTGTCGGAGACATTGATCCTTGTATCCCTCACACAGCGTCCTTTATCTTGTGGCCCATCTGTTCATTATCGATTTTGTTTTGTATCGGGACGTGATTCATAAGAAGGATGAGTAATATGGACCGAGAAAGGTGGGAAGACGTGCTGTCAGTATGCTGAACCAGAGTACACAAGATAGTCAAGGTAAATCTTTGAATATTTTGTAGGGTTTTGGTAATGGATTGTGGGCGCTGGTTTCAGAACTCTGAATATGACACGTAGAGAACGAATGTGTGCAAATGAGGCCGTACTTTGTTTGCTACTGAAGATAACTCTATAAGGCGAGAGAAACAGGTATATTAGAAAATACTTTCGTATAACATTTGTTTTCCGTCGTAAATACCGTCCTTACAATTTCTTCGTCCAGGTTCAGCACGTCTCATGTCTCCTGTCTCATCTTTCCTTCTGTCTCTGAGCCGTACCACCTCACCTGTCACCTCTCCTTTTACTGTAATCCTGAAAGAAATATTTTGAGATCTTCGGACGTTATTTGCAATAAGAATATCAAAGATTAAAGGAGAAATGTATTGGCTCTCATAATTCTGACATGGTACCTGTCTTCCATGACAAAAGATGACATGATCGCCGACGTACACCAAGATCCTGGGTTACCGCTGCTGAGCAAAACCCATTCATGAGCCGCACCGGATCGAGACTGATTGTGTTCGAACCCTGGTCGCGGCACTCGGTCCGCAGTCAACCCAGCTGTTCATCCTTCCGTAGGGGATGGTTGATAGAATGGATGCCTGGCTTAGGCTATGGCATATATATATATATATATATATATATATATATATATATATATATATATATATATATATATATATATATATTTTTTTTTTTTTTTATACTTTGTCGCTGTCTCCCGCGTTTGCGAGGTAGCGCAAGGAAACAGACGAAAGAAATGGCCCAACCCCCCCCCCCCCCCATACACATGTACATACACACGTCCACACACGCAAATATACATACCTACACAGCTTTCCATGGTTTACCCCAGACGCTTCACATGCCTTGCTTCAATCCACTGACAGCACGTCAACCCCTGTATACCACATGACTCCAATTCACTCTATTTCTTGCCCTCCTTTCACCCTCCTGCATGTTCAGGCCCCGATCACACAAAATCTTTTTCACTCCATCTTTCCACCTCCAATTTGGTCTCCCTCTTCTCCTCGTTCCCTCCACCTCCGACACATATATCCTCTTGGTCAATCTCTCCTCACTCATTCTCTCCATGTGCCCAAACCATTTCAAAACACCCTCTTCTGCTCTCTCAACCACGCTCTTTTTATTTCCACACATCTCTCTTACCCTTACGTTACTTACTCGATCAAACCACCTCACACCACACATTGTCCTCAAACATCTCATTTCCAGCACATCCATCCTCCTGCGCACATCTCTATCCATAGCCCACGCCTCGCAACCATACAGCATTGTTGGAACCACTATTCCCTCAAACATACCCATTTTTGCTTTCCGAGATAATGTTCTCGACTTCCACACATTTTTCAAGGCTCCCAAAATTTTCGCCCCCTCCCCCACCCTATGATCCACTTCCGCTTCCATGGTTCCATCCGCTGACAGATCCACTCCCAGATATCTAAAACACTTCACTTCCTCCAGTTTTTCTCCATTCAAACTCACCTCCCAATTGACTTGACCCTCACCCCTACTGTACCTAATAACCTTGCTCTTATTCACATTTACTCTCAACTTTCTTCTTCCACACACTTTACCAAACTCAGTCACCAGCTTCTGCAGTTTCTCACATGAATCAGCCACCAGCGCTGTATCATCAGCGAACAACAATGTGTGTGTGTGTGTGTGTGTGTGTGTGTATTAGATGAGATGGCCTTGATTAGGGTATTGAGTTGCCTGTGCCGTCTCAACTACCGTAAAGAAAGATGCTGTGAAGAGAACAGGAGATAAACCGTGAAAGATATGAACACAAATAGCAAGAGGCGATCATGGTATTCCATAACAGAATGCCAGGGATACCATATTTTTTTTTCTATCAGTGAGCAGTGAGTACGTTGTCTGTACGAATACAAAAAAAAAGTGAATGGTGAGGATAGATTCAATTCGCGATTCAGCACCGCGAAAGAGAATAGTTAGAATATGTGCTGAAATATATCAGGGAACCCTATTTATTTCAGGGTACTGAGCTTGAAGATACATGTAACGCTGCTGAAACGCTACACGTGCTTAATTCGGTTTAGGTGAGTGGTGATGGAGTTTGATATTACATACAGTTTCTGTTATTGTTACCATCTGACTGTCCTGTTGAATATGAATGTGTTGCTTCGTCTTCCACGTTCGTATAAGCGGTTAGCATGGCTGAAACTATTTTAGTAAACGAATATGAATGCTGGTAGTTAGAGGAAATAGTCAATTAACAATGTATGTTAAACAAATTCTCTGTCGTTCTCTGTCGTTTGACAAGCGCTGACCTAACTCAAAAAGGTCCAGATGGAGGAGTTTCAGATCTTCTGTTACATATATTTCACGTACGGTTAAGAAACGACTTACATCATAGGTGTTTCAGATCCTCTGTTATGTTTGTTTCACGTACATTTTAAGAAATGATTTTTTATCATAGGAGGCTCAGATCCTCTGTTACATCTATTTCACCTACGGTTTAAGAAATGACTTATAATCATAGGTGTTTCAGATCCTCTGTTAATTTTTGTTTCACGTATGTTTTAAGAAATGATCTTTATCATGGGAGTTTCAGAACCTTTGTTACATCTGTTTCACGTACAGTTTAAGAAAGGATTTTTATCATTGTCGAATGTTATAGATCATCATTGGTCATTCTCCTTCAAGTATGTCGTAAAATCCACCACCGTCTTAGGGGGCAGAGAACCCTAACTCAGAGGTTAAGATGCCTCCACATATCTCACACTTAAGTGTAAAGTTCACCTCGCTTCCTTAGGGGGCGCTCCTCAGGTTAAGAAATACTACCCTCATTCGTCTTGGATAGAGGAACACCCACACGCCTCGCGCTAGCTCGTAAATACCACCAGTAGGTTTGAGACAAGATCCTCACATGACGCCCCCTTAACGTAGCCAGACACGCTGTTCTGATCACAAGTTACACGACCAGACGTATGTCTCCTGATAGGTAGTTCGTATCTACCGTTTTCATTGTTCAGTCCTCCCATTTTCTCTCCCTTCTCTTTAAAAGAAAAAAAAAAAAAAAATATATGTATATATATATATATATATATATATATATATATATATATATATATATATATTAACATTTATATCTATAATCACAAGAGGAACTGAGACAGAACCTTCTCGCCTGAACAGATGTAACATTAGCTATTCTGTTGTGTCCAGCCAGTGTAATTGATACTTGCAGTTTGTCTTCCGTTATATTTTTATATATATATATATATATATATATATATATATATAAATGTTAATATATATATATATATATATATATATATATATATATATATATATATATATATATATATGTACGTTGAAATGTATAGGTAGACGAAGAAATACCACAACCGCTCTCTAGTTATCACGTGTAAGGCACCGAAACCACAGCTCCCTATCCCCAACCAGGCCACGACCACCTTTTTATGGTGTATCTCGGACGCTTCACATGACGTGGTTCAGTCCACGTCGACCCCTGTATACGGCATCATTCTAGTTCACTCTATTCCATGCACGCCTTTCACCTTCCTGCATTTTCCGTCTCCGATCACTCAGAATTATTTTCACTCCCTTTTAGCGTCTCCCCATTCTCTTTGTTCCCTCCACCTCTGACACATATATCCTCTTTATCAACCTTTCCTCATTCATTTTCTCCATATATACAAACCATTTAACACACCCTCTTCTGCTATCTGAAGCACACGGGTTTTATCAACCTTTTATTAATCACTCGATCAAACCACCTTACAGCACATACTGTCCTCAGACATTTCATTTTCAACACACTCATCCTCCTCCACAAGTCTTATATATATATATATATCCCATGCTTCGCATCAATACAATAATGTTAGGACTACTATACATACCTTCAAACATACCCGTTATTGCTCTCTCAGATAACGATCTCTCCACACATTCTTCAGCTCTCGCTGGACTTACGCCTCCTCACCCACCCTCACTTCCGCTTCCAGTGTTCCATTCGCTGCCATGTCTATTTCCAGGCGTCTAAGACACTTCAATTCCTCTAGATTTTCTTCATTCACATTCACATCCCAACTGTCCTGTCCCTCAACTCTGCTAAACCTATAACCTTGCTTGAATTTACGTTTACTTTTAGCTCCCTCTTTACACGCACCATTCCAAAATCAGTCTTTAACTTTGCAGGTTCACTCTCAAATCAGCCACCAGTGCTGTATATCGTCAGCAAGCAACAAGTGACTCACATTCCAGGCCTTCTCATCCACTGCGGAATGCATACTCGCCCCTCTCGCATTTACCCTCCTCACCACCCCTTCCATAAACAAATAAAAAAACATGGTGACCTCACACATCCCTGCCGTTGATCAATCTTCACTTGGAACCATTCACTATGCTTTCTTCCTACTCTTGATAAAATCATATGTTTCCAGCAGCTTTCCTCCTCCACCGTGTATTCTGAAGACCTTCCAGAAGGCATCTCTGTCAATCCTGTCATATGCTTTCTCCAGATCCATAAATGCCACGTACAAATCCATCTGTTTCTCTGAGTATTTCTCACACACATTTTTCAAGGCACTTCTGGAACCAAAATGTTCCTTCCCAATCTGATGCTCTTTACATGCCTTCACCCTCTCAGTCACTTCCCTTACATACAACTTAACAGATGTACTCAACAGACTTGTACCTCTGTAGTTTGAACACGAGCCTTTACTCCTCTTACCTTTATATCATGGCACTATACACGCATTACGCTAATCCTCAGGGGCCTCACCATGTTCCATGCTTATACTAAAAATCCTAAGTAACCACTCAACAAAAGAGTCACCCCCTTTCTTGATAAATCTAACAGCAGTACCATCCTCTCCAGCCGCCTTGCCACATTTCATCATTCGTAAGGCTTTCGCCACTTCTTTTCTCTTCACCAAAGCACTTTCCAATGTCTCGCTTCCATACCACCCTGACCCAAACACCTTACATCTGCCACCCTGTCGTTAAACACATTCAGCAGTCCCTCAAAATACTCAATCCATTTTCTCTCTTCATTTCTACTTGGTACCATTTTCCCTGTGCCCCCTTTATCGATGCTCATATTTGTTCTCTTGTCTTTCGCACATTATTAACTATTTCTAAAACATCTCTTTTTTTTGTCCCTGAAGTTTAAGGATACTCTTTCACGCCAATTCTCATTTGTCCTCTTTTCCAACCCTGCACCTTCCTCTTGACCTCCTGCCGCTTTCTTCTACATTCCCTAATCATTTCCACTCCTTCCATGTTTGGACTATCCAAACGCTTATTTTTTCTTTCACTAAAGAGTTTACCTCAGCATCTCACAACCCATTACCCTTCCCAGTCTGCCCACCTCCCACCTTTCGCATGCCACATGCTTCTCTCGCACATGCCAACACCGCTTCCCTAAATACTTCTCATTCCTCACCCACTCCCCTAGCTTCATTTACTTTCATCTTTTGCCATTCTACACGCAGTCTCTCCTGGTACTTCTTCTCAAGTCTCTTTTCCAAGCTCGCTCACTCACACCACTCTCCTCCCATCGGTATTGTTTCCCCTTTTTCTAAAACCTCTGCAAATTCACCCTCGCTCTCATAAGACAGTGATCAGACATCCCACCAGCTGCCCTTACGAGTACATTCAAAAGTCTCTTCTACACGCCTGCCAACCAATATGTAATCTATATATATATATATATATATATATATATATATATATATATATATATATATATATATATATATAATGCGACAAAAAATGAAAAGAATGATGGAAATAATCGTGTGTTTTCCGCTCTGCCTCACCTGTTGAAACAGAACGTTCATGGCGCGGATATCAGGACTCTTCGTGTGTATAATTCTGCAGACTGGCCTCGTGATTGCTATCAGTTTACAACAGGACAATAGAGAGTCAAACTCAGCAGTTTTTGGGTAAACCGAGATAATGAATATCACATCGTCTGGTTTTCACCTAGAAGGGAACCTGTCACAGAGATCATAATACACAACAAAGGATCACATTCGTAAATGATGAAAAGAAATATTGTCAGACCTTCGGCGATGTTGTGTTGCTCATGTCTATTGCTTTATAGGTAAGCACAGGCTCAGGATCGAGCTTTAGATGGAATGAAACGCATCAAAAAAGATTTTCGACAATTTTGTTATTTAAGATTTGTGAATATCCCGGTGATATTGTACGAGTTATTTAGGACAAGGTAGAGACATTTGACGTAAAGAAGGAAAGGACTGTGTAAGGACACACTGAGAGACAGACTACTGGACAGAATTATGAAAGCAATGATTCTGAGTCAAATGATGAGTTTCTCTCAAAACACATCACCTCAAAATCTGTTTTGCTGTCTCGTTATGAGTTATTATACTATCTTAACAAAAGTTATTCCTTTTTTTTTTACTGATTATAACATCTTGATATATTTTTTATACTCATCATATCATCTTAAGAACGTTCTTTGCTAAAACTGACATAAACGTTTGGTCAACGAGCACAAAGAGTCAGAAGAACAGAGATGCCAAGGCTTGATATGACTAAGGGGCTGTATAGTGTTATAACGTGACTCAAGTCATACTCATGAAGACTTGCACCATCTGTTCGCCCATATGAGAACAAGCGTCTCCATCGTAGCGGCCTAACTTGTTTCCCGTCGTAGCATTGTTGTGCAAACTACCTTACGTCCTCGTGTGGATAAACCTGTTACTACCTTTTCCAAGGGTAGATGTTGTGGAGAAAAGACACACCACCCCCTCACCCCAACAACTACCCAAATGATCTCCCGTTTTCTCTTCAACGGAAGCTTCTCTCCCGTGTGTTCTGCGACTCATTCGGTAGAGTGTTCGTATCGACGGTTTCATCTGTTCCTGGAATCGCACTTGAGCTAACTGTCGACTTATCCAGAATCTTTGATCGGGGAATGACTGTAATGTTTGGGACAGTTATGGATCACAAATGGGGGAAAAAAATCTTTATGTCGAATTTTCAGATTGCACCTCTCTCTCTCTCTCTCTCTCTCTCTCTCTCTCTCTCTCTATATATATATATATATATATATATATATATATATATATATATATATATATATATATATATATAATATGTACTGTGTGTGTGTGTGTGTGTGTGTGTGTGTGAACAGAGAAATAGAATTTGTGATTAAAGCTCACATTTGCCATCATATCCTGTTCATGTCTACATCTCTTTGATAGTTTTACTGCATCATTCCATCGCAACTTTACCTCAGTGTAATTGCACTACAGTACATCTGTATTTCAGTACACTCTCATACCACCAGTGTACATTTCTACCGTTATGGCTTTATATCAATATCATCTCGCCATGTTCAAGCTTCAGTATAGTCTCATCTTTTTCATGGCTTTACTCCGGAATCCCCTTCCGTCCACCATGATTTTGCTTCGGATACCTTCCGCCTCGTAGCTTTTAACTCTCGGTCTAAGCTTTCCTTGCCCCGTTTACTCTCTGTGCACCTTTCCTACCACTCAGAGAGAGACCAGAGATGCCTGCCTCGATGAAACCCAAGAAGTAGGTTTGTTTTCTTCCTGTTTTCATATACCTCTGAATGTATTTCACATTGCCTTCGCTGGGTGAAAACCCTTTTCTTTGAAATAGATTATTGATTACACCATCGGTTCCAATATCATTTTTTCTACTTTGTGCAGAGGATCCACACTAACCAATATGATTAAACTCTCCTCCCTGATGTTCGCTAAAGTATTTGTTTCTAAAAAGAACTTTTCTTGACTCTTCCCGGTGAGTGTGGGGTGGGAAAAAAAAGATTAATGATACTGCTTAGGAGAATCTTTCACACATAACCGTGAGGGGAGAATTTGTTTGAAGATTTATGTAGATAACTCCGACTAAATAATGCAAATTTATACCATCTACGCCATGGAAAAGACTTTCCCTCTGAATTATGCATTAGGTTTACCTTCTACATCACAAAGGCTGGGTTTCCTGACCCCCCTCTGTAACTTAGGGCCCTTGATACAACATGGTCTATAGTTAGACTTAAGCAACATGAATAGTATAAGAACAGGACAAGAATCAAATGCCTTGTTTAATCACGTTAAAAACTATGACCATTGTATTGACTGGAGTAATGCCGTCTCAGTTATTAACTCTAACTCCAGTACCACGAGAAATATCATTGAATCTTCTGTTATTAAATACACAAAGAATTATAATCTTGATATTAATGGAGGTCTATACAAATTGGAAAACTGTATGGTTGATAAAATTCGTAAACAATTCACCTTCTTGTCCACATAACAAGTTTACGATACGCTCGTTGTCTGTCTTGAACAATCACGTGTTTACCAAATGGCGTCCTAGCTTCGTCTCTTCGATGTATATCAACTGACTGTTATATTTCTCTCTTGTGTCCCCCCTGATGATGTGATTATTACACGAAAGTGCACCTGAGAACTTTTCGTGTTTCATTTTCCCCGTGGACTCATGGGAATATCTTGATCACGTGCAAAATTTCCAATATATATATATATATATATATATATATATATATATATATATATATATATATATATATTTTTTTTTTTATTTTGTTTTTGTCGCTGTCTCCCGCGTTTGCGAGGTAGCGCAAGGAAACAGACGAAAGAAATGGCCCAACCCACCCCCATACACATGTATATACATACGTCCACACACGCAAATATACATACCTACACAGCTTTCCATGGTTTACCCCAGACTCTTCACATGCCCTGATTCAATCCACTGACAGCACGTCAACCACGGTATACCACATCGATCCAATTCACTCTGTTCCTTGCCCTCCTTTCACCCTCCTGCATGTTCAGGCCCCGATCACACAAAATCTTTTTCACTCCATCTTTCCACCTCCAATTTGGTCTCCCACCTCTCCTCGTTCCCTCCACCTCCGACACATATATCCTCTTGGTCAATCTTTCCTCACTCATTCTCTCCTTGTGCCCGAACCATTTCAAAACACCCTCTTCTGCTCTCTCAACCACGCTCTTTTTATTTCCACACATCTCTCTTACCTTACGTTACTTACTCGATCAAACCACCTCACACCACACATTGTCCTCAAACATCTCATTTCCAGCACATCCATATATATATATATATATATATATATATATATATATATATATATATATATATATATATATATATATATGCGTGCATGGTGCCGTTGTACAAAGGCAAAGGGGATAAGGGTGAGTGCTCAAATTACAGAGGTATAAGTTTGTTGAGTATTCCTGGTAAATTATATGGGAGGGTATTGATTGAGAGGGTGAAGGCATGTACAGAGCATCAGATTGGGGAAGAGCAGTGTGGTTTCAGAAGTGGTAGAGGATGTGTGGATCAGGTGTTTGCTTTGAAGAATGTATGTGAGAAATACTTAGAAAAGCAAATGGATTTGTATGTAGCATTTATGGATCTGGAGAAGGCATATGATAGAGTTGATAGAGATGCTCTGTGGAAGGTATTAAGAATATATGGTGTGGGAGGCAAGTTGTTAGAAGCAGTGAAAAGTTTTTATCGGGGATGTAAGGCATGTGTACGTGTAGGAAGAGAGGAAAGTGATTGGTTCTCAGTGAATGTAGGTTTGCGGCAGGGGTGTGTGATGTCTCCATGGTTGTTTAATTTGTTTATGGATGGGGTTGTTAGGGAGGTAAATGCAAGAGTTTTGGAAAGAGGGGCAAGTATGAAGTCTGTTGGGGATGAGAGAGCTTGGGAAGTGAGTCAGTTGTTGTTCGCTGATGATACAGCGCTGGTGGCGGATTCATGTGAGAAACTGCAGAAGCTGGTGACGGAGTTTGGTAAAGTGTGTGGAAGAAGAAAGTTAAGAGTAAATGTCAATAAGAGCAAGGTTATTAGGTACAGTAGGGTTGAGGGTCAAGTCAATTGGGAGGTGAGTTTGAATGGTGAGAGGCTGGAGGAAGTGAAGTGTTTTAGATATCTGGGAGTGGATCTGTCAGCGGATGGAACCATGGAAGCGGAAGTGGATCGAGAACATTATCTCGGAAAGCAAAAATGGGTATGTTTGAAGGAATAGTGGTTCCAACAATGTTGTATGGTTGCGAGGCGTGGGCTATGAATAGAGTGGTGCGCAGGAGGATGGATGTGCTGGAAATGAGATGTTTGAGGACAATGTGTGGTGTGAGGTGGTTTGATCGAGTAAGTAACGTAAGGGTAAGACAGATGTGTGGAAATAAAAAGAGCGTGGTTGAGAGAGCAGAAGAGGGTGTTTTGAAATGGTTTGGGCACATGGAGAGAATGAGTGAGGAAAGATTGACCAAGAGGATATATGTGTCGGAGGTGGAGGGAACGAGGAGAAGAGGGAGACCAAATTGGAGGTGGAAAGATGGAGTGAAAAAGATTTTGTGTGATCGGGGCCTGAACATGCAGGAGAGTGAAAGGAGGGCAAGGAATAGAGTGAATTGGAGCGATGTGGTATACCGGGGTTGACGTGCTGTCAGTGGATTGAATCAGGGCATGTGAAGCGTCTGGGGTAAACCATGGAAAGCTGTGTAGGTATGTATATTTGCGTGTGTGGACGTATGTATATACATGTGTATGGGGGTGGGTTGGGCCATTTCTTTCGTCTGTTTCCTTGCGCTACCTCGCAAACGCGGGAGACAGCAACAAAGCAAAAAAAAAAAAAAAAAAAAAAAAAAATATATATATATATATATATATATATATATATATATATATATATATATATATATATATATATATATATATATATATATATATATATATCGTTAACGAGATGGCCTTCATTAGGGCATTCAGTTAACTGTGACGTCTCAACTAACTTAAAGAATAAAAAAGAAATACTCTTGCTTGTTCTCAGTAATATATAGTCACGAATCCGTTTATTCGACCAGATTCTACGAGAAGAAAAAAGATGATTTCGCTTATCCAGCACGTGAAGACCTGCTGGTGAATAAGACCTATTGAAAAGCAGGCCTGCTTTCCTCTGAAACCCTTTTAGACAACTCGTTTGAAGGTAAGGTGATTACATACGCTAAGATCTGTAAGCAACAAGCTGAGTAATTGCTTACCCCTAAAATCTGATTGTAAGAACGCAAAGCGATCACTTACTCCAAAATCTGTTAATAAGAAAACCAAGTAATTACTTCCCCAAAATCAATTAATAAGAAAGTTAAGTAATTACTTACCCTAAAATCTATCAATAAGAAAGCTAAGTAATTACTTACCCTAAAATCTATCAATAAGAAAGCTAAGTAATTACTTACCCTAAAATCTATCAATAAGAAAGCTAAGTAATTACTTACCCTAAAATCTATTAATAAGAAAGCAAGTTATTACGTACCCCAAAATCTGTTACTAAGAAAGCTAAGTAATTACTTACCCCAAAATCTGTTAATAAGAAAGTAAGTAATTACTTACCCTAAAATCTATTAATAAGAAAGCCAAGCAATTACTCACCTTAAAATCTGTTAGTAAGAAAGTAAGGCAATTACTCACCTTAAAATCATTCTGACGTGCATATGTTCCTCCTCCTCCATCACGGTAGACTCTTGAGGGAATTAAAACATCTATCAGAGAGAACACAGTTCGAGCTTTTCATCATACTGAAGCCGGGAGAGTGTGTGTGTGTGTGTGTGTGTGTTCCGCTCGTGTTCGCGCTGTGCTTCAAGTGTGTGTTCTGCTCGTGTTCTCGCTGCGCATCAAGTGTCTGTTCTGCTCGTGTTCTCGCTGTGCATCAAGTGTCTGCTCTGCTTGTGTTCTCGCTGTGCTCCAAGTGTGTGTTCTGCTCGTGTTCTCGCTGTGCATCAAGTGTCTGTTCTGCTCGTGTTCTCGCTGTGCATCAAGTGTCTGCTCTGCTTGTGTTCTCGCTGTGCTCCAAGTGTGTGTTCTGCTCGTGTTCTCGCTGTGCATCAAGTGTCTGTTCTGCTCGTGTTCTCGCTGTGCTTCAAAAGCCCTGAACGCTTTTACCTGTTCAATTCTCCAGTACGCTTCACTGCATCAAGGTCTGGTTATTTCCTGAAGGGAAAAAATGAATATGCTTCTCTGAAGAGCACTAGTATTTTTTTTGTCAAATATTTACTCAAGCATTTTAATACGTTATTTCCCACATATTCTCCATTATAACATTCAGTCGTAATATCCAGGAGCTTTGCATACCATTTATTTCAGACTTTTACATAGAACAGTAATGAAGTTACAATCTCTCATATATATATATATATATATATATATATATATATATATATATATATATATATATATATATATATAGATATATATATAAAATGTATGTGTGTGGTGCTCGTGTTGCTCCATTTCTTAACCTTTTATAGATGTACCATGTCTTTAATGTAAGTATGAACACACACACACATACACACACACACACACACACACACACACACACACACCGGCCAACACCAGCAGCTCATATGGCAGCTTCGCAATAAATACACCTCCCTCCCTTCCCTGTCGCTACAACCTCCTCTCCTCCCACTCCCCACCCTCTTCCCACGGACCACCCTCTTCCCACGGACCACCGTTCGTCACCACCACTGGCTTGTGTCTACCAGAGCTCGTACAGACAGAAACAAGAGCAGTCCTACACCTACCATCGTGAACGTCACAGAGAATCCGAGAATAAGTGCATAGATAAGCGAGTTAGCCTCTCAGTTATCTCTTAGTTGGGCTATATGGTATGTCAACTACTGTATTACTGTAGTTATTCATCATTCAACGTTCAACAAAGTGCCTCATGTATAAACCACAGTATATGCCCTGCGTAATTTTTCAACCAACTGCATCATGTATAAACTATACCATTTGCCCTGTGTAATGTTTATCTACGTGCCGTATGTATCAAACCGTATAGTATTTGCCCTGTAAACACTCTTGTATACCTGCCGCCTGGACTACGTAGATGTATATCTCATTGACGGGCTTGTCAAAACGCGGGAGTATCCACCGTAACCTTGATCTTGAGGGTTTTTTTTTATGATTGGTTAATTAGGCACTCTTCTGACCTCCCAGTTCTGTGGTATCTGTAATACCTCAACTGTGAACTTTCAGCCTAAGATCAGTAAACTGCTGTTTATTTTTTCATCTACTTACCCCCAGCCTAAGCCGTGTGTGTGTGTGTGTGTGTGTGTGTGTGTATGTATGTGTGTGTGTGTGTGTGTGTGTGTGTGTGTGTGTGTGTGTAATTACCTATTTCTACCTCACGGTGAAGGGGATTTACAGTCGCAAGGTCCATTTCTTGATGACGCCACTCGTACTGTGAAGGTGCATCTCCACTTCTTTTTTAACGAGTTTCTTACTTAATTTCATATGTCCTCTGGGTATTCCATCCATAACATCTTTCGAAGATGTGTTTACTACCTGTATCATCAGTGTGTTTCAGAGACTTATAACTTGTGATCAGGTCACTCCTCCGTCCTTTATAATGTTTCAAAAACTTAAAATTGTGAGATCAGGTCACCCCCTCCGTGTTGTCTTTTCCATGGTGGGCCTCTAGCCTTTCCATGTAACACAGCTTTTTAAGATACCATTTTTGTTGTTCTCCTTTGGACCTTTGTGCTGCTTTCGGTGCGGTGATGACCCAACTAGAGAGGCATTATTCATATTGTAGTTTCAGCCACATGTAGGACGTGAAGACCTACCTAAGTACTTGCTTATCCGTGAATCTGAATGTAGTTTTGGTGTTCGCTGGCTGACTGCTCGTGTCTTTAACTATTCTGTTTAGGTTAAGGGCGATGGTGACAGGTTAAGGACGGTAGTGGCAGGTTATGGGCAATGGTAACATGTTAAGGACGGTAGTGGCAGGTTATGGGCAATGGTAACATGTTAAGGACGGTAGTGGCAGGTTAAGGACGATGGTGACAGGTTAAGGACGGTAGTGGCAGGTTAAGGATAATGGTAACATGTTAAGGACGGTAGTGGCAGGTTAAGGATAATGGTAACATGTTAAGGACGGTAGTGGCAGGTTAAGGACAATGGTAACATGTTAAGGACGGTAGTGGCAGGTTAAGGACAATGGTAACATGTTAAGGACGGTAGTGGCAGGTTAAGGACATGGTGACAGGTTAAGGACGGCAGTGGCAGAATGAATATATATATATATATATATATATATATATATATATATATATATATATATATATATATATATATATATATACACCATAGTAATATGCCATTCATCAAACAGTAATGGTACATGGCCTTTGAAACCGGTAGAAATAGCGTGTAAAGTGAAGATGAAAACTGAAATATTGTAGCAATATAGATATGGTATCGGTGGATAATATGAAACGCAGAAAATGGTGAATATCGGGGTGGTGTTACACAGTATAACGATGGGGGAAACAACATTGTGGAAATATACATATAGTGTATTAGAAAGAAGATTATTGTTCCGTTTAGTGTCGTGAACAGTAAGGCTATGTAATGTCAGGGGGAACTGTATGGTGCAAACAGTAGCTATATTGTGAGTAATGAAGGATTAGGTAGATGATTTATTGGTAAAAAATAGTGATATGCAAAGTATATGGTGATGATCATGACACGAGAAGAAAAAAGGCTTTTTTTTTTGGACTAATGCTTCACATAGGAGTTCTGTTTTAAGCTAACGATATGGTGATTGGCGAACAATATCGAGAAGTTTGTGTAAAAGATTGATAGATGGGATGAAGGCAACAGAACCTTCAGAAATCTTGTACAGTGCCAGAATATACGGGATGGTTTGGAAGATTAGTAAAATGATGAATATTTTACTGATGATCTCGCAATTTGTGGTGACCCTACTCCCACTAGCTACGGGGAAAGTTAGTAATATATCGAGTGATTTATTTGTTTAGATATTGTTTCAGTTGATATAATCTGCATTGTAAAAGGTGTTTTGCGATCATGTTTCAAAATGATCGTAGATTACATTTCAAATACTGATTTGGTGAGTATGTTTCCATGATTTTGTACGAGATACTATTTGGTGATAGTGTTTTAAGCGATATATATATATATATATATATATATATATATATATATATATATATATATATATATATATATATATATATATAATATATATATATATATATATATATATATATATATATATATATATATATATATATATATATATATATATATATATATAAAGATGTTGAACGATGTTTGAGGAGTATGTTTCCGTTGGGTTTATCATGAATGTTGGTCAGCGATCGCATTTCACCTGTTTCTTATGCTAAACTCTGGTTTTAACTGACTCACTCATTGGTGATCATGGTTTTAACACGGTTTATATATGATGCTTGTCGACTGTTAATTGGCGATCATGCCCGAAATGATAAACATATGTCCGTCGTTATTTACCGACCATATTTCAACTGACTGGGTATCATGTACGATCAAAGGAGCGAGAGATAGGTCGACTGGCTCATCTGAGGCCGCTATACTCCACGATCATCTGATTTTGGTCGATGTGTGTCTAAAATGGATGGACGTGCATGGGCGCAGCTGCCTCCTACCTCGGAACCCTTAGCTCACCTCACCTCACCTCGCGGTCTGGCTAGGTATTGGTCAGTGTGGCTGATGTTGTTATAATATCACTGCAGAGGTTTGCCTTCCTACCTCTCATTTACTCTTCAAGGGATTTTAGCAAAGATTACATTATTTCTGGCCTTCAATCACTCGTCGTCAGCCTAACGTAAAAAGGTTTCCTTGAAGTTCTAATGGATATTTATAATCAGTATTATTGTTCCCGTTGTGAGATATGAGCACAGTGCATTGCCACTGACCTAACGAGCCTCTGGAATTGGTACAAACGTTTAAAGTCGCATTTCAGTGGCAAAATGTTCAGGAATTGCGATTTTCTGGAAAAACAAAAATAAGCAGATAAGGGTGGCAACGGTTCGAAAACATAAACAAGTCTCTGAAAACGGATATGAAACTCTTATCAGACCATAAAGCGGATACGAACTTCCTGTCAGCCTATTAAAAGCAATATATGTGTTTACAACAGCGTATGATAGCAAAGCCAAAATAAATCTGCGTATCTGGTTAAGATGTTTATGATGTTGACAACAGAAACATGGACTGCTTTTTATTTCAACAATTGCTCTACAGACGCAATATATATGTATATATATATATATATATATATATATATATATATATATATATATATATATATATATATATATATATATTATATTGTATTTTGTCGCTGTCTCCCGCGTTAGCGATGTAGCGCAAGGAAACAGACGATAGAATGGCCCAACCCACCCACATACACATGTATATACATACACGTCCACACACGCACATATACATACCTATACATCTCAATGTTATATATATATATATATATATATATATATATATATATATATATATATATATATATATATATATATACACATGTACATAAGTCATAGTGTCTGCCCTTATTCTTTCCCGTCGCCATCCCGCCACACATGAAATAACAACCCCCACCCCCCGCATGTGCGCGAGGTAGCGCTAGGAAAAGACAACAAAGGCCACATTCGTTCACACTCAGTCTGTAGCTGTCATGTATAATGCACCGAAACCTCAGCTCCCTTTCCACATCCAGGCCCCGCAAAACTTTCTATGGTTTACCCCAGACGCTTCACATGCCCTGGTTCAGTCCATTGACAGCACGTCGACCCCGGTATACCACATCATTCCAATTCACTCTATTCCTTGCACGCCTTTCACCTTCCTACGTGATCAGGCCTCGATCACTCAAAATCTTTTTCACTCCATCTTTCCACCCTAACATTTGACACGTCGTCAGTGTCGAGTCACAGACGCTTTCTAGAAAATGTTTAACTCCTTTATGCGGTAATATTGATGAAAGGGCCGTATACATTCTCACTATCTGTGTGGTCTTGTTTCACCACAGTCAGTCTCAGCTACGTCTCTTCGTTGTATATCAACTGACTGGGATATTTCTTTCTTGTATCTCCCCTGATGATATGATTATTACACGAAAGTGCACTTTGGAACTTATCGTGATTCATTTCCCTGTGGACTCAGGAATATACTTGGTATATATATTCTTATTGTTACATTCATCATCACCCTTTCTTTCTAATAACTTTAAGTCTTTATGTCGTAATTGCAGTGGGAATCTGAAAATACGTTTCTGGCACAAGATAGCATAAAGGACTGATGGCTTTGGTGGGTTGCTCGAACCCGGACCGACTGGCATAAAAGAACTCTTTCAGTTTCATACAATTTGCATAATGTTACAACCGGAAAATACTTTTTTTTTTCTCTCTCTCTTCCTTTTTTTTACTGGTCTTTTGTTGAGGGATAGTGATTTTACGGACTCCGAGCCTCGCCCTCAATCAAGGTAAAAACGCTCGCCCACGAGTTTATAGCCATTACACCGAGTGAAGTCAGACGATTCCTTCCATAAGTAGCTCGTCCAGTCGAAATCCTCGAAGTCATTAGGGATCTGAAATACCCGTTTTAAGAGATGATACTACGACCTACAGTTGGTGCTGGTCGAAAGTCCCTCGGGTGGGAGGGAGTAAATGATCAACTCGTCTTTGCTCCGGCCAAAAGGAGAATAGATTTATCCTCATAGTAATGGAGATATTGAAATTCAACACAGCTTCCCCTAACAAGCGACACTGAGAAAGGGTCGCGAAACCTCGGGTGTTAGGCATGATGAGAACAGGTTTAGCATGATATTGTGTCGGTTCATTAATCAGAATAGCGTCAAGTTAGGATTTACATATATTCAAAGGAAAAGAAATAGGAAAGTGAAAAGAGGCCATATGACTCTCTCCTTCGACAAAGTCTGAGGATGTGACTCCTTCCTCCATAACTGATCCTCTTGGACGCTCAGTATAAAAGATAGCTGATGTATTACCTTTATCAACAAGGGTTCTGATACCCTCTCTTTTCGTACTAGATTCTCGTAGTTTGCAAGCCAAAAATTGCCACACGGTCCACCATTGCATCTGCCACCTCGTATTAGACAATTAGCTAGCTGCAGGTCAAAGCAAAAGAGTTTGTGATGTATCGGTTAGCGTCCCTGACGGTGATGCCTGAGGTCAAATCTGTGTAAGTTCGAGTCCTGGTCGCGGCAGGTGGTCCACATTCCCCCCAAATTGTTCCTCTTTTCCGAGTACCGGCATAGGTTAATATATATATATATATATATATATATATATATATATATATATATATTGTTAATAAGAAATTGATGAGAGCACTTATTTGCTGTGCCTTCTCAGCTGAGATAAAAAGAAAAAAATATGCGTTATGAATATATTAATACCAGCATATCCTTCTCCTTCTCGCGGCCATATGAATAAAAGTTATATTTAGCAAAAAAGGAATTCTCGTTTAGTAGACACAGGAAGGAAAAGTAGATGATGAGAGGGAGGGAAGGGAAAAGGGAAGGATTCGGAGGAAGGAATGGAACTGATGCAGTAAAAGGGAAAGGAACTGATGCAGTAGGAGGAATGAAACGGATACAGTAAGAGGGAAAGGAACGGGTCGAGGAGGAGGGAAAGGAACGGATGCAGTAGGATGAAAGGAACGGATACAGTAAGAGGGAAAGAAACGGATGCTGGAGGAGGGAAAGGAATGGATGCAGCAGGAGGAAAGGAACAGATGCAGCAGGAGGAAAGGAACGGATGAAGCAGGAGGAAAGGAACGGATGCAGCAGGAGGAAAGGAACGGATGCAGTAGGAGGGAAAGAGAGAGTCAGGGAGAATTTACCCTCCCAAAAACAACAGCACGGGCGTATTAGCTAGAGGTGGGGGCCCCTGGAAGCCGCGAGGGTGGAATTAATTAGAACAATACTTCACGTTAAAGTAGTTAGGAAGGGGTAGGGTGGGGATGGGGGGTTACGGTTCCAGAAAGGTTAGGCTCCAAATATATATATATATATATATATATATATATATATATATATATATATATATATATATATATATATATATATATATATATATATAACATAACGCTGGAAAAACATGGCCAGTTGGTGGAGGTTAACTTTGGTTAGAGAGAGAGAGAGAGAGAGAGAGAGAGAGAGAGAGAGAGAGAGAGAGAGAGAGAGAGAGAGAGAGAGAGAGGAAGAGAAGAGAACGCTACTTAGTACCCCCTGCCAAGGGATTGGGGCGGGCAGGGCTGTTGTGGTTGGAAGGGATGGTTGTGGTGAGGGAAGCAGTTGCGACGAGTGATGGCATGTGTGGGGGATGATGAGCAGCTACGTCAGGAGGGAGGCAAACTGTGGAGCGGTTGTTGCCGGCGGTGTATAACCCACAGTGGAGGATAATTGGAAGCATCTATGTAAGTCAGGTACTTTATTCTGGAAGTTTTGGCTTCAGTGAAATTAAGGATAAAAGGAATATTTCTCGTTCTGTAGCTAAGTGATGTCGGGAGATAGAAATCACTAACCTTCTACCCTAGCGTTGCCAATGGCCCACACGGTCAATCATACGACTCAACCCCTTGGTAGGCGTCATGGTGTCTAGCTAACGGCAGTAGCTCACAGCCAGACAGCTCTCGGGAGCAGAAGCAATCACAGTCGATCATGTAAGACTGTGTCACAGTTACCCATCACGCCACACACACAGCTGTGAAAGATGATAATTGCAAAGACCATAGCATCGTCAAGTCTTATGATTTCTGATTATGTCATATAGGGTCTACGGTATCATGAATATTCACGTAGTATTAAACAGGCATCAGATATGGCTTTATGCATATCCTTTTTGAACTGGTCCGTGATGTAAGGCAAAATCTCTTTTAAGATTTTTTGGTAAAACAGATTTTACGCGAGAGAGAAAAAATGATAGTGATAGCGTAAATAATTAGGCTATTATTTATTACTGCAGATGTGTTTTCATTGACTTTACCACCGAGCTGGTGAGATGAGATTTGCATGGTTCTAATCCTGCCATCACACTCATGGTTTCCACAGCATTTTCTTCATCATTACGAAATGAATGAGTCTTGGTCCTGCTTCTGTGGAATGTCACATTGCTCTCACATAAAGCGTGAGCGGCGTCAGTTTGGGTTAGATGTATCCATGAGAAATTTACTTGATGGACATTTGTTTCTTTTGATTAGAATTTATTCGAAGAAACCCTTCGTGACGGGATTAAACTCAATATCTTAATCGAAACTCGTTATCCTTATTGTATTCCTCTCTAAACGTCCTATATGAGATAAAAACAGAATTAATATGAAACTGACAAAAATATAACTGAAGTTAAAAAGATTTGTTTCTTTCCCGATCAAGTTTATCCTTGTGTTATCTAGGGTTGTTTCCAAAGCTCTGTATTATCGCTACTGCTTTATTATAATGTAACTCACTTATCAAAGAGTTGCTGCTAGACCTCGCGTGCTGGAAGTTACACAGCGAGTAAAAAGTTACCATTAGCGAGGCTGTATCACTGGGGTGCACAGGAGTGTACATTACCCTGCTACTGGAAGAAGTGTCGTCTTGGGCTACAGGAGCCCTAAGAAGGAGTGATTCTAGAGAGATTAATATACCGGAGGTAATACAGAGAGCCGTAGCTTACGGTGGTGAATAACGTATATAATAAAGTACTGTAGAGTCACTTTCCAATTTATTCCTCTAATGGAACAGACGCAATGTATTGACTGTGTGTGGAACCCTCGAAAGATAGTCAAGAACCATATCATAATCTTTTTATCTGATTACATTATTCATTTTCAAAATCTAAATGTTCGATTGTGAAGATTAATGTTATGTACGTAACGTTTAATGTGACAATCATTTTATCATCCAGGAATCTCTTCTTACATGGAGACTGCAGATATTATTATATTACAATTATCGCACAATTTCTTTCATCTAGATTTTCAAGAATTAATTTCGTGAGGATTATCATAAACCAAACCTCAAGTTAGTTATTTCCATTTTTATCATTTCCTCGTCTCATTCCGTTCTCATTAACAGTGGGAAAGATAAAGAGGCGGACGGACTTTCAGCTTAACCACATAGCTTAAGTCTAGTTAAGGTGATGTAGTGAACACAAAAAAAAAGTACCAGCTTAGCGTACCTGTGTCATGATCTTTTACACTGAAGACACTTAAGATGAGTTGTCGAGAGAGTATACCATCTGTTTACATACCCACCATATATGGGACTGATCACGTATCATGGCTGCTGGAGTCCAGACTAAGCCAGTACGTCAGAGACCTGGGTCCAGGATTTGTCATTAAGTCTTTTCATGCGTGAGTGACGTGTATGTTTATGACCTCTCGATTTTAATAGCCAACTCAGCAGCTGTGAGTCCTTTAATCCAGAGGCAAATGGGTTTTTTAATGCGTTTAAGTACCTGCCTCTAGTATTTAACATGTGCTAAATACGAGGAGTAGGGAATATTGATGTACTTATTTTGGGGTAGAAAGAATTACGTAGGAGCATAATTTTCTTTCTTTTGAGTCCTTTGAGTTCCTGAAGATAGTGTATAGTGTATATTGGGATACTGTATATCACTCTGTATCTTGGAATTCTGAACTCTGATGCCTCCTTTTCACGAAGAGCGGACTTGCGGAATGCTCTTTCATTCTTTTGTCTTTCACTCTTCTTGTAAACTTATTGTTTTCAACCTTTAAGCGTCGGGTCTGCAAACATCTGAGGAGCTGTGATCGATATATTCTCTTCTCACGTTCCCCATTTTCTTTTCACACAAGATGCCATGTCTCGGTCACAGTAAGAAAACATTTGATTTTTAAGAAATGGCTTGTCTGTAACATTTCAACATAGACATACTAAAATATTTCCTAATCTCTGGGGAATCTCGAACATCAGATTCGCTGCAGGAAAGCATTTCTTGTACCAGTGACGCGAGTGTTCAGGTAATGATAGAAAAAAAAAAACATCATTGGTAATCTGATTATGAACAGCGGACCACAGAAGAGGAACAGAGGGTAGCCCACGCTCATGTTTCCAGGGAGAGGTAGCCCTCACTCATGTGTCCAGGGAGAGGTAGCCCTCACTCATGTGTCCAGGGAGAGGTAGCTCACACTCATGTGTCCGGGGAGAGGTAGCCCACACTCATGTGTCCAGGGAGAGGTAGCCAACACTCGTGCGTCCAGGGAGAGGTAGCCAACACTCGTGCGTCCAGGGAGAGGTAGCCAACACTCGTGCGTCCAGGGAGAGGTAGCCAACACTCGTGCGTCCAGGGAGAGGTAGCCCACATTCATGTGTGCAGGGGGAGGTAACCCTCACTCATGTGTCCAGGGAGAGGTAGCCCTCACTCGTGTGTCCAGGGAGAGGTAGCCCTCACTCGTGTGTCCAGGGAGAGGTAGCCCTCACTCGTGTGTCCAGGGAGAGGTAGCCCTCACTCGTGTGTCCAGGGAGAGGTAGCCAGCACTCATGTGTCCAGGGAGAGGTAGCCAACACTCATGTGTCCAGGGAGAGGTAGCTCTCACTCATGTGTCCAGGGAGAGGTAGGCCACACTCATGTGTCCAAGTGAGAGGCACCCAGCCCATGTATCCAGTAATACATGGAGAAGAAAAAGTACATAGCCAAGGCAGATAACAGGGGAGCCTTATGGTCTAAATACAAGTTTATCTGCAGGAGGATTGTAGGAGTGTCCTTAATACCTAGTTTATATTGATGGGGATAGGATAGTAAAGCAAAAGGTTCCTCTCCTTACCAACCCAGCACACTCTCCCTTGTTCCATCTCACTCTCCCTTACCCCAACACACTCTCCCTTGCCCCAACACACTCTCCCTTGTCCCACCACACTCTCCCTTGTTCCTCCTCACTCTCCTTTGCCCCATCACATTCTCCCTTGCCCCACCATACTATCCCTTATCCCACCACACTCACCCTTGCCCCACCACACTCTCCATTGCCGCACAACACTCCCTCTCTGAATCGTCAACTGGCATAGAAGTTGAGGGAACGCCATGTGCCTTGGAAATAAGATATAACGATATGGAAATTTTACGGAAGAGGATTATCGGAAAACCTGTTATCTAATCACAAACAGAGATGTCAGGCAGACGGCGTCTAGGGATACAGCTTTTGACAGTCTGCAAGAAAGACTGAGCAGCAATTGGTTTTCGTCAACGAAAACTTATTTTCAACTTTTCCTCCTCGACTTACACGAAGTTGTTGCCGGCTTGTGTGAGCAGAGGACAACGGAGCGAGGTTTGCGGGGTTTTTTTCTTTGTAGGATAAGAGGTAGGAAGATGAACTGTACAGTTTACAAGAATATGTTAGGACTATATATATATATATACCTCGCAAACGCGGGAGACAGCGACAAAGCAAAAAAAAAAAAAAAAAAAAAATATATATATATATATATATATATATATATATATATATATATATATATATATATATATATATATGTATGTATATATACCAGGTACCCATTCATCGATCAGAGGATTGAACACCTGGGTTTGGTGTGGGCCACCTCCTCTTGTTTATGATTCCTCTTGTTGCGAAAAGTTACCTTCGGGAAGATTTCCTGACGAAGAAGAGTGTGTACATTCCTGTGGAAAAGAAGATAAAGACTGCGTATACCAAAGGAGTCCGTCCTTTTCCTGCATCTTCCTGTAGCGCAGTCTTGTGAGCTGCAAGAGTCTTATAAAAGGGATCCTCGTGTAATATATCATAACAATAATGATATTTGACAACCCAAGACGATTATGTGCCCAGATAAAACGCGCCAGCGCTCCGGAGCCGCCGTACCAGGAGAAATTAATCTTGGAAAGAATAAGAGTCGTGTGCCACACTGTACAACTTAAAGCTACTAACCCAGCGACCCACGCCAGAGGTGCCACTTAGCGACGACATGAACGCGGAGTATTGGATTTATGGCTGAGGCGACGTTAAACCACCCAGTGTCCTCCTTCCTCTCCTGATATTAGGTCATATAGACCTCTCAGGTGCAACTTTCGTCATTTGACTAAGGCTGAAGCCAAGGTTCCTTCAGTTGTCCACGCAGGCATGACCCTCTCTCCATCACACAGTGAGTCAATGGCCGTCCGTAGCGAAGGATAAGATGACTAGGGGGGAGCTTGCTTGCTGTAGTTGATTCCTAGCGCGTCACATTGGCTTGATAACACGAGAAAGCTGAGAAGATTTCTTGTCTTGACAGTCAAGGATGTCTGGTGGAAAAGGATATATATATATATATATATATATATATATATATATATATATATATATATATATATATATATATATATATATATAGTTATTGAGACAGTAGGATATAAATATAGATGGTGGATAAGCCATTGAATAGTTCTGTAGAAATGTGTGGTCCGAGACAATAGTGTAGCTGTTGTAAGAATTTCTGGAATGACATGAGGTCGCAAGTTCGAGACCCCCCGAGCCAGGTTGCGAAGCAGCAATGAGACACTTGTGGGTTTACACTGATCTATGGTCAGTCTTATGACCCCATGGAATCATTAATTTACCCAGAGCATTCGTGAAGGTGTCATGTGAACACTTCGAATGATGAGCCGACCCTGGGTCCAGGACAGTAGTGAGGTTGTCGTGTGAACCCTTGGGATCACATACTGACCCAGGGTCGAGATCGGAGTAGCGATGCCCTAAGAGTAAGTAATACTTAAGGTGAAATAACTTGATCCAAGAATTGGGGTGGGAGAGGTTGTCATGTCATGAGAGCAACACAACACAATATATATGTCACTCAGGACTTGTAGTAGGGTACTGCCTGTCATCACCCACACTGATCCACGCTAACATCCAGTTGCTTGTAGTTTCGTTGACTACCACGGTAAAGGACGGTAGTCATCGCATCAATTTGAATAGGTGGTCGTGGGTGTTAGAACATCGATTGGATGTCGTGTCATGTAATGGGTGGTCGTACTGCTATGGATCTTGAGTCAGGAGTTGCAACAACCTTGAGGATCGAGTCACTACCTCTCTTGGCCTTGGATCAGCTCGACCCCATACCCTGGTGTTGGTCATGTGACACCGCCATCTCAACACACACACACACACACACACACACACACCCGGAGTCCACAGATGATTGGAAGTCGTCGAATGACACCTTCACTCTCGACCCAGATCTCGAGTCGATTTATCTTGCGTTTTCTCAGGCTTCGTCAGTTCCATTAATCCCAAGTGATTATATGATTGACGCCTGGACAGTTCCTCATCCCAAATGTTCCCATGATTATTACTCGATCAGGTTGTCATCCCATGTGTTCTTGTGATTAATCGTGGGTCAGGCTATTGTCCCAAATGTTCCCATGATCAACCCTTGATCAGTCTATCATCCAAAGTGTTCATTTCATCGTCCCAGTCTTTTCATAACACGGGTTGATCATCGGCCCGGGGAGGTTGGTTCTGTACAGAACCTCCCTTCACCAGTCCTCACAATATCCACACTGCCACCCCGGACCCCAGGTCAGGCCTGTCATCCAGGCGTTGCCCTCATGACAGCCATGCATGCTCCTACCAGCCTACCAGACCTCACCTCACCTCGGCTCGGTTAATCAGCCATGGTGTTGGCTCTCTTTGACTGCAGGGCATATCACAAATACCCCCCCCCCCTCTCCCAAGTGTAGCGCATTCATATACACATTCATACACATCCATGCACACTACTGGACCAGTCCTTGCGTCTGGTGATAACCGACGCTGCCAGTATTAAGTTCACAGCTTGTCACCGTCATAACAGCGACTTTGCGATGGTTCATCTCCCTCAAGAGAGCACCTGGTTACCCCTCAAGAGAGCACCTGGTTACAAGGACATAGTTGCTCCAGGGTGAGAGGTGAACTTTTATCGTCCTCTCCGGTACTGTCTTGGCTGGAGCTCCGGTGAATCTCTTCTTTATTGTTTTTTCTTTCATCTCTGTATTTCCTTCTGTCGTGTGTGTGTGTGTGTGTGTGTGTGTGTGTGTGTGTGTGTGTGTGTGTGTGTGTGTGTATGTATGTGATTACCTATTTGTACTTTATGGGGAGGGAGTTTTACAGTCATGAGGTCCCATCTCTTGAATATTCTCTAGTATCATACAATCTAGATTTATATATATATGCCCTCTGCATTCAAGAAAACCCCTCAGTCATTTTGCTCCATTCATCCACCACTTTTATAGTATAGAAGTATTCATCTATCTTTTTTCTTAACGAGTTTCTTTTTTCATTTTATGTAAAATGCTTTAGTTGCTGTATGCCAGCCTCTCTCGAAGAGCTATTCTCTCTCTCTCTCTCTCTCTCTCTCTCTCTCTCTCTCTCTCTCTCTCTCTCTCTCTCTCTCTCTCTCTCTCTCTCTCTCTCTCTCTCTTTCTCTCCACACACACACGTTAGCGTTAGCGAGGTAACACCAGGAACAGATGAAGAAAGGCCACTTCCGCTAACATCCAATCTCTAGCTGTGTCATGTGTAGATGCCCCAGGATCCCCTTTTATAGGAGTTCCAGTAACTCCAAGGCTGCGCCACTAACAGTAGCATGGATATGATGGCCTCCTGTAGTGTGAGGCGTTCTTTGACGAGACTCTACTCCCAGCGACACAACCTTGCCAAAGGTGGCCATTTAGAAAGACATTAATGAATATAGACATCGAAATGTATATGAATATAGATACAGTGACCGTCATATGAATATAACAGAAGACTCAGGGAGAAACAATCTGTTGATATAATGTCCCCATGTCTGCAAATGGTGTCCATTTGACATGACAAGAGTACGAACCTCAACACATGTGAAGCTGTCGCCAGCAAAATGCGTCGCTGATTGATGTCTCTCCAGCGGAATTCTCAAATAGTCAGTCACAGCGTCCGTAAACGGGCCTCTCGTGAGCAGCTGTTGCCTCCTGGGGGTAAGGAAAGTGCGAATGGTGGCTGGCAGGAATGGTTCACAGTTAAATTTGTCATGCACAAAGGCGCGAGTGACGGAATTTTCACGTTATGGATTCTGAGGAGGAAATGGAAAATTTTTCCCCATGCTGGAGATGTGAGGAAATGGTCGAAAAGATTTTGTTTTATCTTTTCGATTCGGACGAAAAAAAAGATAAAATGCTTTTGTAACGAAATGAAAAGATATGAAAAGTAGGGAAATGAAAGGTTTTTATTTTTACATAAAAACAGACGGAAAGTAATGACATATACAACATTTTTACGGTCAGAAATGATGTTTTACCGATGTATTTCGTCGTGTCTTTTGATCTTTCGCAGTTGCTGGAAGTATTGCCGACGTCAGCAAAAATTTCGAGTCTGAAAGTTTCTAAACCAAACGCGAAAATGTTCGAAAATTGCCATCGAATTGCCGAAATGGGCTGACAAAACTTCAACTCGAACCAAAAAAAATAATAGGTGTATGCTCCATTACTTATCATATCTAATTATGTACAAATAAATAGTGATTTCTTTTCAGTTCAGACTTAAAAAAGAAAATGAAGAAATGAGTTTGAAAATAGTGTAATGTAATGAATTAAGGATCTTGGCCGTACAGAGTATATAGTCTGGGGTAACGACAACTTCTAGAAGAGCCCATTAGATCATATTAAGAACCTGTATTGTCTATTATAGACTGGTAGTTCATAACTTGACGTTGGCGTACTTAATACCCTTGATAGCCGATGGGATTAAAAGTCCAGATAAGCGACCATCCAACCACACATTCCTGTCCTTCCAGTCCTCTGTTAAGTGAAGTAATCATATCCTTTTCTCCAGCCAATTGTACCTAGACTGGAATGATATTGATACTATGGTTGTGTCCGAGAGGGCGAACAGTACTGAATTATTGAGATGCTCGTGTGCGAAGGTGACAAGTTAACAAATTAAAAGTTTTGCTTGTAAATAAGACGAGGTGGGAAGTAACACATTCAGAGATTTGCTCGTAGATATAAAAATACAGAATGAAAAGTTTCATCTGTGAATCAGAATGTATGAAAAGTAACGAAATGAAATTCATAATCAGTTAAAATATATGAAACATGATGAAAGTGTTAATTGCTGAGAGTGAGGAGATAAACAGAAACGATATCAAAATTCCAGGATGACATTAGAAAGCGATTAATAAAGTATGAATTTAAAAGCATTTTGTCGTAAACCAGAAATAATGAAAACTAATGAACTGAAACATATCGTGACTCTCTTCATGAGAAGAAATGCAGAGCAACGATTACAGGTTTTTTCGTAAATAGAGAGAGATGAAAGTAAGGAATTACAAGTTATCTTACTTTTGAATTTTGGGAAGCGAATTACAATTACGATTTTTTTTTTGAAAGTGTCAAAAGGTCTTGGGAGTAGCAGAAGTTTAGGATTAAGTTATGCGTATGGAACAATGTTGAGATAAATGTCACAATTCGATTGCTGAATTTAGTGACCCGACAACACAACATATGGGGTGTGAGTGGTAAGGAAAACTTAAAGGTTTCAAGAACAGTATCAAGCAACGAGAATACGTGTGATGCCAGAATCATCTTGAACTCCTGGGAAAGGTGTTCTCCTTCTAAATTGGTAGATATACCTTGATATTGTGACATTATTAACCTTAACAGTTCATTATACTTAAGGTCCAAATACGTAACCGTTAACCTTAAGGACCCTGTAATGTAGCGGGGTATGTGTATGGTCTTAGAATGATCTTAAGCACCTGAAGAAACGTTCTCAGAATGTTTCGATTCGTGGTTATCACTTGCGTTTTGATGGACTTAACGAACCAAATACTCGATAGCCAAACTACCAACATCAAAGGGAAGCTCGAGGCAAATTAGAGCCACTTTACGATATTCCTAAATATGATAATCATTTCATTAATGATATTCCTTTCAGATTTCACCCTCAATTACCTAGCGCTATTTAATTACAGTAACTTGCCTCGCGACGCAAAGGTTCCTTCCAAATTGCATTTTGATAAGCGTGTTACGGCGTCTGCTCTGAAATTTCCGGTGTTTGATTCGATAATTAGCTCGATATGTGTGTGTTATCGCCTCGCTTCCATTATGGCGGATCAATACTACCTGAATGAGGCACTACGAGTTGGCTGCGCAAGATCTCGTACCATCGAGGATGGTGAAGGGAAGGTAGTGAAGATATCCCACATCATCAACACTGCAGAGACTGACTCCCAAAAGCCAGGAGAAGGGGGAGGTGGGTGTTCTTTGGTGCCGTACTTATTCCTTGTGTGAGCAGCTGTTTCATACCTCCTCCAGGGGGGTTTATTTCTTCCTAGTATGGAGTACTGCTAACACAGTTGTGGCTGTTCATCCTGCACATGGATTATCTAGAATGCAGTCAAAAACCTGAAGTCCTAACTATGTTTTTCCCCGTGTAGTTTCTGTCGCTAAAAGGAAACATTATATATATATATATATATATATATATATATATATATATATATATATATATATATATATGTGTGTGTGTGTGTGTATAAAACATGTACTGGACACATGAAATAGATGATAGATAGAGGATTTGAATTCAGTCATTTCGAGCGGCAGGCCGGTAGAATTGGGTTGGAATCCTCCTCGTCCATTGCTAAATCTTTATTATATATATATATATATATATATATATATATATATATATATATATATATATATATATATATATATATATATATATATATATATTTATTTATTTATATTTATTTTGCTTTGTCGCTGTCTCCCGCGTTTGCGAGGTAGCGCAAGGAAACAGACGAAAGAAATGGCCCAACCCACCCCCATACACATGTATATACATACACGTCCACACACGCAAATATACATACCTACACATGTCAATGTACACATATATATATACACACACAGACATATACATATATACACATGTACATAATTCATACTGTCTGCCTTTTTTTATATTTATATCAGTGTGTGTGTGTGTGTGCTTGATTATTTCTTGCTATGTTATTCTACGTGAAGGTGTCCTTGTGTCGAATAAAATAGTAGAATATAATGTCAGCTCTAGCCCCTGCATGTCTCCACTATCCCAGTCTCCACATTTGTCATGGTCGATGTTCATTATACAGTAAATCTGAAAAAAAAAAAGTGATGTTGCCGAATTATTCTCCGAAAGTAACCAGTGTGTGGATTGTACTACTTCACGAATATACGACCCATCTCTCGCCTAATTACACGTATCATTTGTATAGACCATTGTGTGCATAGTGCTCGCTAGCACTCAGGAGGAGAACGTGTCATGAGTTACCAACAAGTGGGTGAGAGTGTGTATGATCTTAGAATTATATTAAGCACCAGAAAGAAAACAAAAGATGTTCGAGTTTTCTGATCAGTGACTAAGATTTGTTGATGGCAGCCTCGCCCATCGTAGCAATCGATTAGACTTTTTTAGACTTAAAAGCCTCATGACCAACCTGCCGACCTTGACCTACAACACACAACCTTTTCTGACGTTGGTACTTGCACGGAGGCATCAGAAACTCCACTGACCTCTACCCCATGTCTCTCTAATCCATGTGTGGCTGAATGGAGTCGATCTTTCTCTTTTTCTCACATTTCCAATAGGTATGTGCCTCAATGAGAGCCGACTGTGTATACAGAGAGAGAAAGAAAAAAAAGATGCGACACTTTGACTTGATTGACGGTGATTTTGTGCCGAGAGAATACCGGATCGTTTTGACTTCGTTGCCGGTGATTGTACAAAGAGGAAAAACGAGTCTTTTGATGTGCGCTGATGTGGTGGGATCATACGCTCTGTGGGTAGTGACAGCGGTCGCCCTGTTGGAACCGTCTGTCACACACGCGGCATTATTTCGCAATCTCTCGTTTGCCTTGCTTACTATTGCCTCACTGTTGCGCATTCTGTTTTTTTTTTCCAGTCTAGTGTGAGCGAGCTGCGCCGTGCCAAGGAGACTAGTGATGTGGATCGCTGTTTTCCGGCGAGTCTGCAACCGGTATTTTTCTGCAGTTCCGCTGTGGTCATTATGTAATCAGAACGTCAGTAAAAACACACTCAAATCATCGAATCAAACCCCAGGACTTGCAGGGGATTTACTGGAATTCCCAGCTCCACAGAAACACGCATGCAAAAGCCAGTATTGAGTGGGAGCGACATCGCGACCCAGTTTTAATAAACAGGTGGCGCAGGCTGATTGGGCGAGACATTTGAAAAACTCCTTTTTCTTAATGAATGAATTTGATCTCTTTTAAATTCAAAGACAGCGGTAGAGAGTGTCTCGTCATTTGATTACAGTTGTCATTTGGAGAAGTGTCTCAGGATGAGACCTTCCATATTACCCGTCCGTGTTAGGCTCTTCTTCTGCCTCCTCCTCCTCCTCGCTTTCCCTCTTCTCTCCCAGGGTCACTCTGTCTCCATCAGTTCCCCCTCGCGTCGTTCACTTTTCTCTCCTACAAATCTCATTTTCTGTCTTTTTCTTGATGATGAGCCTCAATTAAACGTGTCAAGTACACACTTTCTCCGTTTGTTCTCTTCATTTTCATTTGTTTGCCTTAAGCAAACAATTGATGAATTGTACTTCAGGTTTTGTTTGTTCATGAAAACATCTGCAAGGTAACAAATGATCTTAAATGAGGAGCCTCGAAAAACGGAGGAAATGCATCTGATAATTTGGTTGCGAAATTAGTTATCTTTATTAGTTATATTCGTTATCTATATTAGGTGAGGATGTCCGCAAGATATCTAACCAGTCACATAAGAAATTTGATAAGACGGTAAAGATATTCTGGTAGAAAGAGAAGCAATATGAGTTTTGAAGTAAAGAGAACCATTGATTATATCTATAAATGAGAAAGGAAAATGGATTTCTACATTTAATCAAAGGTAAGACTGCATCATTTTGATTACATTATTAAGCAAGACTCAGATAATTGTACAAATGTATTTGATTTGAATAAGGTAATCAAAGAAATTAAGACAATATAGAGTGTTGTTGTATTTATATAAGCAGGTAACAAGAGATACTTGTTGTCACTTTATGAATTTCGTAGACCCTGTTCCTATTTCTGTGACATATAGACACGTATAACTTACTACACACTTCTTTTTTTTCACCTTTTGAACTTGACTTTCATGGATGTTATGAATGTTTCTTTGGCGTGATAGGCCTCCAAATGTGACACACGATACCAACTGGTGTGCTTAAAAGACTCGATACTGTCTTTCGGCCAATGCCCAAAGAAGAATGGAATGAAACGTGACGACATATATGGGTGTAAATCCAGACACGATGCTCGCGTCTCTTGTGATTTCCTGAGTGGATTGACGTACATATACTTTGTGTAGGCATTCTCTAAGGCGCTGCACATTGCCTTGTTTCGACTTAGACTCGGTAATATGCGAACCCTCAGAGTCCACATGTTACCTATTTGATGATGTAGCTACGTCATACGGCCCTGAGAGTTCATACACAACTCTTTCACGATACAGACACATCACACGAACTGCGCCTCGTTGTCAGAAGAGAGAGAGAGACACACCACACGACCGGTGGGGTGCTACACACATTGCCTCCTCTACACAGACGCGAACCAGTGACTACTGCTACCGTCCCTGATGTAATGGACACCTCGGACAGCCTTAGCTAAGGGTCTATATATTGCCTCATATTACCCTTACCCTCGACGTTATAGACGTGTCTCCTGGGCCTCGAGGTCTGAACGCTCTCTCGTCGATGACGTAGTGACGTCAGAAAGCCCCTTTGCGGTCTCCTGTGACGTCACCCAAATAGGGAAAGCAGAATTGTGATTAATCCGCTTTGCCATTTCATCCAACGGTGCTTACGTAATAAGGCGTCGTAGATATTCATGTTCTGTTGAAACACTTTGAGACGTCGAGACTTTAGAAGAAGAGAGAAAAAGAAAAGTGAAAAAAAATATTTATTCATCGTTCCAAAAACTCGATCCTTCGGTGCCTCGTTTGGGGGACTTATGTCGTCTAATTGGGCAGTTCCTATCAAAGTTTTCTCCCTAGAGAGTGTGACTTGGGTACTTCCCAGGATCTCTAGACTTATGAAGATAATTTTGCTAACTTTTTACATTCACTTAACGTGTGCTGGCCAGCGAAGACGTTATAATGGCCACTTAGAGAACCTCCAGGGACTGCCTGTGTGCATATTGTAGCTGCGTGCTTGAGCGACGTATCAAACTTGTAAGTCAGGACGTTACACACACTTCACAGCACCACGGTATCTTTAATGTCAACAACACACACACACACACACACACACACACACACACACACACACACCATCACTGGCGATAGTGAACCGGTAGACTACACAGAGTTTTATTTCATTGTTCTTAGAGGACTAATTGATGGTAATATTTGTTCGTGAAAACAATTGTCTGTTCTTGCTCGTTACATCTCCTGAAAACTTTCCAGGAATAATTCTCGTAAGAAACTTAAGTACGTAAGTGTTGAGAATTTTTAATGTACGCACATATGTTCCATTGAGACATGAGGATGTAATTATTTCATTTCAATAACAGTGTGAAAAGTTGCGTCTGTTTGCATCTTTATCTTGTAAATTTGTTATTTTCTTGATAACCCCAAAAAGGTATTCGTGACAGACATTTCATGCCCTTAAGCACCAGTCTATTAATCTTTCACCCTTTTCATCGTTTGTCTGTCTTGAAAACTCCTCACCACTTCAAGTAACTTTCCCCCCACAATATTCCTCGCAACCTCCAAAGGGCAACTCTGTTAAACCCTGTCATACGCTCGCTGCAGAGCTATAAATACCACATACAAACCTCTCTCTATCACTGGGTATTTCTCACACACATATATTCGTTAAAACAAGCACCTGATCCACACATCCTCTACACCACTCCTGAGGCCAAGCCTTCCCTCCATTCTCTAATGCTCTGTGCTTGTATCCAACATCCTAGTTACCCCTCTCCCCTACAGCCTACCAGGTATACTCAACAGATTTAAACCTCTGTAACTGAAGCATCCACTTTTGTCACCGTTGCCTTTACATAATGGCACCTATACATGTGTTCCACTAGTCCTCAGCCACCTAAACCCTCAGCCATATGTGCATAGATAAACCTGTTGGAATTTCAGGTAACGAAGGGTAAATGACCATCATGATGAGCATTCAGAAACTACTGGATGTTTTCGTAACGATATTCCTTCCCATCCTGCTCGCAAAATACAAGAATTTTCACCCAGTTTGTAGTCGTCTGGCATTACTTACAATTACGAATTTGATAGCATATATCTTTTATTAGCTCATTTAGAAAAATTAGATGGCATCTATAAAACACATATGATCTGGGATTACGCAAAAGCACTTTTAGATTTTCATGATATATGAATTTTAATGTTTCGATCTTGGTTGAATGTATTTCTCAAAATACAGAATAATGTTTGGAGGGTTTGCAGAGGGAGCTGGAGAGAGGGGCGATGGTCAGATGTTAACAAGGGTGAGGTGAAGCCAAGCGTTGGGAGAAAGAGGGAGAAAAAAAGAAGATAGAAGAGCGAATGAAGCGGATAAGGGGGAATGGTGGATTTAGCAAGGGAGAGAGTGTGCGTTACATCTGTAGTTTATAGAATAGATATAGACCTTCCTCATGAAATGAGTGTTCGAATTATCTTTATCTCTGGACGCCTCATATATAGCAGTGTTCCTCAAACACGACAGAATTCAATGTATAGAGAAAATAGAGGCCCCAAGGAACCAATTTTCCGTAAGTGGGGAATCAGCTTTATGGTAAACCCTGGTTTTGCCGACCATCACTCACGCACCAGCCAGCCAAGCAGATCCCAACTGCCCGCACACATGGTGCGCGCCTGGCTGACCACAGTATTCCACTGTAAACATTCATCTGAAATGCAGTTCGCCGTTTCAGATTTATCACTTCGTGGGCTCCCGTCCCGGCTGAGGTATATATATGGTGTGTATCATGAATTGTCTTGATATGCAAACATTTATCCATCATTTGGGATACACACACACACACACACACACACACACACACACACACACACACACACACACACACACACACACACACATAAACGTAAAGAGAAAAGAAGAGTCAGACAGACAGACAGACAGACAGGCAGAGAGGGTCAGAGAGAGAGAGAATACTTACTTATACTTATTCATACTTACGGGGTTTTCTCAGAGGACAGAGCTAGAGCTCAACGCATGAATAAAGAGCTGCGAAGAACGAGTCGTGTGAGTTACATGTTGTCAAGCGTTATGTGTGATAAAGAAATACTGTGTGTTTCTGGACCCAATAGTCAGGCACTTATATGTACGTGAGGAGGGAAGAAGAGACACTTAACTGCGTCAAAAGAATGACACTTAACAGCCACTGACGCACTGGTTCACTGCACCGCCGTCGTCGTATGAACCCTCCCAGATACCCAGGCGGTGAGCAACGGTCGCATACGTCCTTAGAGTTGGTGGCTCCCTACCACCTATGACGGAGAGAGAGAGAGAGAGAGAGAGAGAGAGAGAGAGAGAGAGAGAGAGAGAGAGAGAGAGAGAGAGAGAAAGAGAGAGAGAGAGAGAATTTATCCAAAGGAAGCAGTTGCACAACATCATTCGGGAGGCGCGTGAACGCCTCACTAGCTCCCCTATAGCTGGCGGGGATAAAGCCATTGGAAGAGACCATGAGAGCTCGGCGGTACCGCTGAGCCGTCATGAGCAAGCCTTCTGGGAATGACGAACCCGCCCAAGCCTTCGAGACAGCCATGAGAAAATCTTCGAAGAGGATAAACTGATGTAGACTCCCGAGGCTGGTGTGCCTAGCTACTAGTAAGTGAGGAGTAGCTAGGGTAGCACATCGAGGTCGTGGGATGTTCTAGTACCTAGGGCAAGAAGGCGGACCTTTCCATGAGAGCAACGCCGACGATGATAGAGGAGCCCAGCGCTCGGTGAAGCAGGAGGAGCTGTCATGAGAGCGTAATCTAAGGATGATAAACTGATCGCGAGGGACTCGAGGCGGAAGCTGAGCTTCGGTGACCACAACACACTGTGGTCGGTGAGCTGACCCCAGGGCTCTTGGGTCAAACAATGGAGGTGTCACAAGGGCGACGCTGAGGAATGATAAACTTGCCCAGGGTCCGAAACAGCGGCGAACTTGTAATGGAATCACCAGCCGAGGATGACTGATTGACCCAACCAGGATCTAAACGCTGTGGCGTTTTCTGTTTCCCAATAATAATATGCCAGTAACACGGACCCCTGTATTCTTCTTCTTCTTCTGTAAACACATTAACAGTACTCTCTCTCTCTCTCTCTCTCTCTCTCTCTCTCTCTCTCTCTCTCTCTCTCTCTCTCTCTCTCTCTCTCTCTCTCTCCTGTTTTCTGTCTGATACCAGTAACATCATCATCTTGATTGCCTTCTGTATTTACAGTAGCGTATACGGTACAGCAACAACCTGTCGCTCATATATAGACTGCCTTCTGTATTTACAGTAGCGTATACGGTACAGCAACAACCTGTCGCTCATATATAGACAGTGTCACTCCCGTCCATCGCCATAGTCCTAGAAGCGCGTGTACCTCCTCCAGTATTCTCTTTCATTCTCCTTCCAGTCATATCCTCCTGTCGTCCATCTTCTTGTAAAATATGTCCACTCCAGTTCATCATGCTATTCAGACTCTGTCGGGGGTCTCTTTCATCACTTATAGATCCCAGAATTTCTTTTATTTTCAGTTGAACCTCCACCTCGGTTTCATTTTGCGTTTGTGGGAATTTTCTGGGATATGGACGTGGATTTTCGGTTTGTTTTCATATCTTAATCCCTGTTACCTAATTTTTCCTTTGTAGTTACATGGGGGCTGATGAGAGCGAAATTTGATTGTCTTGCATTTTCATTATACATTCACTTCAGGTATTTCCATATCAGTTGATGGATAACTATATAGTATTTATTGCTGGTAGTGCTTCATCCATTATCAGTTTCTCTTCTTTTCGCAACTTGAATTGGGAAGGCATGTCTCTTAAATCAATTTCCACTTGATGAACTCTATTCAAATCTGAGGTTCATTTGATATGAACGGCGTCACACGTACTTAAGCATTAAGATGAGGAGACAACGATAGTTAACAAAATAGTTATGGTAGAATGTTATCACTTTATCATCGTACAACCCTGATAACTCTCTCTCTCTTTTAAGGTTACACTCGACCCAGTGTTGTAGATTGTATTGTTCTACAATTCCCCCTTTACTGGTTGTGAGGATATCATGTTTTCTCTATCCTTCCTTACTGTGAAATATCCCACAGAAAATATTTGGTAGATTCCATCCCCCGTTTTGTACATTCTGTCTCAGCGACTACCAGCAGACAGGACGAGGGTGACCAGTGTCTTGGATGAGGTGGCGTTATAAAGCACTGCTGAACTGTATGTTGCTGGTCGTATTACTCTTCAGAGGGAGACATAACTGTGTAGGGTGGACAAACCAGATCAAGGTTGTGGTGATGCTGGTCGTCGGGAGGTCATCTTCAGCAGCAACGTTATGTTTTTTGAGGCAGGGTCATCAGTTGAGGTAGGGTCATCTGCTGAGCAGAGGTCATCTGCTGAGGTGGGGGTCACCTGCTGAGGTAGGGTCATCTGGTGAGCAAAGGTCATCTGGTGAGCTAAGGTCATCTGCTGAGGTAGGGTCATCTGCTGAGCAAAGGTCATCTGGTGAGCTAAGGTCATCTGCTGAGGTAGGGTCATCTGCTGGGGTAGTATCATGTCCTGAGGTCGGTTTATCTGCTGAGGTAGCATCATATCTTGAAGTAGGGTCATCTGCTAAGGTAGCGGTCATCTGCTGGGGTAGTATCATGTCCTGAGTTAGGGTTATCTGCCAGGGTAGAGTCATCTATAAATGTAGCGTCATCTGCTGAGGTAACGTTTTCTGTAGAGTACGCGTCGTCTGCTGCCAGTGCGTCTTCCTGTGGGTTTACTACATCCGCTGGAGCAACGTCGTTTGCTGAAGGTAGCTTCGCCCGCTGGGTAACCAAGGTTTCGTCGTCCGTTGGAGCAACTTCGTTCGCTGGGGTGGTTACGTCGTCCAGCAAACCACCTGGAATGTATACCTCAGTAAGCCCTATACCATGCATCTGTACACTCTATGAATACCTTCAATTTCTCGACTGCACCTTTTCCCGTATACAACCCCTTCCTTTTTTCCCTTCCCTAAAAAACCCAATAACATAAAAAGGCTAATGTAAATCCTAAACTGGAAAGGAGAAGGTTAGAGCATGGACTGGACACACACGAAGGAGCGTATGGAATGAGAGGCGATTGTCTGTTAGGTCAGAGATGGATATGTGTATAGATATAGTCGTCACGACGCGTCGGTGGTATGTGGATACGAGTCTGAGGCCGTCAACGCAAGTGGGAGCAAAAGGACGGATGTTTAGGAGACCAAAGGCCTGTTGACGGTATATGTCCTTTGAGACGGATTGATCGTGAAAGTTATGATAATGTCAGGTCAAGAGAGGTGTGGTGAGTCGCCTGATCAAGGTTTGCTGAAATGGTTTTGAATGCATTTCAAGGATGAACGAAGAAGGAATTGTTCAGAAGATATACGAGTCAGATGCAGAGGGAGCAAAGAGGAAGGGGAAGACCACGAAGAGGTGGACGGATGGAGTGTGTTAGGCTTTTATAGGTTTTTAGAGCTTGGACATCAGGAGGGCGGGCACTGAATGATATTGATTGGGTCACTGGTTTATCACACGGGGTGGCCTGCTATCCTTTAATATACTGAACAAGGGCAGAGAAGACGATGACAATAAACCATGGAGAGTTCTGTGCTCTGCTATGGTTCGCTTATTCGCTGATACTTCTTCGCTTAAGAATTTGGGAGATCTTCCGTGTTTATACATACTCACACAAATTAGAGAGGGTTGGGTGCATCAGACGGTGTGTACAGGGCAACACATAGAGAGTGGTCATGGTGAGGTGGTAACCCTGGAGTGGAAGGATTCAATATTAGGGTCACGTTGGCAAATACCTTCCACAGATCAGATCCGTCTTTAACTTACCACATCTGAAATGCTCATAGCTGAATGATGGTCCCCACCCACCCCAACTTTCCCTTTAAGAGAACTTGCGATTAAACAGGATTCCAGAACAGAGTTCGTATTTGAAATAACGGAAACGTTTCCCTAATGCGGCGGTCACTCGAGATTTAATAGTGTAAACGTTTCTCCAATACGTTGGTCAATAGTGGCTTTTGTGTTGGAACAAGACACTGTTATCTTGGCCAGTTACGATCCTGTGTCCGTGCTGGTTAATACGGTTCACCAGCTCTTTCCCAAGTCTGGCCAACACAAGACGTAGCCACACCCCCCCTCCATAAAAAATTCTGGACACGCTACCAGTCACAGTTTCAGAGCTGTGATGGATAAGGCCATTTTTTTTCTTAACGTTTTGTTACATGTAAGAGGCGGCAAGACATCAAGCTTTCAGAGGGCCGGGGAAAAATGTCAGTTGAACAAGTACCTTGCATTATATATATTTTTTTTCTATGCTCCGTATCATTATATATATATATATATATATATATATATATATATATATATATATATATATATATATATATATATATATATATATATATATATATTATCCCTGGGGATAGGGGAGAAAGAATACTTCCCACGTATTCTCTGCGTGTCCTAGAAGGCGACTAAAAGGAGAGGGAGCGGGAGTCTGGAACTCCTCCCCTCCCGTTTTACTTTTTCAAAAAAAAGAACGAACAGATAAGGGGGCCAAGTGAGGATATTCCCTCTAAGGCTCAGTCCTCTGTTATAAACGCTACCTCACTAACGCGGGAATTGGCGAATATGTATGAAAAAATATATATGTGTATATGTATTATATGTGTGTGTGTGTGTGTGTGTGTGTGTGTGTGTGTGTGTGTTTTAGGGGAGGGGACTGTTTCATGACACTGGTTTATGATCCTCACTAGGCACTGAAACGCATTATTTACATCTGAAATGATTATCATTTCATAATATAAGAGTCCAGTGTCCATAATCGTATAATATCATAATAGAAACATAAATGTTATTACCTGGCTGATATGATGATTGGCATGAAGATGAGCATAGGATAAGAGAGTTTTCGGTACACTGTAGTTTTTGCACATACCTTTGGCTTCTCCTTATCTCTAGATCCAGGAAGGGTAAACTACTGGTAGTCTCTTGTTCTCCAGTAAGGTACATAGAATGAGACAAGTTATTCAGTCTTGTCAAGAGGGTATCAGCATATGAATGAACTGGCCAAAAGCATGTTATCAACATACCTAAACCATACGAGATAATATGGTTATATATTTCTTAAAAAGAAAATCTTGTTTCAGACCATAACATGTGCAAGTATACAAGTGCTCAGAGGAGACAAGGGATTACCCACAGTCATGCGAAGCTGAGTAGAGTATTTAACCCTTCAAAGTCAATGATGAATTAGCATCGATCGGTCAGTTTGACGGTAGTACTGGCTAGGCATTCCACCACTATTGGAACCAGTGATCTATGGGAGGAGATACAATACACCGATGATAATGAGAACATATTTGAAGAGAGACTTGATATTAAATATCACAAAGTCTCGATTCATACTGTACTGTAGCTTACATTTAGGAAATTGAGTTTGTTGACCAGATTTACGCTGATCCGGATGAAGGAGTCAGTCACCGTGCACAGAAAGGATGATGATTAATTCTATTGAAAGTTTTGTCAGTTCGTACGTTAGCGATCCCGCTGAGCTTATGATATGATTGTTGGGTTTATGCGCCTCCACCAACCCATGAAATTATTCAAGTGTTGTATTTTGACTGTTTTGAACGAACTGTTTAGTAAGGTCATCCCTTCCTTTCTGTAACACTCCTGAATTGTCGAACTCTTTTTGAACTTCAACTGATAAGTTCCAGTGGAGGTCGTTGTATTTATAACGATCAATATAGTTCAAGGATTAATCATTTTTGTTTTTTTTCATTTTAATCACTCATTATTTCATAAAAACTACAGCACTTGAACTTGCGGCATTTTGTATGTAGACATTTTTTTCTTTTCATTCTTTGTCTGATTCTGAATAGCCCTAACGAATCCTTGAATTCAAGAGCTATTAGTACAGTCTGGTCAAAGAGCCTCCCTCTTCAAAAGAGTCCGTATCCCGTCCCTTAGCCCGGCCTTGGGGCTGGCTGCAGGTGGCGCTTGTTGGGAGACCCTAGGTGCCTTGGGAATCTGTGGTGTATCTAGATCTATATAGATAAATAAGTACACACACACACACACACACACACACACACACACACACACACACACACACATACATATTTATGTGTGTGTGTGTGTGTGTGTGTGTGTGTGTGTGTGTGTGTGTGTGTGTGTGTATGACCACGAAAACTGGCAGACCAAACACTCAGTTATGAAATAGTTCCCTCCTAATTAATAGTAACGGCCTGTCTTAGATTTCTAGAAATGGTGGCCATTATATGTACGATCCCATAAAAGACCAGATAAAGTCGAGAAAGAAGGAATGCAGCAAGTGTCGAGTGACGGGGCGCTGTGTTGGCTGATTGTTGGAAAGAAAAACAAGATACACCGCAGATGTGATAGATCTCCCTCCTACGGATGGGGGGGAGCATAATATACCGCTAGTGAAAGGGCCGAGGATTCGATAAAGGATATCTATCTACCTCTGACCTCCCTGTAATCCTCCTCCGGGTGGATACCCCACGGCTTCTCTGTCAACCTCCTGTCGAACAGACAGAGAGACAGACTGTGGTGCGCAATGTTCCTTGGTAACGTTATCTAAGCTGTAAAATTTCGACCTTAAGCATGAAAACCGAAGGATTCTTTACCGTCACTTCTATTTTTTCAATCTTCTATAATTATTTTTGAATTATTTTTTTTCCTTTCTGTTTTGAAATACTTTTAGCTGCCACGTATACTGATACCAGAATCCTTCCGTCTGTCTTGCCTCCTTCATCGGTCGGAAACCGGCAGCGTTGGATAGATAAACACATTTACCACAGCACTCCACACCGACGCCACAAGAGACATGCTGTTCGATCAAATCGTACATAAAAGCTCCATTTCTTCCCGTGAACGTGTTTGCTCAGGTGCCATAACCAACAACATCGACTGTCACAGTTATGCCTTACAGAAAGTTTGAGGTACCTGTACACGTTTGCTCAAGTGCCACAACCAGCATTCACTACAACAGTAAAGCCATGTAGAAAGTTGTAGGTCCCTGTAAACCTGTGCCGAGGTCCTATAACCAACACTGTTTGTAGACAGTCAAGTCAGTGTTCATATTTTTTTTTCCACACCACCTGTCGTTTGGTTGTGTGGCATATGACGTGTGTGGCAGAAGAGAGGGTGGTGTTCGTTACCCACTGAGGATGTCACACAATGCCATACTGATTCATGAACCATGTATCATCAATATCATTTATCATCATTTATTCGCTATCGGTGATGTGCTCCATCTTTTTTTGTTTCTTTTTTTTTTCCTTTGTGGTTATATTTGTATTTTAAACTAGAAGGCTGGCGAGGAAGAAATTTGATTTTCGATTTTTGAATTTTGTCCCCCCACCCCTCCATCACGAACACCATGTCAGAATACATGCAATATCTCGAGGGACGCTGAATCTTTTGCCTGTCGAGATGCCACTGCAGGTAAGAATATCTCTAACTCAGAGACTTTTCACTAATGAAGAAAATATTTACATACGTTTGGGTAAACCTCACAAGCTATGAAGGAACATGGTGTTCGAGATCTTTGGGATCAGCGAAGGAGGAAGAAAAAAAAAAAAACTGACCAAGAACACAAAGATTTTTAGTGACTGAATAAACCTCCGTGGAGGGTGAGGTCGCCAGACTGGGTGGTCAGGTTTTGTGGAAAATCAGCAAAATTGTGAGAAAAGTCACTGGGATCCGAGGCAGGTCCCCAGGAACGAGTGATGTGAGGGAGGCCAGAAGCAGCATTTATAGGGCTGTTGGAGAACCCGCAACAGATTGATATGTTGCCGACGGAGGATATATATATATATATATATATATATATATATGGAAAGCTGTGTAGGTATGTATATTTGCGTGTGTGGACGTGTGTATGTACGTGTGTATGGGGGTTGGGCCATTTCTTTCGTCTGTTTCCTCGCGCTACCTCGCAAACGCGGGAGACAGCGACAGAGTATAAAAAAAAAAAAAAAAAAAAAAAAAAAAATATATATATATATATATATATGAGTAGATGATATTGCCCCAGCATATGATTTCCATTCAGCAGATGATGTCTCTCTCAGCGGACGATAACACTCTCAGCAGATGATGATACCTCAGCAGACGATGTCCCTCTCAGCAGATGACGCTACCCATGCATTGTACCGCTACCAACAGCCAGAGAACTCTACAGCAGACGCTGACTCTCTCACGAAGAGGATTTCTAAGCCTTTTGTTGGTGGTCGAATCTCTGTAGTTGCGTCTCCCATCCGAAAGGAAGGATGGAGGAAGGAAGAGAGTGTGTGTACGAGTCGTGCTGATACGAAAGATAGTTCACCAGAGCCACGTAATATCACCTCACGCAAGACACTTGGGTCACCCCCAGTGTCAGCTGTGGGAGTTGGCGAGACAAAAGATCAAGGAGAGAGGTAAAATCTAAGCAACTCTCTTTCATCAGAGATACACAATAGCAAGGAGGGAAAAGAGTAGATGATATTCCCCTCACAACCAGTAAGAGCAGATCGGATGTAGTAGATGACGTCTATGCGTCGTAGGATTGTATTATGAAAATGATAATGATAGTATTGATAATAATGATAACAATGATCATCATAATAATGATGATAATGATAAGAGTAATAATGATAATGATAATAATAATGATAATAACAGTGATAATGATAATAATTACTAATTGTTATTATTATTGTTATTATCATTATTATTATGATAATTAACTTGTCGTAAGTATCCATCATTAGCATTGTTTCTATCAAATGCTTAAGTATGGCTGTCACCGCATATGTATAATCATCCTGAGATCTACGCTCGTATAGAAATCACCCTCAGACCTACGCTCATACGTAACCACACGCAGCTACGCTCGTGTTTCATATATATATATATATATATATATATATATAATTCCAAATGGATCTTTAGGTGACAGGGTCGTATGGTAGGAAAGTAGACTTTACAATAATCCACGTGCATTTTCCTCAAGCTTTTCGAGAGGACGTGTGCAGAAAGCTCAAAGGGAAGAAGCGAATAAGTTCTTGGAAGGTATAGGTGATCAAAGAAGGCTGACGGTGTTGAATGTCAAGGAGAACTGGATTGGAAACCCTTCAGGACGAGATGGTCTTCGGTGTCGAAGGACGTTTTTGAAGAAGGATGGAAGGAAGGCGTTCATGAGGGACGCCAATGATCAATATGTTGAAGGAAGGGGAGTCGAAACAACAATCATATGTGAAGCAACTTAAGCTGTGAAGATTAAAGTCTCTTTGATTACATAATTAGATGATTAACGTTGATGACCCAAGTATTTATAATTCAACATTATTAGTGTGTGTGTGTGTGTGTGTGTGTGTGTGTGTGTGTGTGTGTGTGTGTTTTCACTATGATCCTCCTTTATTTAATCTGGTCGAACATTAATTGTAATTTTATAAATACTAATGAGCGTCAAAGATTTCTGGCTGGTGGTGTTGTGAAATTTCTTGGCTGGAGTTGATAAAAAAAAAGATACATGTATTTTCTGTGTTAGTGTCCCATAATGACTAGGTACGTTGGCGAAAAGAAAAATATGTTAATTATGAATGTTGGAGTTCCTCATATTTTATGCTTATTCGCGATGAATTCCAAAAGAGGAATAGAGAAATGAATAAATAAATGTGTAGTGTGACTCATTTTACAGGGTCTCATGCAGATTTCTCATTATACATTTGTTAATTAATTATCTTCACTTATTTTTTATATTCGTAGATAGACAGTGGATATAGCAGCATATAGTCATATACACTGTCTCGTATATATTCAGTAAACAGTCTCACTTAGCGCCGCAGGCTTAAAACCTGTCGGTGGCTTAGGTAGACGAAAAGACGTCTGATGAGGCAAAGCGGAAATATCATGGGAGTCTCTCTCTCTCTCTCTCTCTCTCTCTCTCTCTCTCTCTCTCTCTCTCTCTCTCTCTCTCTCTCTCTCTCTCTCTCTCTCTCTCTCTCTATCTATCTATCTATCTATCTATCTATCTATCATCTATCTATCTATCTTTCCCTCTATCTGTCTTTCCCTTTCCCTCCTTGACCCCACGACCTCGTCTCGGCTTAGGTTGGAGAGGAAGTGCTGAGCTGGAAATTGTTGGGTGAGGCTGGAGAGGAGAATCATAAGTCTAAGTGGCGATGTGATCTCCTTCCACGTCAAGGATATTATCTGCCCCCTTTTTTATGCCTGCGATTAAGGATTCTTCTCATCTTCTCTCTGAGCAAAGGCACATTGGAGAACTATTTCATGAAGGAATCATACGTTAAGTCGCATGTTCCACGTACAGTATTTGCTGGAAACCACAGAGAAAGAGGAAACACGAAATGTAAGCGCTTTCGTGTATTTCATATCAGTGGAAGCGTAGGGAAGGACCTACCTGTAGCGTTTATGGATCTAAAGAAAACTTATGCTAGGGTTGATAGAGATGCTTTGTGGAGAATGTAACGAATATATAGTGTGGGAGTAAAGCTGGGAGAAGTAGTTAGGAGTTTCTGTCAAGATACTTAGGTTTGTATGCGAGTAGGAATAGACGAGGATGACTGGTTCTAGTGAAGATGGGTCTGTGGAAAAGGTATGTGATATCACCATGGCTGTTTGATATGTTTATGGGTGGGGTAGGTGGGAAGGTAGAGGAGGTCGTTTTGAGTGTGGCTCCTACATTTTTTGTATTTAGTGTATTACTGGATTTTCTTTTAATCATTCGCATTATGAATATTTCATGAGGATACCTCCATTATTGTTTCAGGTGTAGCACAGAGTTAAACTGAAGTCGCAAGTGTTCGACTTGATTATAGATCGTCAGACTTAAGCCTCCAAGGGATAGCAGTTGTCTTGTTAGCCTAGTGCCCCCAAAACCCATTGGCTGATTCTGGTGGCGTGGTGCCTTCTGCTTTGTTATCCCCTTCTGCCTCTGTTATTTTTTTTTGATAGGTCACTACAACAGATAATCTTGTTACGGACCACCATGTCTCTTGTGTTCTGTCCTTCCCATGTTGTCCATTGTAGTGTATATGACAGCAGAGAGTGGATGTGAGCAAATGAGGCCATTTTTCGTCTGTTCCTGCGTTACCTTGTTATGCAAGAAAGAAAAAAAAAAAAATATATATATATGCTCTGTGGAAGGTATTAAGAATATATGGTGTGGGAGGCAAGTTGTTAGAAGCAGTGAAAAGTTTTTATCGAGGATGTAAGGCATGTGTACGTGTAGGAAGAGAGGAAAGTGATTGGTTCTCAGTGAATGTAGGTTTGCGGCAGGGGTGTGTGATGTCTCCATGGTTGTTTAATTTGTTTATGGATGGGGTTGTTAGGGAGGTAAATGCAAGAGTCCTGGAAAGAGGGGCAAGTATGAAGTCTGTTGGGGATGAGAGAGCTTGGGAAGTGAGTCAGTTGTTGTTCGCTGATGATACAGCGCTGGTGGCTGATTTATGTGAGAAACTGCAGAAGCTGGTGACTGAGTTTGGGAAAGTGTGTGGAAGAAGAAAGTTAAGAGTAAATGTGAATAAGAGCAAGGTTATTAGGTACAGTAGGGTTGAGGGTCAAGTCAATTGGGAGGTGAGTTTGAATGGAGAAAAACTGGAGGAAGTGAAGTGTTTTTAGATATCTGGGAGTGGATCTGTCAGCGGATGGAACCATGGAAGCGGGAAGTGGATCATAGGGTGGGGGAGGGGGCGAAAATTTTGGGAGCCTTGAAAAATGTGTGGAAGTCGAGAACATTATCTCGGAAAGCAAAAATGGGTATGTTTGAAGGAATAGTGGTTCCAACAATGTTGTATGGTTGCGAGGCGTGGGCTATGGATAGAGTTGTGCGCAGGAGGATGGATGTGCTGGAAATGAGATGTTTGAGGACAATGTGTGGTGTGAGGTGGTTTGATCGAGTAAGTAACGTAAGGGTAAGAGAGATGTGTGGAAATAAAAAGAGCGTGGTTGAGAGAGCAGAAGAGGGTGTTTTGAAATGGTTTGGGGCACATGGAGAGAATGAGTGAGGAAAGATTGACCAAGGATATATGTGTCGGAGGTGGAGGGAACGAGGAGAAGAGGAGACCAAATTGGAGGTGGAAAGATGGAGTGAAAAAGATTTTGTGTGATCGGGCCTGAACATGCAGGAGGGTAGAAAGGAGGGCAAGGAATAGAGTTTAATTGGAGCGATGTGGTATACAGGGGTTGACTTGCTGTCAGTGGAGTGAATCAAGGCATGTGAAGCGTCTGGGGTAAACCATGGAAAGCTGTGTAGGTATGTATATTTGCGTGTGTGGACGTGTGTATGTACATGTGTATGGGGGGGGTTGGGCCATTTCTTTCGTCTGTTTCCTTGCGCTACCTCGCAAGCGCGGGAGACAGCGACAAAGTATAAAAAAAAAAAAAAAAAAAATATATATATATATATATATAATAAATAATATATATATATATATATATATATATATATATATATATATATATCTAATGGCGATTGTATGAGAAAGGTTAGAATCGCACTGTTATTTAACAGACGTTTGAGTTCTTGACTTGGAAATAGACCCAAAATATTAGGCATTTATATGGCTGAACATTATCTCAAATTCAGCTCATAAGAAGAGGAAAAAGAAGGGAAGAAGAAGAAGAAGAAAAATATGAAATGAGAATTACGATTATTTTGTAGAAAACGGAAACACTAAACATGTTCATTGTATAAACACCATTACAGACTCCCTCTCTCCCTCCCTCAATGTCGCTTCTCGCCGCCATCCCTCCTCCCTTCGCTGGTAAAATCTATCTTAATCCAACACTCCATGTCTCACATCAAAACCTTGATGCTCCCGAGAGATCTGTCTTCACCAAACGCCTCATCTCCTGTAAGTGCCAGACGCTTTCAGACGAAGGTAAGGGGTTTCGTAAGTGTTTTACTGCACCAGTTGCTCAGCCTGGGTTGTAATGTTGTGTGTGTGTGTGTGTGTGTGTGTGTGTGTGTTTTCACTATGATCCTCCTTTATTTAATTTGGTCGAACATTAATTGTAATTTTATAAATACTAATGAGCGTCAAAGATTTCTGGCTGGTGGTGTTGTGAAATTTCTTGGCTAGAGTTGATAAAAAAAGATACATGTATTTTCTGTGTTAGTGTCCCATAATGACTAGGTACGTTGGCGAAAAGAAAAATGTGTTAATTATGAATGTTGGAGTTCCTCATATTTTATGCTTATTCGCGATGAATTCCAAAAGAGGAATAGAGAAATGAATAAATAAATGTGTAGTGTGATTCATTTTACAGGGTCTCATGCAGATTTCTCATTATACATTTGTTAATTAATTATCTTCACTTATTTTTTATATTCGTAGATAGACAGTGGATATAGCAGCATATAGTCATATACACTGTCTCGTATATATTCAGTAAACAGTCTCACTTAGCGCCGCAGGCTTAAAACCTGTCGGTGGCTTAGGTAGACGAAAAGACGTCTGATGAGGCAAAGCTGAAATATCATGGGAGTCTCTCTCTCTCTCTCTCTCTCTCTCTCTCTCTCTCTCTCTCTCTCTCTCTCTCTCTCTCTCTCTCTCTCTCTCTCTCTCTCTCTCTCTCTCTCTCTCTCTCTCTATCTATCTATCTATCTATCTATCTATCTTTCCCTTTCCCTCCTTGACCCCACGACCTCGTCTCGGCTTAGGTTGGAGAGGAAGTGCTGAGCTGGAAATTGTTGGGTGAGGCTGGAGAGGAGAATCATAAGTCTAAGTGGCGATGTGATCTCCTTCCACGTCAAGGATATTATCTGCCCCCTTTTTTATGCCTGCGATTAAGGATTCTCCTCATCTTCTCTCTGAGCAAAGGCACATTGGAGAACTATTTCATGAAGGAATCATACGTTAAGTCGCATGTTCCACGTACAGTATTTGCTGGAAACCACAGAGAAAGAGGAAACACGAAATGTAAGCGCTTTCGTGTATTTCATATCAGTGGAAGCGTAGGGAAGGACCTACCTGTAGCGTTTATGGATCTAAAGAAAACTTATGCTAGGGTTGATAGAGATGCTTTGTGGAGAATGTAACGAATATATAGTGTGGGAGTAAAGCTGGGAGAAGTAGTTAGGAGTTTCTGTCAAGATACTTAGGTTTGTATGCGAGTAGGAATAGACGAGGATGACTGGTTCTAGTGAAGATGGGTCTGTGGAAAAGGTATGTGATATCACCATGGCTGTTTGATATGTTTATGGGTGGGGTAGGTGGGAAGGTAGAGGAGGTCGTTTTGAGTGTGGCTCCTACATTTTTTGTATTTAGTGTATTACTGGATTTTCTTTTAATCATTCGCATTATGAATATTTCATGAGGATACCTCCATTATTGTTTCAGGTGTAGCACAGAGTTAAACTGAAGTCGCAAGTGTTCGACTTGATTATAGATCGTCAGACTTAAGCCTCCAAGGGACAGCAGTTGTCTTGTTAGCCTAGTGTTCCCAAAACCCATTGGCTGATTCTGGTGGCGTGGTGCCTTCTGCTTTGTTATCCCCTTCTGCCTCTGTTATTTTTTTTTGATAGGTCACTACAACAGATAATCTTGTTACGGACCACCATGTCTCTTGTGTTCTGTCCTTCCCATGTTGTCCATTGTAGTGTATATGACAGCAGAGAGTGGATGTGAGCAAATGAGGCCATTTTTCGTCTGTTCCTGGCGTTACCTTGTTATGCAAGAAAGAAAAAAAAAAAAAATATATATATATGCTCTGTGGAAGGTATTAAGAATATATGGTGTGGGAGGCAAGTTGTTAGAAGCAGTGAAAAGTTTTTATCGAGGATGTAAGGCATGTGTACGTGTAGGAAGAGAGGAAAGTGATTGGTTCTCAGTGAATGTAGGTTTGCGGCAGGGGTGTGTGATGTCTCCATGGTTGTTTAATTTGTTTATGGATGGGGTTGTTAGGGAGGTAAATGCAAGAGTCCTGGAAAGAGGGGCAAGTATGAAGTCTGTTGGGGATGAGAGAGCTTGGGAAGTGAGTCAGTTGTTGTTCGCTGATGATACAGCGCTGGTGGCTGATTTATGTGAGAAACTGCAGAAGCTGGTGACTGAGTTTGGGAAAGTGTGTGGAAGAAGAAAGTTAAGAGTAAATGTGAATAAGAGCAAGGTTATTAGGTACAGTAGGGTTGAGGGTCAAGTCAATTGGGAGGTGAGTTTGAATGGAGAAAAACTGGAGGAAGTGAAGTGTTTTAGATATCTGGGAGTGGATCTGTCAGCGGATGGAACCATGGAAGCGGAAGTGGATCATAGGGTGGGGGAGGGGGCGAAAATTTTGGGAGCCTTGAAAAATGTGTGGAAGTCGAGAACATTATCTCGGAAAGCAAAAATGGGTATGTTTGAAGGAATAGTGGTTCCAACAATGTTGTATGGTTGCGAGGCGTGGGCTATGGATAGAGTTGTGCGCAGGAGGATGGATGTGCTGGAAATGAGATGTTTGAGGACAATGTGTGGTGTGAGGTGGTTTGATCGAGTAAGTAACGTAAGGGTAAGAGAGATGTGTGGAAATAAAAAGAGCGTGGTTGAGAGAGCAGAAGAGGGTGTTTTGAAATGGTTTGGGCACATGGAGAGAATGAGTGAGGAAAGATTGACCAAGAGGATATATGTGTCGGAGGTGGAGGGAACGAGGAGAAGAGGGAGACCAAATTGGAGGTGGAAAGATGGAGTGAAAAAGATTTTGTGTGATCGGGGCCTGAACATGCAGGAGGGTGAAAGGAGGGCAAGGAATAGAGTGAATTGGAGCGATGTGGTATACAGGGGTTGACTTGCTGTCAGTGGAGTGAATCAAGGCATGTGAAGCGTCTGGGGTAAACCATGGAAAGCTGTGTAGGTATGTATATTTGCGTGTGTGGACGTGTGTATGTACATGTGTATGGGGGGGGGTTGGGCCATTTCTTTCGTCTGTTTCCTTGCGCTACCTCGCAAGCGCGGGAGACAGCGACAAAGTATAAAAAAAAAAAAAAAAAAAATATATATATATATATATATATATATATATATATATATATATATATATATATATATATATATATATCTAATGGCGATTGTATGAGAAAGGTTAGAATCGCACTGTTATTTAACAGACGTTTGAGTTCTTGACTTGGAAATAGACCCAAAATATTAGGCATTTATATGGCTGAACATTATCTCAAATTCAGCTCATAAGAAGAGGAAAAAGAAGGGAAGAAGAAGAAGAAGAAAAATATGAAATGAGAATTACGATTATTTTGTAGAAAACGGAAACACTAAACATGTTCATTGTATAAACACCATTACAGACTCCCTCTCTCCCTCCCTCAATGTCGCTTCTCGCCGCCATCCCTCCTCCCTTCGCTGGTAAAATCTATCTTAATCCAACACTCCATGTCTCACATCAAAACCTTGATGCTCCCGAGAGATCTGTCTTCACCAAACGCCTCATCTCCTGTAAGTGCCAGACGCTTTCAGACGAAGGTAAGGGGTTTCGTAAGTGTTTTACTGCACCAGTTGCTCAGCCTGGGTTGTAATGTTGGGGTATTGGCTGTAGATCCCCAGGGAATCGTCGGATTTTTGATGTGTTCTCTGCCACCAAGAGAATATTTACGATATCGCAGTTGCGATATAAGATTTATATCCTCTAGTATATATATATATATATATATATATATATATTCCTATGAGTTCACGGGGAAAATGAAACACGAAAAGTTCCCAAGTGTACTTTCGTGTCATAATCACATCATCAGGGAAGACGCAAGAGAGAAATATAACGGTCAGTTGATATACATCGAAGAGACGAAGCTAGGACGCCATTTGGTAAACATATATATTCCTATGAGTCCACGAGGAAAATGAAACGAGAAGTTCCCAAGTGCACTCTCGTGTAATAATCACATCATCAGGGGAGACACAAGAGAGAAATATGATTATTACACGAAAGTACGCTTGGGAACTTATCGTGTTTCATTTTCCCTGTGGACTCACAGGAATATACTTGATCACGCGCAAAATTGCGATCCTTTCCAATGTGTGTGTGTGTGTGTGTGTGTGTGTGTGTGTGTGTGTGTGTGGTGTGTGTGTGTGTGTGTGTGTGTAATGTAATGTTACATTCCTGTGGATGTCCTTCCTTCCATCACTCAACCATTGTTTGTCCATCTATCTACCTATTTGCTGTTGGGAGTCGCAATTTAACCCGCAAAGTAACTTGGTCATAACTTTTAAAACTTATGTGTTATAATCTTGAAACTGGATACAGTTGTTTCCCAGAAGTGAAAGAACAGAGTGGCATAAAGCCATAACTGGTGATAGGGCAGAAAGAATACTTCCCACGCATTCCCTGCGTGTCGTAGAAGGCGACAAAAGGGAAGGGAGTGGAGGGCTGGAAATCCTCCCCTCTCGTTTTTAATTTTCCAAAAGAAGGAACAGAGAAGGGGGCCAAGTGAGGATATTCCCTCAAAGGCTCAGTCCTCTGTTCTTAACGCTACCGCACTAATGCGGAAAATGGCAAATAGTATGAAAGAAAGAAAGAAAAAAAAAGAAATATATATATATATATATATATATATATATATATATATATATATATATATATATATATATATATATATATTATCCCTGGGGATAGGGGAGCAAGAATACTTCCCACGTATTCCCTGCGTGTCGTAGAAGGCGACTAAAAGGGGAGGGAGCGGGGGGCTGGAAATCCTCCCCTCTCGTTTTTTTTTTTTAATTTTCCAAAAGAAGGAACAGAGAATTGGGCCAGGTGAGGGTAGTCCCTCAAAGGCTCAGTCCTCTGTTCTTAACGCTACCTCGCTAATGCGGGAAATGGCGAATAGTTTGAAAGAAAGAAAGAAAAAAAAAAAAAATATATATATATATATATATATATATATATATATATATATATATATATATATATATATATATCATGAAGTGAGCTAAGAAAGAGAGAGTGAGAAATGTCAGCAGAAAGAGGGAACAAAGCCAGGAGGGAGGGAGAGAGGGAGGAAGGGTGAAGGAAAGCCGAGTAAGCCCCTATAAGGGCCTCTCCATGCGACACCAATATCCCCGCGCCTCTAGACCCATCAGTCTTCGACGTGTTTAAGGGAGGAAGTTGAGAAAGTGTCGCCTCTCAGTACACACATCACGAAGACTGACACTTATTTGATTATGGTCATTCATCTTCTTGAGCCCAAACCAGTATATATATATATTAGGGAGGTAGAGGACGTGAACATTGAAGTTTAAGACATTGACATCATCAGGAACGTACGAAGACGAAGATGCACCACAGGAAATGAGAGGAAAATTCGTAGAATCTCTTAACTCTTAATATTAGATAGTCATATGTGGACCTCCGTGGTCTAGGGGTTAGCGTTGCTGACCGTGATTGAGGTCGAGTGCTTGGTTGCGGCAGTCGGTACACAGTCATTCCGGCTGTTCATCCTTTCTTATGGATTGATGAATCGGATGCGTGGCTTATGCTATGGTATATATATATATATATATATATATATATATATATATATATATATATATATATATATATATATATATATATATACGTATAATCGTTAATGAGGTGGCATTGATTTGGAGCATTCACTTGCCAAAACCCGCTCCCCACAAACAAGAAAAATATCATAATGAAACGTTAATGGGGTTATCCTGCTATCATCTATACCAGGTGATGACTGAGCCGTGGGCTAGAGTATAATGAAAATATGGGGGAATGTATTAGCATAATGTACCTGATGGCGCATCAGTCTTCATGTAAGTAGCTTCACTTGGTGGATGGAGTAAAATACTGCGTTGAGGCTCATACATTAAATCCCCCTCTCCTGTAACTTGTGGTATCCCTCGACAATGTAATTCGGCGTTCATACGTCCTTTCAGCTTGGAGCTCTGACTGTTGACTGTCTGTCTTTCTGTCTGTCTGTCTGTCTGTCTGTCTGTGTCTCAGTGCCTGTGTGTTTTGAGTCCAGGCTTCATTTCTTCTTGAATGGTTGTCTGTTCATTATCCCTTTTGTGTCTGCATTCCCTCCCTCTGTCCCTTCTTCTTCTTCTTCTTTCTCTCTCTCTTTCTTTTGCTGCCTCGCTGGCTGACACACACACACACACACACACACACACACACACACACACACACACACACACACACACACACACACACACAGTCCCTCAACGCTAACGAGAGCCGCTGGAAGTGTACACAAAAGCTCACAGGGAGGGATAAGCCGTAGCGTCATAGGTTAAATGTCTGGAAAAACGAAAAAAGTCAGAAATCGAGGCGAATCTGACCTCGAATTATTTTTTTTACCCCTTCCACCGCCAAATATGGACCTGGAAAATGGTTTGAATGCATTCCGAATTATTAAACTGCATTGTGAATCAATTTGCATTGCTTTACCACAAAAAGGAGTTCAATGAATTATTGTAATTAGCAACCGACCACGGTACTAAAAGGTTCGAACATAGGCGTTTATGAAATAACTATTTATTTTCAAGAAATGTGAATTGATGTGAAATTATTTTACAAAACTGGATATTCTCTTGAGTCTAAAGCCCTGTTAATTACTCAGATATTCTCTGAGACTGAAGGGCAGTAGATTAAGCAGATAGTCTTTGAGGCTTAAGGCCTGTATATATAAGTCATATATAGCTCTCTGATGCCGAAGGTGAGTATATTGATCAGATATTCTTTGGGTCTTCTGAGTCTAAAAGCCATGTTGATCATTTTGCTCGCAGAAACTACGGTGCCATTAAAATTCAACCCTAAAAGTACTAAGAGAGAGAGATGGAAGTTCAACTGAACTCCACTACGGAGGTAGGAACGGCACTGTAGTAGAAACCTGGAGATGATGCTGGTCTGTAATGAGAGCGACATTGTCGCCGTGAAGTTAGAAAAACAATGAGACTTCCTTCCTACCTGGATTTCCTTAATGAGGCGTAGAGATAATGAGAGGGAAGTGAGGCGAGGACTGAAGTGCTACAGGAGACTGGTGCTACATGTACAATGGTTGACGCACAATAGTAAGTGATGAGCGTTCTCACGTTGGTTGCCTTAGAGAACCATGCGTAGTAGTTGACATACACTTAACTATAGTGTAGTGGTTAGAGTTCCTGACCGTGACGCATTCACGGGCCGCCCAGGGTCAAGTGCATGGGTTCGAATCCTGGTTACGGCAATCGGTCCACAGTCAACTCGTTAACGGTATGGCCTTGACTAGGGCCTCAGCTGCCCGCGCCGCCTCAGCTAACAAAAAAATAAAAAGGTATTGGCTTACTTAGCTGTACATCCACCGAATTTTGTTAGGTTAGGTTAGGTTAGGTTAGGTTAGGTTAGGTCTCTTAAGTTGGGTTTGGTTTGGTGCAGGTGAAATGTTTTGCAGTGTTATGTTTTTGACGTCTTTTGAATGACTGTGACCTTCATTTCCATTGCAAACAGATGGATGTGTCCGAACCGGTAATTTTCCCTATGAAAGGATCTTTGACATGGTGGCGCCATTGAGTAAATGGCTATTTGAAACCCTGTATGGAAATACTGCTCACTAACTAGCCATTTCGAATATTGTTTGTCGAGTACCAGTTGCCAACTGGGTATTTCAGCTTACCGTTGCTAGAGAGCCAGTCACTATAAGGCCATTTTGAATAAGCCATTTATGATTACCTTTGACGTAGCTAACGACAATGCCAGTCAGCGCCTGGCCAGTTTGAATCATGGCCATTTCAAATGGTTCCCACTAGCGGAAAACAAGATTAATCTCTTCGATTAACGCCAAGTCTTCCTCTTGGGTATTTATGTGACCAATAGTGCGTCTAGATCTAGGGACTGATGATCACTTTGGCTCTTAAATCAATTCCTGAGTTAAAGACAAAAGATTTCACCAAACATGTTAAGGACTCGAAAAAATATCCGAATATTTGAGCACTTCAGTGATCAATATTGCCTTATTTTACTACTTATTCCTACCTACAACCTGAATTATTAATATTATCAAACCTTTTTTGCTTTCATTTTATCATTATCTTTAGAATTTGATATCTCTGAATCACTTTATTTGATATTTGAATATTCCAGGTTACCAAAAATCAAATCCTTCCATTGAATATGGTGAAAAATTACGAAAAATTCTAAAACGAAACGATAGCGAGGCAAAAGATGTAATCTTCTATATACTTTCTATACTTGAATAATAATACTTTCGAACAGACTTAACTGTATCAGATCACATGGTGGTATCATTAGTTCATCTGGAGTCACATTCAAGTGATTCCTGGCTGAACATGTAAACATGCCAGATTAATGAAACCAAACGGAGCGTTTTGATTTTTTTTTTTTTTTTTTAGTATATATCGGTCATGGATATCAACCGACAGAATAGTTAGGAAATCGAGAGAAAAAAAAGGACGTTGCCTCGCCTCATGTAAATGTTGGTACTGTAATCTGTGAATTCTCTGTTTTTTTTTTTTTACCAATGAGTTGATACAAAAAAAGAAAGATACAGAAACGCGAAAGAAATTAATATCTTCATATGAGTAATTAAAGGTTCCCATGCGTCTCAAATTTACATTATCACGTGTCGTTTCAGTGCGTTTATATCTTCACTATCATCTTGGTTTCGTCCAAGTGATTATGTTATCTAGACTTCCTCGGTTATCTGGAAAAAAATTAGATCCCATTCTTTTTATCTACATTTACGTAATGTACTTATAACCCTATTGTAACCGTAGACTAATATAAGAAACATTTATGATGATTTGTTACGGATCATTCGGTTATCATGGGTGATGTGGGGGTATTTCTCACAGTTACGTACGTGTGGGGACTGGGCGGTGAACTTTGCTGCTGTCTGTCTGTACAAACGGTAAGGATAGCGAAAAATAAAAATCTTCCCAGATGGGTCCGATAAATTTCGAAATGACCATTGCGACTCCTATTGTCTTGGTAGAATTCGTAATCGTGAGTGTGAGACAAATTTCCTAATGATTATGGTAGCTTCATTTTATAGTTATGTTTACCAAAATATAAGATCAGACTCATATTTATTATGCAAATGACTGGAAATATGGCTAGTAATCGATATATTACAATATGATGAAAGGAGGGTTACTAGTGAGAGACCAGATCAGTGGACATTTCTCAAAATCCTTCGTTCGTGGTGTCACATTGTTTCACACAAAAAGTGGTAAGAAACTTATTTTATTTACCGAATGTATTTGTCATTGTGTGTGTGTGTGTGTGTGTGTGTGTGTGTGTGTGTGTGTGTGTGTGTGTCACAGCAAACCTAAGGTCACCAATGATAGATCTGAACATGATCAAACCTAGTACGGTCTCTGGTCACAACACGCCCAAGGCCAGCTGTTATTTCTCAGTTTAGAAGGTCAGAAGTTCTACGTCATCACGGGGGTCCGTTACTCACGACCACTAGAAATTTGAGAGAACCAGCGTGTCTTGCTATGGCAGTCGTCTTTAACACAGAGGGCCATGTCTTCTCTCGATCAGTGGGTGAAAGCCTCGTATGAGTGACCAGATTGATTGGATGCTATCTAATAATTTCCTCCTCTCATTCTTATAAGTAATATCTACTTTTTTTTTTTACGTGAAACTGTGAGCAAATGCCTGCGTTTCGTACTTGCTCGTCTTTTCCTGCGGTAGCTAGGTAGCCCTAGAAACAACTGAAGAGAGCCCTCATTCGCTCATATCCATTCTCCAGCTGTCATATATAATGCACCGAAACCACAGCTCCCTATCCACAACCAGGCGCCACAGACCTTTCCGTGGTTTTCCCCTTACGCTACACACGCCCTGGTTCTGTCCATTGACAACACGTCGACCCCAGCATACCAAATCGTTCCAATTCACTCTATCCTACGCATGCCTTTCACCCTCCTGCTTTTTCTGGCACCGATCGCTCAAATTTCCTTTTTGACTCCATCCTTCCAGCTCCAACTTGGTTTGTGGCACTATAGTCGCATTTTCAGTGGTTCGCATGAAACTGGGGAAGATCAGCCACTGTCTTCGGCAGGCAGCTCCGGTCCTCGCTAACCTGCAGCACAGTACACAGACACAGACCCCCTGCAGAGGTGGTACTCCTTAATAGGCCGACAAATTAATTTCCGCAAGTCAGAGTCACCATAAGACGCCAGACTTAAACCATCCTTCTTATTGTGACAAGATCATTAATCTTAGTGACGATTACAGATGATAGATGAAGCGTGAGGTGATTAATTAAGTCCTCCCCCTCCCCCCCCCCCTCTACTCTCTCTCTCTCTCTCTCTCTCTCTCTCTCTCTCTCTCTCTCTCTCTCTCTCTCTCTCTCTCTCTCTTCACGAGATCAGTCAAACATAAGCAGCCAGAGGGCTTCTCTCTCGGCTGTTTCGTACCGGCAAGTACTTCTTTCTGTATGCACAAGTTAACCTGTTTTTATTTCCCGACAAAAGATAGATCACACACACACACACACACACACACACACACACACACACACACACACACACACACACACACACACACTGACACACACACACACACATTCCTATGAGTCCATGGGAAAATGAAACAGGATAAGTTCCCAAGTGCACTTTCGTGAAATAATCATATCATCAAGGGAGATATAAGAAACATAACAGTCGGTTCATATAAAATGAAGAGACGTACCGAATGGGTATGTCTCGTCCTTGTATATCAACCGACTGTTATATTTCTTAATTGTATCTCCCACGATGATGTGATTATTACACGAAAGTGCACTTGGGAACTTATCGCGTTTCATTTCCCCGTGGACTCATAGGAATATATATATATATATATATATATATATATATATATATATATATATATATATATATATATATATATATATATATATACATGTATATATATATATATATATATATATATATATATATATATATATATATATATATATATATATATATATACATGTATATATATATAAACCTGCAGCATGGTATACACGAAGGTAGCCCCTTACAATGCCCTGCTCTCACAGCTGTTGCCGTCAACACCGAGATTTCGGGTCATTTTCCAGGTGAAGAGCGAGGCTTCCGACCCGTCAAATTTTCAATCAAAGAAAATGGGATTAGGGATACTAATCTCATTTCATCCATGAGTGTATTGTTATTGCTTTTAGAATTATAATAAGCCTCCCTATATTTTTTTTGCACGATCACTGGTTTCAGATGAAATTGGATGATAATTGCCTTTATTTCGCAATTATATATATATATATATATATATATATATATATATATATATATATATATATATATATATATATATATATATACACGTTTTTTATGACTCGTAAATGTTCGAACTTTGTGTGATGATACGCTTCACAAGGAGGTAACGAGGCACCGAGAAAACGTCTCGTTACAGGATTGTCACACGCGACCGTGGCCATCCGTTGCTGTCAATTTTAGGAGTCGGACTTTTATGCAGCCAAGAGTTTGCTTGACTGAAACCAGGCTGGCTATATCCACAGAGCATCGAGAACTTTAGATTGGGGAGTGGGTGCCAGTACACACACACACTTACACACACACACACACACACACACACACACACACACACACACACACACACACTGATTCACACAGCTTTCTATCCGTTATATGTACATCCGTCGTATGGCTGCCAAAATTCAATAAACTGTTCATCGTCATTATCCTCATCACTAGTATCATTACCATCAATGCCATTATCATCACCGTAATCAACTGTTACCATTACACAATGCCATTATCATCACCGTAATCACTTGTTACCATTACACAATGCCATTATCATCACCGTAATCATCTGTTACCGTTACACAATGCCATTATCATCACCGTAATCAACTGTTACCATTACACGATGCCATTATCATCACCGTAATCACCTGTTACCATTACACAATGCCATTATCATCACCGTAATCAACTGTTACCATTACACAATGCCATTATCATCACCGTAATCAACTGTTACCATTACACAATGCCATTATCATCACCATAATCATCTGTTACCATTACACAATGCCATTATCATCACCGTAATCACCTGTTACCATTACACAATGCCATTATCATCACCGTAATCAACTGTTACCATTACACAATGCCATTATCATCACCGTAATCACCTGTTACCGTTACACAATGCCATTATCATCACCGTAATCACCTGTTACCATTACACACGCACGTACATACACCCGGGCCCTCACGAGTGTAAGAAGACTCCCTACCCCGTCGTGTCCAAATGGGTAATTTCACAGACACGCACACATGCTAATGTCCTCCTCCCTCTCCCCCTACTCCAGATTACACGCAGCCTAATAACTCTATTGGATGAGTGGGAGGCCTACGTCCCTCGCTACTCGACATCATCCGCGCGTAATAAGGCATCCATATCTTATGTACCTCGTTATTACCACCTGATACATCACCGTTATCATCATAATATCTAATCTACAAAATGAGAAGGATGTTCGCTATGTTATCACCAACTTGTGAAGGCTTGATATATATATATATATATATATATATATATATATATATATATATATATATATATATATATATATATATATATGTATATATATATATATATATACTTACCTTGCTGAATAATTCTTTATCCATTTACATGAATGGTATCTTAGCGTTATCCAGTAGATACTTTATCTTCAGGCGACAGTGGCAGTTCGCAAGTCCCTCTCACACACAGGTTCCTGCTGGTTAATACCCGCTAAATGATGCTTATAGTGAGGTCTTCATTCACTGTCTCTTTTCCTTATCATTTCAACTTCACTCGGGTTGAATAATAATCGACCATGTAATAGACCAACATTGGAGGAGTTTGATAAGGTCCCCTTGTAAGTTGATGCAATCATCAGCGCATTTGACTTATCTCATGACTTCAGCAGCATCCACCGTATTTGTGTGTGTGTGTGTGTGTGTGTGTGTGTGTGTGTATGTGTGTGTGTGTGTATGTGTGTGTGTGTGTGTGTCTATGTGTGTGTGAGTGTGTTAATGGAGCCACGATCAACGTATCTTATACTCAAGTTACTTTGTTAGAACTCGCCACACTTCGGTCGCTCTCAGGCAGGAATACTGAAGTTTCTCTCTCTCTCTCTCTCTCTCTCTCTCTCTCTCTCTCTCTCTCTCTCTCTCTCTCTCTCTCTCTCTCTCTTCTCGTCATCAAATGTATTATTCTCCGTTAGAGAAGAAGAAGAAATATACCCCGGACAGTAGGTGCACACAACATTACAAATGAAAAGTCCAGCATTCAAAGGGACATGTAAACAAGATAGCTGGCAAGCAGGTTTATCAGCGCTTAACATCGAGACGGGAAATAAGAACTTGGCTCCCCCTGCGCAGGGAACTCCCTAGTCGGTGTACTGGGTCACATGGTCTTTGTTTACCGGGCCGATGTTTTGCCTCATTAGCGAGAGGGAATACGATAAAACTTGAGAGAAACAGCCGGCGTGCCTTCTGATGTATACCCACCCATGCAGGCTAGTGTGTAGTCGTGCAGGATGGTGTGTGGCTGTACCGGTTACTGTACATCTGTGCAGGCTAGTATGTAGTGGTGCAGGATAGTGTGTCGATGTGCCGGCTACTGTGTGTCCGTGCTGGTCGAGCAGGCTGGGGCGTGACCGTGCAGGCTTGTGTGTAGCCGTGCTGCAGGCTGGTGTGTAGCTGTGCAGGCTGGTATATGTGTCCGTGCAGGCTGGTGTGTTATCGTGCTAGAGGGTGGTCAGCTGTGCAGGCTGGGGTGTGGCCGTGCAGGGCTGTAGACACGGACGAGTGTGAGTGTAGAGAGTTTGATATGCCGTGCCTGGGAAAACCTAGTGTTGTGTTAGCACATGGGTCAGTAGGAAGGTGTCTAGGGTGTTAGTATGAGGGTGTGAAAGTATACCGTGTGTGATGGGCAGTATGTTAGTTCTTCAGTGTTGGAGTCTACGTCCATATGTGTGTGTTCTGAGGCGTGTATGAACCCATGCTGGATGTCATGTAAGCCTAGTATGTGGTGAGTACTGTACAGGTACACAGGGTGGCGTGCGCTAGGTGATTATCACTAGGTTTATGTAGGTTACAGCGGGTGTTTGATAGGCTGTTATGGGCGAAGGATAGCCCCTATAGGGCGCGTATGGTCCTGCCTGCCATTCACAACAGCGAACTACTCCCTTGTGACACCAGACATAATAAACAGTGGTCGTTACCATTTAACAGCTTCCTAGTATGATGTAGAATTCCATATTCCTGCGTGTTTCAACATTTTTCGCAAAGACGATTTATAGATGAAATCAGTTTTCATAAAATGATTAGAATAATTGACTGCTTACAATTTTCTCTTATTTGATTGACTGCTTATTATACAACTGTATTCGACTTTTTTTTGAGAAACGTGAGATTATCCTTTCATCATCCGACTTAGAATTTCTGTAACGCTCCAGATTAATTCCATTTTTCATTGTTTTTCACCTTCATAGAGGAGAGTGTAGATTTAGTATACTTCATACATCCCCGCTGGCTCCGCCATCACCACCACCACCACCGTAATATCAAGATAAGGCGTCCCTAATGTTTACAGTCTTTAAGTAAATGGTCCTCCTTGGCACGACCTGCGTTCGTCCCCCAGCAGTGCGTTCTCGTCAAGCGGTGTCGGGTGTAGCTGTAGGAGAGGTCTGGACCCTCTCAAGAGGTCGGTAGTTGAGGTGGAACTGGAAGAACACTAGAGGTCTCCCAGGGAGTCCAGTGGGTTTAGGAGGGAGACTCGCACATCTGGGCAGTGGCCATCCATAGGAACACATCACGAAGATGATGTGGGTGGGTATGAAGGAGGTAGTGGACCCAAGTGATGGTGGCTGGTGGTGGCGGAGGAGAGGAAATATCCGGTCAGTAACCCAATGGTAGAATATGTCAGGGAGGTGACTGGAGAAGATTCGGATGGTGGCCTCAGAGCGAGTACGTTGGAGAGGTTTATGGGAGTGAGGAGAGAGAAGGAAATCACACTCGGTTAATGGCCTCAGTCTGTCTCCCTGGCGAGTGTTAGGAGGGAGGCGATGGAGACACCCACTCCTGGGTTCATGGTCTCCGGGCGACTGATTAAGGAAACTGATGGAAAGGATCACACACAGACGATGACATCCGACTGAATAGGTTAGGAAGGGTGTGTGAAAGGCATCGTGGATAGACTTCTGGAAAGATGACATCCTTGTTGAAGATCTCAAGATGGATCTATTACACTTTTTTTTATACTTTTGTAGGTGCTGACGTGGGCGGGGGTGGGAGAGCATGTTACTTCAGCCATGGACATTTTTGGATAGTTGATAAGGTATTAATGAGAAAGAAAGAAAAACTCAACGAGAATGAATTTGAGCTCCACGTGTGTTTGTGGACCCGACTCTTGAAAATAGAAATGCTATACGAACAGGGAGGAAAATGTGAGGAAGCGAGTTCCGCAGTGTCGCTATAGCGCTATACGAGGGAAGGAGGAGGTATCAGAAAGGTCAGTCCTTGTGTGGCTGGTCTCTACACACAGATACTGTGAGAAAGAGCAGGGATGTCACGTGCTGTGGATCCAGATCTTATAGCCTGGTATACACGTAGACAACTCACGAGAACAATGGCAGAAATGATACCTGCAGAAGAGAAAGAGAGACAGAGGGAAGCGGTACTCACAATGGAACTTACGCGCGTGTGAGTGTCCTGATTTTATTGGAAAGATGGCGTATTACTAAGGAAGAACAAATGATAGGAAATCTGATGGTCCATGACGAGGTTGTTAATTTATGACGAAATCATAAATTATTCATCAATATAATCAAAAGGTGATTACGTAATGACAAACATGTGACGCGATGACCCCCCCATGTTAAACGGGAAATTGACAGATGTCACAATACAGTCGACACCTCAAGGCTTGCAACATGAAGCGATGGGGAAGTATATAATAACAGAACACCAGGAGAATAGCACTACCGATGATATTAGCATCTACGAATGAATCCACTGCCGGCAGGAAACTGCAGAACAGAGACCTCTCATAACAAGAAGGCATTAGAGAGAAAATGACAAAGACATGTAATGATGTAAAGATGGCAAGACTAGTGAACTATGATGATCTCAAGGCAATGACTGCATCAGCTGGTGGATAACACAGCAGAAACTTGTATGATGCCAATAAGAACAAAGGAGAATGGAAGAGGAAATCATCATTATAATGAGAAAGGATCGGAAAGTATTATTATCCTAAATGTTTAAGGGAATCCCCTCCCTCCCACCACAGAAAGGGTGTGGGGGTTTGGACTGACCCATTCAGAATCGAAGAGTAATGTGAAAAATACACTACAAAAAAAGAAAAAGAAAATGTGCAGGATGCTAAAACATTCAAAAAAAAGATAAATGTGCAGGATTCTAAACAGGTCAGTATGAATCAGTATTCAGTACGAGAAATCATGGAAATATTACTGAAACTATCAGGTCGTCCGTCTGACAGAGATAATGGCATCAGAGACTTCGAGGTAACTGGCGTAATCACAGCAAATGACGGACTCAAAGCAAAATCCAACTCTGGGGCTGGATTAAAATCCAATCATTTTTTTTTTCTTTTTCTCTGACGGAGACAAAGAGATCGGCAGAATGATCCGAGGGTGTTATTACTGAACGTAGACACCAATCGCGTTAGCTGCTGATGTCCACACAAATAATTGGCTAAGGTTGGTTCTTCTAGTACATACATACATGAGGATCGAACATTCCGCCCAAATGCTTGTAGACGCATGTGTGTGTGTGTCTGACAAGTGGAGAGGGTGAGCAAGAAAATACATTCTTAAAACATCTAACTAGGAATCTCTATAGAAACTGAGGTCAACAAGGATTTATTCCAAGTCCCCTTTAAATAGATAATGAATAAATAAATTGATAAGAATATAAAAAAGACGCACTTGCTCGTACAGTATTGGAACATTCATAAAACACTAATGGAAGGGTTAATGACGGATGCTATTTAATTGACTTCGCTGAGGCGATTAAGAAGATACACTAAAGAATATTCTGATACATAGCTCCAAAGCTGAATATAGAAGGTCAGTTATTAAATGAGACACTGATATTTGTTTTTATGTTAACTGAGACGGCATGGGCAACTGAATGCCTTAATTAAAGCTATCTCATTAACGCTATATATATATATATATATATATATATATATATATATATATATATATATATATATATATATATATATATATATAGCGTAGCCCAAGCCAGATATTCAGTTTATCAACTAACCCCTAAGAGAGGATGAACAGCTGGGTTGATTGTGGCCAGACTGCTGCAGCCATGATTCGAACGAATGATCTCAACCCGAGGCGACCCATGAATGCGTCACGGTTAGCAACGTTAGCTAAGAGGAGATCCACGAAGAGAATGTTCCCTCGGGGATCTTACAAGGAGCGGCATTAGCCTCAGTATCTGTTATGATAAAGATATCTGACGTAGACAGAATAAAGTAAATAAACACAGAAATATATCTTTCAGATGATACCAGGTAAAATCCGAGGAGAAACAGAAAACGCAATGAGATCTGTATACAATATTTTAATGGTCTGGGAAGCAGTGGATGGAATTCACAGGAGAAAGACTTTGACCAACTACGTTCCTGGAAACCTTGATGACAGTGTAGTTAAGTTATATCATAAAAGCGGCCAACAGGACGAGAAACTGACAGAGAAATGAAAGGGAAGAACGAAAGAATGTATGAGTGAGTACGATTTCGGGATTGGAGTGATAATGAAGTCCTGAATTCACCACATGAGGCAGATGGATAAAGAAAAAAGTGGATGAAGGAAAAAGTGGAGTAGTGCTTGGCTGTTTGGTCGTCCAGATACTAAGATGAAACTTGATGGTCTAGAGAGGATCCGGAAATTTTCTACAAGAACATTTGTACGAACAGACTAGATGGACGATCATATAAGGGTAAGTGTGTCCCAGAACGGAACGATAGAAGAAGACGTATCAAAACTCTAACTCAATAACCTGGAAGACACTAAGGAATTAGATACTCTTGAATTCATCAGAATATACGCAAAAAGTACTACAAAATCATGGAAGAGGATGGCGTGACTTTTCATTGTTCTACTACACGAAATGAAAACCAGCGGGGAGTGAGTAGTTAAATCTTAAAAGCAAGGTAGTATAAATGACTCGAGAGTTTCCAGACAACTGTGGGATTTGCGTGACAGGATATATATATATATATATATATATATATATATATATATATATATATATATATATATATATATATATATGTATGTGAATAAGAGCAAGGTTATTAGGTACAGTAGGGTTGAGGGTCAAGTCAATTGGGAGGTGAGTTTGAATGGAGAAAAACTGGAGGAAGTGAAGTGTTTTAGATATCTGGGAGTGGATCTGTCAGCGGATGGAACCATGGAAGCGGAAGTGGATCATAGGGTGGGGGAGGGGGCGAAAATTTTGGGAGCCTTGAAAAATGTGTGGAAGTCGAGAACATTATCCCGGAAAGCAAAAATGGGTATGTTTGAAGGAATAGTAGTTCCAACAATGTTGTATGGTTGCGAGGCGTGGGCTATGGATAGAGTTGTGCGCAGGAGGATGGATGTGCTGGAAATGAGATGTTTGAGGACAATGTGTGGTGTGAGGTGGTTTGATCGAGTAAGTAACGTAAGGGTAAGAGAGATGTGTGGAAATAAAAAGAGCGTGGTTGAGAGAGCAGAAGAGGGTGTTTTGAAATGGTTTGGGCACATGGAGAGAATGAGTGAGGAAAGATTGACCAAGAGGATATATGTGTCGGAGGTGGAGGGAACGAGGAGAAGAGGGAGACCAAATTGGAGGTGGAAAGATGGAGTGAAAAGGATTTTGTGTGATCGGGGCCTGAACATGCAGGAGGGTGAAAGGAGGGCAAGGAATAGAGTGAATTGGAGCGATGTGGTATACAGGGGTTGACGTGCTGTCAGTGGATTGAATCAAGGCATGTGAAGCGTCCGGGGTAAACCATGGAAAGCTGTGTAGGTATGTATATTTGCGTGTGTGGACGTGTGGGTTGGGCCATTTCTTTCGTCTGTTTCCTTGCGCTACCTCGCAAACGCGGGAGACAGCGACAAAGTATAAAAAAAAAAAAAAAAAAAAAAATATATATATATATATATATATATATATATATATATATATATATATATATATATATATATATATATATATATACGATTAGGGCCTGAATGTGGAAGAGGGTGAAAGGCAAAGGCATACATGATATCGAGTGAATTAGAACGATGTGGTATACAGGGGTCGACGTGCTGAAAATGGGCTGAACCAGGGCATGTGAAGCGTCCAGGGTAAACCATGGAAAGGTCTGTTCGGCCTGGATATGGATAGGGAGCTGTGGTTTCGGTGCCTTACACATAATAGCTAGAGAATAGATATGAGCGGATGTGGCCTTTTTATGTCTGTTCATGGCGCTAACTTGCAACCACGGAAAACAGCGATCAAATATATATATATATATATATATATATATATATATATATATATATATATATATATATATATATATATATATATATATAAATAGCCCTTCAGTCCATGTGACACAATCAAAGCCCGAGGAAGGGATATGAATACGTTGAACACACAGACTTGCTCGTCTCGCTATATTTCCTGCTGTAAATTATTCAGCACATCCTGTGTCTCTCATGACGCCAGCTCTCACAAGACCGGCCAGGCAAACGCTCTCGCCTCTCATGCATCGATAATGGAAGCACACTTGCTATTTCACGGCTATCTGGGGGCCTCTGTTGTCTTAAACGCTTTTCTGAAACCAACATTATTATTGCATCCTTTGCTGAGCCAGGACTGAATTCCTCAGCTTCTCTGTACGCGAGGAAGTCTTTTCGTGTCCGCTCACCTGTTCGTTAAGGGTCCGACAACAGGTGTGTTTCATCTCGTAATTTTTGTTAACGTTCTCCATCGTAGTTTAGATAGACTTTAAACTTGCTCACCTAAATTTACGTTTATGTCTTCCCGATTCCATTTATTTTTTTCTCCAAACCTCTCTCTCTCTCTCTCTCTCTCTCTCTCTCTCTCTCTCTCTCTCTATCTATCTATCTATCTATCTATCTATCTATCTGTCTGTCTGTCTGTCTGTCTGTCTGTCTGTCTGTCTATCTCTTCTTCTTCTGTCATTCTCTTAATTCTCTAACTTTCTTCCTCTTCTTCTTCTTCTTCTGTCATTCTTTTGATTCTCTTACTTCTTCTTCTTCTTCTTCTTTTTCTAACTTTCATTCTTTTAATTCTCTTACTTTCTTCTTCTTTTTCTCTTTCTTTTATTCCCACTCTCTCGATTGTGTCCATTTCTCCAGCCATTCTCATCATATAATTCTACCCTCACCATGTCTTGTACTCTCTCATACGTCTTTTATACTAAAAGATTTTCTCTCCCCTCACCATCCATTATTTCTCGTCCATTAACTAACTCACGGAGGTGAGGAAATGATTCCCTCCCTCCCACTTCGCTACCTCACTGCCACAGCACCGCAATACTTCACTTCACCACTTCGCTGCCGTGCTCACTCATTGCTTTATTCACTTAATTCCCCCACCGCTTCACTGCCCTGCACCCTCATTTCCACATCCTTTCCCAACCTCACAACTTCACTGCTTATCATCTTTTATTCGTCAACACCTCACAGTCTCTTCATCTATACGTATCACCACTGCACTTCAGCCACCACCCTCATTGCTTTAGTGATTTACATCCTCACTGCTTCATTTACTCGCTCCTCTACCACCTCTCCTACTCACTACCTCATATCCTAACCCCACCTTACCCTCCTCCCCTCGGCACCTCACCATCATTCTTTCCTCCCTTTCGCTTTACTGAAGCATCAGTTTATTGGATCTTCTTTTACCACCGCATTCACTGAAGCATCAGTATATTGAATCTTTTTATTATAACGCTCTCTACACTCCAGTGACATTCCCCCAGTCCATCGATATATTTCACGTTGGCCTCAGGATATAGGTTTGGAGAACTTTAGCCCAGTAGTTTACTATAGAAGCCCAATACTGAAAGAAAACGTTTTGGCAAACAATATATATTGAATAAAGTACTTGGATTTTTTGTTCTTTTTTGCTATTTTTACTCAAAATTAAGAATTTTTGTATTAATCTAGGTTCTAAATGCTATTTTTTTTCGCAGAATTAGTTGTGGTATCAACAATTCTTAAATACCTTAAGTAAAATTTTCGTTGTCTGTCACCCGGAGTAAATAATTACACATTCCAGTATGTAGTATTCCATGATAACTCGTCACCACCAGTCGACCTTCCATAACATTTTTCAGGATACAAACACAAACAAACAAAATGAAAGCCTTTGAATATTAATTCATTTTCCAGTAGATTTTTTTTTCTTCAACCGAAAAGTACGTTACTCCCAGTCGTACGGCTTCGCCAAACGTGACTTTTCACTCGCGGCGCCAAAGTCTTGTGGAGAGAGAGAGAGAGAGAGAGAGAGAGAGAGAGAGAGAGAGAGAGAGAGAGACAGACAGACAGACAGAGAGTATCTTTCCAGACGGCCACCCCTTCAGAAATGATTCTAATACTTAACCCCCAACCCCCCTCCACCATTCCCCAATCCCTTCCAGCCAGGGAGCGGAATGAACGAATATTCCACGAACGTCCGGAATTTCAATAACATGTAATGATGATGCGATGTACTGCACCTGTTATCAGCGAGATTGGAATTCCTTGTTTACCTGGATTTGCCTCCACTCCAGCAGTACTGAGACTTTTCAAGACAACCTGCACACACACACACACACACACACACACACACATATATATATATATATATATATATATATATATATATATATATATATATATATATATATATATATATATATATATATATCTTGCATGGCCTGACAGTTTCATATGTATAGAAAACAGGAGCAGGTATCGTGGATTCTTGGCGCCTCTTCAGATATTAGATAAGTAAATACAGTTTATCTTATTCTTTATAAGAGTCCATTTGCAATCGTTTCCCAGATTCGGTCTTGCAGTCTCGTCTTTATAGAAAGCAGGAACGGGTGTCATGGATTCTTGGCATCTTTACATAAATAAATACAGTTTGTTATTCTTGAAAGAAGATATTGGCATCGTTTCCCCAATCTGTCCCGCATATGTGTAGGTATAGAAAACAGGAACGGATGTCTTGGATTCTGCAGTCTCTTCAGTTATTAGATGTATATATATAAGTTCAGGTTATGTCAATCCTAAAAGAATATATCTGCATCGTTTCCCTAACATCATAATGTAAATCCAGTTGATGTTCCATCCCCGACGATTCTCACGCGTGGACGCTGAAAAACAGTGCAGTAGGTTTGTAAAAGATGTTTTCTTATTTATTATTATTATTCTATTACTAGTCACTACAGTATTGAATTACACAGTTTAGTATGAAGACAGGACCGAAACATCGCTGCCATGCTACGTTTTCACCATTCATTCTCATTCCATTCACTCGGGTTGCGATCTCTCTCTCTCTCTCTCTCTCTCTCTCTCTCTCTCTCTCTCTCTCTCTCTCTCTCTACCTCTCTCTCTCTACCTCTCTGTCATTCTCTCTGTAAGTCTGTCTGTTTCCGTATCATATTCTTGCCCGTTGATTGCTTTTTCGCTGAATGTTTTTCTTTTTCTTCTACTTGCCCTCCTCCCTCCCTCATGTAGATAGTAGACGACCAGGGAAGTACGTGTATCATTGGTACTGCCCGCCTGGGTATCGAGTAAGTCAGTGACGGCTGCGCAGTGAGCCAGCGCTTCGTAGGATGTTAAATTTCATTCCTTTTACCCAAGCTAATGGCTTTACTCTCCACCTCACCCACACGTGTAGGCTGCCGGCGCTCAGTTCGCAAACATACAGTCTCCCAGTCTCACATATAACATTTGCCGACCCCGTAATTCACACCACTCCGACCTCGTAACTCTAGATTTTCCTGTAGCGAGTGATAAGACATGGTAGCGACACGCAAGACTTTTGTATATTTGCACAATCTCCTCGTAGGTACTCATGAGTAGGTGAGTGATTCTCTCTCTCTCTCTCTCTCTCTCTCTCTCTCTCTCTCTCTCTCTCTCTCTCTCTCTCTCTCTCTCTCTCTCTCTCTCTCTCTCTCTCTATCTATCTATCTTGTTTCATTTTTTCTTTTAACTTCCATAGACGTGTTCTCACGGAAATATGTCTTTTCTTTTTTTCTACAAATGTTTTGGGCTTTGCCACAGCGCGAGGACGGTAATTATCTCGCGGGAGTACATCATCTTTTGGCCAATGATTGGGGTTGCCGTGGCGCGAGGACAGCACATATCTCGCGGGAGTACATCTTCAGGTAAATGTTTGGGGCTGCTGTGGCTCGAGGACGTTGAATGTCTCGTGAAAGCACATTTTCTTCCCGTGTGTCAGGGGGGTCCGCTGTGGCACGAGGACAACAGGTGTCTCGAGGCGCCACATCTCGTGTTACATGTCGGGTCAGGGGGTCCGTGCGTTGGTACCTCTGTTGAGGGTCCGTCGGTTCATGTCTCTTGGTGGGTCAGTTGATTCATGTCTGCTGGAGGTCCGTGGGTACATGTCTATTTTTTTTTGGTGGGGGATGGGTCTGTCAGCGCCTGTCTATACATGTCTGGTGGGGGTTTTGGTCCGCCTGGGTGGCGGACGTCGTGGTAGTGCGGCGGTGTGTGGCATAAATATTCAGTTGGCCCAGCCTGGTGTGGTGCAACAGACTTTATACCACAAACTCACCCTCCGCTGGGAGCTGGATGCCTCAGCCCATGCATCTCTGTCCTCATTTCTCGGGAGCCGTGTTGCCTCTGGTATAATGGGAGAGAGAGAGAGAGAGAGAGAGAGAGAGAGAGAGAGAGAGAGAGAGAGAGAGAGAGAGAGAGAGGAGGTTTCCCCTCGGTAGTGATGGTCGGTATTGGATCGCCTTTGGTAACCATAAAACAAAAAGAGGATGAAATAAAATGATGGTGAAATGAAAGTCAAATGCCTTTATTCTTTTTTTTTTCTTTAGTTTTACCTTTATCAATATTCGGTTATATCATTTTCATCTGTCACTGATAAGTCGGGTTGTACATATAGCCCACATCAAAAGCGATTTCGTCTATGTTTTGAAAATGTTAATGCCCAAAGATTATTTCAATGACAGTCCCATTCAGTAAAGTCAATTTTTACCATATTCATACGTCAGTAAAGATAATGTAGATTACAATCATATCATCATATTCAAGGAATAGAGAATAAAGCATTGTTAAAGTCAAATAGAAATAGTTCAAATATCCCGCTTGAATAGCCAAACTCACCTTATTCCTTTTCTAAAACATGCAGACCCGGAAAAAAAAAATATCTTACCACTTTTTTGTTGGAAACAATACGACGCCATGGGCGAAAGATTCTGAAAAATGCCCATTAGTCTAGCCTCACATCTCACACCGGTAATCCAACATTTATGATATTGTAATATATCGAATGCTAGTGACTGTTACTATCGTTTGTCATGATAAATGTCTTACCGTTTTCATATTTCGACGGAAATGATTATAAAGTTGGGCTACCATAAGCTTCAGTCACTTTGCCTTGCATTCACACCCACCAAACCTTCCGGTTCAACACGAGTCGTTTTGATCATTTCGAAATTCCTCGCTCCCATGCGGCAAGATATTCATTTCTGACCGAGTGTAACTCAGTATTGTCCACTAGGAACTCGCTTGTGATCCACTCTTCCCCCCCCCCCCCCCCTCCTTTCCCAACCTTTACGACTTCCCAATAGACAAAAAAATATGAATAAAAGTTCAAGGGAGTTTTTGAATGACCAGCTTACCTCTATGTCCTCCTCCTCCTCCTCCTCAACGCTTGGGTTCCACAGAAATAATTAAGCTGCCACCTTGGCAAGTCGGCCTCCCTTGCATTACCCAGCAATACCCACGGCATTCATCTTGGCCTCGACGCTCACTTCCCTTAGGTAGTTAGAGGAGACGCCCCTCCAATACACAAGTGTTCCTTCAGCACTCACTTATGTACTCAACGTCTCCCAGCTGATCAGGAAGGCTCAGTCGCAAGTCAAACTATTCATCTGACTTACAGCTGCCAACATTTCCAAAGTATTCAGCTGTCGACTAAAACTTTGATGACTAACATTACTGGGTTCCCCTGCGTATCTCGTCTTTATGACTTCATTTATCTGCCTCATAACCCTTGGCTGCCCCTTGATATTCAGCCGTTTCACAACACTCAGATGTTTCGCTGGGAATCAACTGCTCCTAAATACTTAGTTGCTCCGAAACACCCAGCTTGCTCACAACACTTAGCTGCTCCGCAACACCCAGCTTGCTCACAACACTTAGCGGCTCCGCTACACCCAGCTTGCTCACAACACTTAGCTGCTCCGCTACACCCAGCTTGCTCACAACACTTAGCCGCTCCGCTACACCCAGCTTGCTCACAACACTTAGCTGCTCCGCTACACTTATCTTGCTCACAATACGTAGCTGCTTCGCTACACCCAGTTTGCTCATAACACTTAGCTGCTCCGCTACACCCAGCTTGCTCACAACACTTAGCCGCTCCACTACACCCAGCTTCCTTAAAACACTTAGCTGCTCCGCTACACCCACCTTCCTCACAACACTTAGCTGCCCCGCTACACCCAGCTTCCTCAAAGCACTTATCTGCCCCACAACACTCAACTGTCACAAGATGCCCGGTTGCCCAACAACATTAACAATCTTCACATTTCACCCAACACACAACATCCCTTTATCACTCAGCTTCCTTACAACGTCCTTCATCTTCGCAACACTAGATTGCTCCACAACATAGTTTTTCTCGTCACAAAGGTTTCACAACACCCGTCTACTTCATAACATCCACCTACTTCACAGCTCCCATCTACTTCACAACATTCACCTACTTCACAGCTCCCATCTACTTCACAACACTCAACTACTTCACAACACTCATCCACGCTACAACACTGATCTTTCCTGTAACATTCACCTCCTTCACAGTATACATCTGGTGTAGTATAAATGAGAATCCATTCGTGTCGTTAGTGCTCTCATACACTATCAAAAAGACATATGAAGGCTGATCAGAAATTCAGAACTTCTGAAGGTTACATTACGAAAATTATTGAATCAAAACTCTAATGTGAAAGGATGGACAAGTATGCTTCTATGTATTTACTTGTGACACATTACTTACAGAACATTCATCTTTTATTAATCCTACTATCTTTTTTTCTTTAATCTGTCTTTGATGTATCTTTTTATTCTCGTTTACCGTTGCAACGATTTGAGAGTCTGTTTCGACCATAGTGAATTGCTGTCAAAGAGCCGGGTGTACCAAGTAGGTCTTAGTACACGTTCTCGAGCTAACAGACGGCGAGGCCACTCACTTGGAGTCCCCAAGGGGGGTCAGCTCAGAGGGAGGGTTGTCTTAAGACTTACGATAGCCTTATACTGTGAAGAGAATCTGACGACTCTAACGCCAGCCATTAGAGAGTTACATTCACTTCTCATCTCGTAATCATTTAGGTTTAGGTATCGAGACTATTACCTTTAAGTAGTTCTATTTCTTATTTAGCTTTAGTATCAAAAGTATTGCCTTTGAGAAGTATAACTTTAATATCGAAACTATTACCTTCAAGAAGTAGTTTTTGTCTGTCATGTTGCTCAAGTATCGAAACTGTTAACTTAACTGTTTAACTTTTACCTTTAAGAAGTTGTTTTTATCTCCCATTTTGCTCTTGTATCGAAACTATTACCTTTAAGAAGTAAGTTTAAGAAGTAAGTTTTATCTGTCATTTCGCATTAGTATCGAAACCCTAACCTGTTGTCTCTGTACATCCTTTCTATTCTCTACTGTAAAGGATTTCGTTTTCATATTCTTAGGGACGAGTCCCCCCCCCCCCAAGCCAACAGAAAATCTGACCCCTAGCGTCTCCTGGGATACACTGTGTGTGTGTGTGGCTCGTCCCTCGGCCAGCCATCGGCCCCCTCGTGGGCGGACATGGAAGAATGCAATTTAGCGGCAGGAAGGCCTCGGGGTCAGGAATGGAGGGGAAATGATGTTGCGAGGCTTGGAAGCCTTTATTGTCGATGGCATGAGGGAAGAAGGAACAATTAGGAAAGGGATTTAAGGACGGTAGGCTGGACACAGTGCATGATTGAGTAGGAGACGCGCATTCTTCTGGTAAGGGTATCCGAACAGGTTTGGGGCAAAAGGAACAAGACGACGAAGTGGAGGAAAGATTAGAATTTAGGAGTTATGTCTCCAGGATTAGGAGGAGGTTAGAAAGGGATTGCTCAGGATATAGCCATAGCCCTCTCACTCGCACCGAGAATGTGGAGGACAAGTAATGATGTTGATAATGAGAATGATAGTGATAATGATGATGGTAATAATGATGAACGGTTTATTGAATCCAGGTAGCCATCCGACTGAAAATATATATATATATATATATATATATATATATATATATATATATATATATATATATATATATATATATATATACATATATATATATATATATATACATATATACATATATTCTCATGTGTATTTGTACTTGTCGTGTTAAAGAAACAAGTGTCGATGGGACTGAGATGAAAAGAAAGAAAGACTAAGATGTGAAGCAGTTAGATGAATGTATGAAGATTTTTTTTTTTTTGGCGGGAAGAGACATCATCATGGAAGGGAGACGTGAAAGCAAACATTGAGGACGAGGAAAAGGAGATTGCTGTAGGAGGATGGACAGTGCCAGATGTGGAGGCAAATGGTGTGTGTGTGTGTGTGTGTGTGTGTGTGTGTGTGTGTGTGTGTGTGTGTGTGTATGGGGGAGGGTCTCTATATCTGTATACTGAGAGGAGTATAACACTGGCAGTTTGAGCATTGCCAGCTTCACAGATCATTGTAGGGAGAAGATGAAGAGGAGGAGAAGGAGGAGGAGGAAAAGAAGGACTAGAGGCAAATGGAATTGATAGATCATGAGATGATGGTTGAAAGAACAAAAATGGAAGCATTGGATGCAAAGAGAGTTAGGAGAATGCTTTTTTCACTTCGCATCATGATAGTGTTAGGGTAAGGGTCAGAGTGAGAAGATAAGTACACGAGCCTGGATGGTGGGGACGAGAAGAACGATAATATGAAGAATGGTTTAACTGAGAAAGGTAAAAGAGAGAAGTCAGAGAGAAGACAGTGTTACGCATGACTGGGTCAGTATGTGACGTTTCGTTAAGGAATGTATTGTGATGGCAGCATGGGATATGTATAGCAGGAATGCAAAGAAAAAAAAGTAAAAGTGGGGGAGGAGGTGAGAGCGGCTGTGTGTGTGTGTGTGTGTGTGTGTGTGTGTGTGTGTGTCTGTGTGTGTGTGTCTGTGTGTGTGTGTGACGGAATTAAAATGTAGTGCAGGTATGCGTAAGAAACACGAGGGAGGGAAATATGAACTTTCTGCAGAAGAATTTATCATGAAAAGTTAAGGAGAGCATGAAAAAAAGTTAGATGGTAATAAAGCAGTGTGATGTATGAAGAATCCAGGAATGAAAGAACAAAAAAAAAAGTAGATGAAGAATCTCAATGAACGTTAAGAAATTTTAGAGAACTGGAAAACTGATCGGAATAAAGTGCCAAACAAGGAGAAGTGATGGAGGTCCAAAGAACTGAAAGCAAGACTAGGGTGAGAGAGAGAGAGAGAGAGAGAGAGAGAGAGAGAGAGAGAGAGAGAGAGAGAGAGAGAGAGCAAAGCTTATGTTTGATGAAAAGCTTATCTGCAGACGATTCGTTGCGGATTATGGAGAGTGTAAAGCAGTCACGGAAGATGGAGGAGAATTTATTTTTTTTACACTCGGTGTACAAATAAGAGAAATTAGGAAGCTATATAATGATAAGAGTGAGGTGGTGGTTTGTCGATGGTGAGGAAAATGGAGTGGTAGGAACTTTCAACATCATACGAAGTAAATGAGTGCAATGGGCTGAGGTGCAAGGTTAGATAGGATGGATAGGAAAAAGGTTAGAGAACATAATGAGTTGGGTTTAGTAGCGTAGAAGTATAACATAATGTAAGGCAGAATATAAAGAAGAGATCTCTCCAACGGGTTTAGGTGCTTTGATCCTTCGAGAGAATTATGAAGGGACGAATGTGATAATGAATGTTAGGTCATAGAATGAGGGATGGCAAAGGCCAGTCAGTTCTAACCTACGGATATGAAACACAGACGTGGAGTAGAGCAGATGGCTCCAGGACCCAGGCCTCTGGAATGAGCTATCTGAATGGGCCTGAATGTGTTAGAAGATGGGATGGAGAAACTATTGTTGAACTGTATTGGAAATGGATATGAGAGAGAGAGAGAGAGAGAGAGAGAGAGAGAGAGAGAGAGAGAGAGAGAGAGAGAGAGTAGTGTTACAGGGAGGCTTTAACGAAATACTTCGATGTATTTTGGTAGCGTCGCTGTGATACTGGTAGCTATAAGGAAAATGAAACACGAAAACCCAAGCTCTTTCGTGATAATTCACGTCTTTAGGGCTACAGAGATTAACAAATGTAGGTTTCACTGAACTAACTCCACTAATATATCTCTGTATAGTGCCAGAAAAAAAATATTTCAAGTCAAAAACCAAGGAACCCTACAGCACTAATATTCTTGTAGAAATCTTGTATCACAACAACGTCTAAGAGCTGTCTCAAATACCTAGAGACTTTGATATCAATATTGCATTTAAGAACAGCAATACAGTAAGGAACTTCCTCAGACAGAACTCGCCTGAAAATCCAGATGGATGTGTTTACCAGGTACCATGCAAGGATTGTAATAAAGGTTACTTGGGACAGAGCGGAAAAGAACTGAATTTATGAATACGGCAGCTGCAGCTTAGCGTTCGTGATGGACAAAAATCAAGGGCTTTGTTTCCTGCATATGCGAAACTTTGTCTCGAGCAGCTCGCAACAAATTGTATGTTGTCATTCAGTTGTAGATGGAAATATCATAGTCTCTAGCATTATCAAACACAGCTTTCGTAGTAATCTCCTCATCAGTCTAGCCTTGTTGTAGATGGAAATGTCATAGTCACTAGCATTATTAAACACAGCTTTCATAGTCATCTCATCACCAGTACAAATTAAATCCTTTTATGATCCAAAGAATTGTCAACATGTACAAGTTTATGAGCTCGTCCATGACCTGACAGTTGCCTTTGATCACCCGACCCTTGGCTTTGATGCCCTGATGCTTGCCTTTGGTAATCACATTTCTTACCTGACCTTCGACCTTCCTTCGCTCTTGACCCTCGCCTGAGGAAGTCATTCGCCTTACATGTCTCGTATCACAATTAGATTTAAAGTTAGTGTTCAAGGTACACCAAGTTATTCATAAGCTAGAATTTTTTTTTTCCCCTTATTCCTAGTTTTGTAAAATTCAGCTTTACCACTTACCACTTATCACTTAAGATCTAGATTGCTTTAACTTTTCCTATGAAGATGATTATGATAATTGATTGCAGAGAGTACCACATTCACAATATGTTGCTCACATGTTCCTTTCAGTTCCTGCCTGTGACTCCTGTTGGATGTATAATGGCAACTCCAGCACCACGCGTTTGAGGCTGAGTTCTACTGAGAATTTCATATTCTAAGAGGTAAGCTGTCATAAGAGTTTGTGTATACATATATGATGCAAAGGGAGGGGGGGAGGGGATAATGGAGCTTGTTAGATGTGTGTGTTTTTTGGACGAGACAGACCTGTGACTTCCCCATTTGCCATTCCTTTTCAAGGGGGTTCACAAGGTGGTTGATCGATGCGTCGGATAATGCGTATAGTTAGACTGTTGGACCCCCTGCCTGTTTTGCGTTACACCTACTTGTATAACAGAGAATATATCTCTCTATACTGCAGTGAATCATGATCACAGTAGAGTCATGAGAGCGCTCGAGTATTCATCATGATTCACCGCCGTCAAGAGAGGTAATGACCGGAAGTGTTTTATCGCCCAGAGTCTGAGGGAAAGTTTTTATGAATCAGCACAATTTTATGCTGTTAGGGGGCATGAAAGAGGAAGAGGAGGCGGAGGAGGAGAAGGAGTAAGAGGAGAAGGAAGAGGAGGAGGAAGAGAACATCGTTCGGATGTGGGTGAGAAAACTGAAGTAGGTAAAAAGCTTGGATATGAGAGCTGGAGTATGAGTGAGTGAACGTGAGGGTAATGAGAACCCTAGCGTTACAGACTACATAGGTAAAAGAATGAAGAATTAGAGATAATGGAGGCATGAAGCTTGGAACAGCAGGATGAGGAGTGAGAATGATAGGAATATGCATAAAAGGTGGAAATACTGGATTAGAAGAGAGTGTGAGTGAGGCATGCGAAGGACAAGGGAATTCGTAATGAAGAGTGAGAAGTAATAAGTGAGAGGGTGAAGGAATTTCTCGATAATAAGAAAAAAACAAATTGAACGTTATGAAAGGGATGGAACTGAGAGACAAGTGGATGAAAGGAATTGAATCATGGATGCTGTGAGAAGCCTTGGAGAAGCTGTGAACTTGGTGGAAAGTTCCATTTTTTTTTCCCCGAATGGTGGTGCAGAGAGAGAGAGAGAGAGAGAGAGAGAGAGAGAGAGAGAGAGAGAGAGAGAGAGAGAGGAGTTAGCGAACAGACAGATGGAACGGTGGCAACTTGTAATTAATAGTTTCACGCATCGCAAGAGATCCTCAGGAGAACTTGGCAGATTGCTGGAGGGAGAGACTACCTCTTTGAATCTTGGTCTCGGATGAAATGTAAACTGAAACGTACTTGACTTCGGACGTCAACAGATGATTCAGAGAAAGCGATAGAAGTGGACAGGGAATAGAGATATGAGAACATGAAGTTGTATCGTCGTTAAACATTGTAAATCGAAAGTCATTGGCATTTGCATAAGACATGTACATTCAATAACACAGACCCAGATACACAGCATTTACATACATCACCACAGACGATGATACACAGCATTTATATACATCAACACAGACCCTGATACATAGCATTTATATACAACACAGACCATGATACATAACATTTACATACATCAACGCAGACCCTGATACACAGCATTTACATACATCACCACAGACCCTGATACACATTATTTACATACATCTACACAGACCTTCTGAAAAGAGTAGGTAAATAGACGAATGCGTTAACTTACCAAACTGTTTTTTTAAAACAGCGTATGTGCTCCTGATGAATATATACGCCCTCGTACAACGGAGAATGAATAGGATTAAAAAAGATTCTAAATCATGATACTGTAACCAGAAGGAGAGGAGGCATGATGATGCGCGTAACACGTCACTGGGGAAAGAGGATTACCTCTCCAGCTATCCAGGGGATTCCCGACTCTCCATATGACATATGGCTGTTTGAAATCCGGTTATATCGCGGTACCTCCAGGGGCAAAAGCCTCCTTTGAAAATATCCGACCATCCTGTGGGAGTTTGTTCAAACCCTCATTGCTGAATCCTTCGAGAGATATCGAGGTACATATGTGTATATTTTTTTTCTTTTTTTTTTCTTTTTTGAGGGAGGGACAGCGTCTTGGGAGTGAATGCTGCTCTGAGTTTAGCGTTTTTGCGTGTCATGTAAAGAGGAGACTATGATGGCAGTGAGGAGTGATCATCAAGTATGAGGTACGTGGCGTGAAGATGACATCTCACGTGTCCTTCGATTGGGGATAACATAGGAAAACTGCGAAGCGGAATTACAATTTTTTTCTCTCGTTGAGTTATAATCCTTTTTCTTTTTTTCTTTTCTTTTTTTTTTTTTTACTAGACAACCCAGTCATGGGCCAGTAAGGCCTCCTGTTGTCTGTCTCTCTTATGTGAACTCATGTGAATCTCTCTCTCTGTCTGTCTGTCTGTCTCTCTCTCTCTCTCTCTCTCTCTCTCTCTCTCTCTCTCTCTCTCTCTCTCTCTCTCTCTCTCTCTCTCTCTCTCTCTCTCTCTCTCACATCCTCAACATTAACGAGAGCCAGCGACGCTGTGCACACAACCTAACACTGTGGGGCCGATGAGTTACGATCGTAAAGGCTATTTATCGACGTAAATAATCCTGGACGATAAAACACCCCGGATGCTCCATAAACAATCTGTGCTTTTTTTTAAAAAAAAAAAAAAAGAAAACGAGTTTTTAAACCCAGTTAAGAATGTATACAGGAGATTAGAATCCATCATGAAAGAATAAAACCATCCGTTGCATCATCTCAGTTTTTCTAATGACTAGAAATCCAAAGAAAATTAGTTTACTTACGAAAATGCTGATAATTCTTTGTTCATCCTGTTTCCTAGTTGGATATTTTTTTTTTTTATTTCAGGCGGGGAAGTTAAGACTAAAGCTTGACAGTAACTTGCTCCATCCGTCACCAAAGATGAGGAGGACAAAGCTGGAAATTAATGTTCGTTGCAATTAGCATTGCAGGCGTAGCAGCCACATCATTAATCAGCTTTGTTTTTTTTTTTGTTTTGTTTTTTAACGACAAACGCACCGGTCACGGAGAAGATCCTCGTTAATCACAAAAGAGGTAGAGATAGACAGATAGAGAGAGAGAGAGAGAGAGAGAGAGAGAGAGAGAGAGAGAGAGAGAGAGAGAGAGAGAGAGAGAGACAGACAGACAGACAGACAGACAGACAGACAGACAGAGATGACTAGATGTGACGAATACGAATTATGGTAATACGATGCCTACCAAGGATGAGAGATGATAATTGTACTCATGGGTAAAGAGAAATAAAGTATAGTAATATAGTGTAGAATAAAGTGTGGATGATAAGAAGAAAACGCATATAGAGTGTAGTGCCCCATGAGCCACTTGCATAGTGGGAGTTGTATGTGGTACTGGAATTACCTTGAACACCTGAAGAAGGTGTCCAGGATTCTTCGGTCGGTGGATGTGAAATAGCTTTGACGAAGATGAGCCTGTGACCCTAGCAAGTTGTTGGGCCTAGAAGCCCAACCATATATATATATATATATATATATATATATATATATATATATATATATATATATATATATATATATATTTATATGTATATATATATTGATTGATTGATTGATTGATTGATAGAGACAGACAGACAGACAGGGTATTACCAACAGTCCTGACGCGTTGGGTGTAGCGTAATTCCAAGCATCACTGGAACAATCTTGTCAAGTCATTGAGGAGGAGGAGGGGTCCTGGAGATAGTTGAAGGTAAACCTAATTGCGTCGAATGAGATGGGTGCTGGTACAGCGAGCTGATGGTCTGAGGCAGACTTGATCGAACCAGGCGGGTCCTAGTGCGGGAGAGTTGATGGGTTCGAAGCAGACTTGAGGCATCGGATGAAACAGAGACTGGTGAGGGTAGCTGATGGTTCGAAGCAGACTGGAGGTGTGAGACCAGACCGGTGCTCGTACAGGAGTTTATGGTTTGAAGCAGACCGGAGGCACGAGACCAGGCGGATCATGGTCTGAACCAGAAATGAGGGGTCGGACCAGATGAGTGTTCGTGACTGGGCTATTGGTCTTTGTCAGAAGACCATGCACTGACTGTCCTCTGAACCATCAGTAAATGATTTCCTACATAAGTAATCATATATTTAACCTTTTACTCTTTCACTCGTTACTTAAAATACAGATATGTTATCTTGGCCAGAGAGACTGAGCCAGCCTATTGCAAGAAAAATTGAACCTATTTATAGCAAACAAATATACTTAGAAATAGTTTTCTTTGTCCATAAGCATTCATTTTAAAGAAAGGCAATAGTTGTGTTAAATACCAGTAGGGTTTAGCTGTAGTCTACTTCATCAGTTCTCATATACATTATCTTTCTTCTGGCGCCCGGCTTCTTAAGGCTTTATGATTTCCGGGGAATATAATATTTCCACCGTCAGTGTCAGTCATTTTCAGCTTTAAAGGTACCTTAAGTTACATGTTTCACTACCAGCATGCACTTAGAAGAACTAGAAATTGCCAAGGCACTATCGCCGATAGGAAGAAACCATCTTATTGAATCAAAAGTGATAATAACGTACGAGATTTAAAGTTGCATCATGTGCAGGTGTGCATATAGTGGCGTGATTTCTAATTAAACTGAGATTTTCTTCTTAAGATCATGATTCTTAAGAGTTCTATTCTTCGTAACTTTCCGGGCTCGCTTAATCTCTTTTTGATGAGTTACTGAGTTGGGTGTTTGACTTTAGGAATGCGTTCTTGAAGGAGTGGCCGAGGGAATATGCCAGTGAATTTCCTTATTTCATTCTGACGTTCACAGATTGCTGTATATGAATGCTAGTTTGGATATATATATATATATATATATATATATATATATATATATATATATATATATATATATATATATATATATATATATATGGAATGTTTGTGGTATGGAGATATGCGAGGTCGAGAGAGTACTGTCATATGGTTTGGTGAAAAGTGATAAGATGGTGAAAACCTTGTAAGGCAACGAGGCTCGAATGAATGGCATTGCAGTTCATTTTTGCGAGAAAAAGGGTGATAGTTTTATTGACTGGCTAGTTAGGATTAACAAAGGTGAATTGCATGAAGACTGTTTGAATACCTGAATAGTGTCTGGGGAACCAAAGTGAATTTTTAAATTACAGATGATTAAGTTTGTTGGGTATACCTGGTAAGTTGCTTGGCAGAGTGGTGACTGACAGGATGATGGCATGCATTACGCATCGGAGGGAGGGGAGCAATGTGGTGTCGGTGACAGTAGAGGAAATGTGGATCAGGTGCTTGTTTTGCACATTTTGTTTGAAAAATACTAAGATAGACAGAAGGATATGTATGTGGCATTTATGGATCCTAGAGAGGTTTGATAGGGTCGATAAAGATGGTTTGCGAAAGGTGATGCGGAAGAAAAGCTACTATAAGCAGTGAGGAGTTTTGATCGAGGGAGTAAGTCGCGTGTGCGAGTAGAAAGAGAGGAGGTTTGAGTGGTTCCAGGTGAAGAATGGTCATTGGCAAGGGTGTGTGATGTTACCATGGTTACTAAATTTCTTTATGGATGAGGTTGTGAATGAGTTGAATGCGAGCGTCTTGGAAAGAGGCTCGGGTTTGTAGTCTGTTGAAGGTGGAGGGGGCCTGTAAGTGGGTCAGTTGCTGTTTCCAGATGATACAGGTCTGCAGAAGTTGGTGCATGAATCTTGGACAGTGTGTGAAAAAAAAGGCTGATGGGTCTTAGGATGCACTGAATCGGTGTTAGTAAAGTTAGAGAGATGGTTTGAGTCTATTAGAATCGAGACGAGAAAATGTAACTTGAATTTACCTGGGAGTGTTGTTTCAGGTGGGTATATGTCTAGCTGAGTGGAGCTAAAGTTTGGGGTGCAAGGGCAGGTGTTTACTGCTTATGGACTCATTACGGTGTATATATTTAGTCAATATCGTGTTTGTTGAGGATGATGGAACATATAAGTATACGTTGCTGAACTGTGTAACAGAAATAAGCCTTTTTGTCTCTACCTAGGTGTTAATGATAACCTATGAGATGTGTAAGTGGGAGGAAGACATCTAGGTCTGTTGCAAGGTTATGAGAGTGCACAGCAGTGAGATTGTAGTGGATATGTATAATTCTTTCCTCATTCACTTCCTGAATGTTTTATGGTTGCCATCCAGCTTGTGATTTTCCTTAGTGCTCCGTATTGTGTGATTTTCAGCTTTGTTATGTTTGCTTTTGTAGGGGTCTGTGACCAGTAAGTGAGGCGTAATTTACGCGTAGCGGATAAACTATCAGTTAAAGAAAATATGAGATTTTTTTTTTCCCTTGTCCAAAAAGTAGCACCAGCTCGTGTTCTTACGGCACTGAGCTTCTTTATGGTCTGGTTTGATGTTTGTGGTAAGGGGAGGCGAGTGCTATGTGTGTATGTGATACCCAGTATGGTTAAGAACTCCGGTGAGTGTGGAATAATCTACCCATACGGGTATGGAGAGTGAATGTTTAGGTTCACGTCTCTCTGGGGTCGAGAGAAGCGGGAGCGGAGAGAAGTATGAGTAGATGAAGGAGTAGAAGTGGAGGAGGAGGATAACTGTTGAGGAAATTTGCAGTCAGATATGCGTCTTCTAGCTGGTGGCTCATTACTGTTGCTGCTGCTGGCTTTCTCCTCTGGTCTTCGGTCCATTCCTGTGATCGTCCCGCCACAATGCACCTCTCTCCAGTGATGGTAAGATGTTCGTTTTTAAATGATCGGTGGTATAGTGTTTTCATTCTAACATACAGTCTCAGGTAGGGGTAATGTTATTTATGTTTGGATACGGCCAAGCTCTTAAGTTGCATTTTTCTTATTTTCTTGGCGAGAGATTCATTCTAGTGGGAAGGTTGTCTTCGTATGTCAGATGTAGTTTTTTTTTCATTGTTAAACTTGGTCCCTGCCTCATACTTTGTTCGGCTGAAATTGTATCTCAGGCGTATATTTCCCTCATATATATTTATTTATTTTTTTATTTATCATACTTTGTCGCTGTCACCCGCATTAGCGAGGTAGCGCAAGGAAACAGACGAAAGAATGGCCCAATCCACCCACATACACATGTATGTACATAAACGCCCACACACGCACATATACATACCTATATATTTCAACGTATACATACATATACAAACACAGACATGCTGCCGTCATCCACTCTCGCCGCCACCCCGCCTCACATGGAAATGACAACAAAGGCCACATTCGTTCACACTCAGTCTCTAGCTGTCATGTGTAGTGCACACACACACACACACACACACACACACACACACACACACACACACACACATATATATATATATATATATATATATATATATATATATATATATATATATATATATATATATATATATATATATATATATATTCTTCCAGTTCTTCCTTGTTCGATACTCCCAGCGTTAGTGAGGTAGCGCCAGTAATAGACGAAGGAAGAGCATCATTAGCTGACAACCATCTCTCAGTCCACTATCCATAACCAGGCCCCACAAACCTTTCCGTGTTTTTTCCTGGCCGCTTCATATGCATTGTTCAGTCCACTGACAACACGTCGACCCTTGTATACCACACTAATTCAGTCTTTCCCATGCACGCCTTTCGCCCACTTGCATACTCAGGTTCCGAGCATTTAAAGTCTTTTTCAATCCTTTCATCAATCTTCAATTTGGTTTTCCCTGTTTCCCTGTCCCCTCCACTTCTGACTTGGAGATCCCTCTCTATCAACCGCTTCCTCACTCATTCTCTCCACGTGTCCAAACCATTTCGAAAAATCCTCTTCAGCTCTCTCATCCATACTGTAAGTATTACCACACTTCTCTTTTACTTTATTAGATTATCTATATTAACTTCCTGAAACCACAGATTGTTCTCGTACGTTTCATTTTTAACACATGCACCCTCCATCCATTCTTATCTGTAGCCCGTGCCTCGCATCCATACAACATCACTGGGACTACTATATTCTTCAAATCATACCAATCTTCATCCTTCCTGATAGCGACCTCTCTTTCCAGACATTCCTCATTGCTTTCAGAACCTTCGCCTCTTCATCCGCTTCCATGTTTCCATTCGCTGCCAGGTATGTAAAATACCCTATTTCCTCTAAGTTTCTTTCATCAGACACATCCCAGCTAACTTGTCTTTCTGCATTGTTAATCCTAATGACCTTGCATTTATTTACATTTTCTCTCAAGTATCTCCTTTCACTCACTCTTCTATACTTAGACAGCAACTTATGCAGTTTCTCTTTCGAATCTGCTACCAGTGCCGTGTTATCACCAAACAATAACTGACCTCCTTCTTAGGCCTCCCGCAACTTCTACAGACTGCGTGCCTGTCCCTCTCTCCAAGACCCCCGTATTTACTTCCCTTACCACCCCATCCATAGAAAAATCAAGCCTTCATGGTGACATCTGCCACCCTCTCCTGGAACCACTCACCTTCGCACACACTCCTTTGCCCTCTTGATGAAAATCCCTCTCTTCTTCTGTTAGCTTTCCTCCCACATCATATACTCGTAACACCTTCCACAAAGCATCTCTGTCAACCCTCTCTTATCGCTTCTCCAGATCCATATATGCCACATAAAAAATCTTTTCTTTTCTCAAGTTAATTCTAACATATTCTTTAAAGTAAACGTCCTCTGCCACTTCTGAAATCAGATTACTTCTCCCGAATCTGATGATCTGCTCATCACTATTCTTCCTTACAACCTACCAGGGTACACTCAGGAAACGTATACCTCTGTATTCTAACACTCATCTATGTCTCCCTTGCCTTTATACAATGACACTGTCATCCATTTCGCCAATCTTCAGTCACCTTACCATAATCCATACGTTCATGTATGATCCTTACTAACCAGCCTGCAACACAGTCAACCCCTTTCTTAGGAAATTCAGCTACACTGCCATTCATTCCAGCCGCCTTGCCATATTTCATATTATGCAAGGCTTTCACCACCTCTTCATTTTTTCTCCCCAGAGCACTCGCCATGGTTCTCTCACTCCGCATACCTCCCCGGCCCAAACACCCTATCATCGAACACATTCAACATTCCTTCAAAGAACTCTTTCCATATTTTTACCTCACCACTTCCTGTTACACCTTCCCCATTTGCCCACTTCACCGATAGATAGATAGATAAAGTAAGTGAGGTGTACATGTAGTACAACTCTTTCTTGCAAATAGAGAAAATCTTTTGTAGAAGCCTTATGATATTTTCAAACAAATAATATGAGAAATTTACCTTGTCTTATTGGCATATTTCTTAGTTTGTCTGTGTCCGTCTTTTAGTAGACTTGTTTCGAGAGGCAATACTCACACCTCTCTTTTCCTATAATGACATCAGTACTACTCTTCATTGTGGAAATTTAGAAGGTTATTATCACATCTCAGGAATCAGTCTTTTAGTAAAATTCTTCTGTGAAATTCACCTTCATATTCTTTCACAAAAGGGCTTCATTTCTTATCAAAAGCCTCCATGGTTTGTTCTCAGACATCACTTGCATATATTACAACCAATCATAAAAGACAGAATAACAATAGGATGAAATAAAATCCATAAACCTTTGGATACTTTATTGAACAGTTATCTTTATAAGCGTGAGATAAATGTTTGTATATGTATATATTTATATATATATTTATAGGCAGCAGAACACCTAACTTGGGACACACAGGGAAGATGTGATAACCTCACCATGGAAGTGACAGTAAGAGAGAGAGAGAGAGAGAGAGAGAGAGAGAGAGAGAGAGAGAGAGAGAGAGAGAGAGAGAGAGAGAGAGAGAGAGAGAGAAAGTTGCTTAGGCAAGACTAGGAGAGTCAGGAACGGGATAGCAGGAGGTGAACAAGTGCTGAAGCTGACTTTAAAGACTTGAGTCAGGTTGACTCGGCGAGTTAACTCAGGGAAATAATGAAGAGGACGTAAAAGACTAATGATAAAAGCTGCCAATGACTGGCCTTCGGCTATACCGCAGCTGCAGATCGCACAAACAAAGGATTAAGAGTCAACTAAAGGTTTCAAGATTGTTTGTTGGTCCCTGACGTAGGGAAGATATGAAAAGCGATGATGTGGCAGTCGGGTTCGCCGTGCTGGGTGTACACTTTATACACTACTGGCTTGTAAATTGTGATTTACAACACGTCAGATGATTTGTCAAGATTTATCTCAGTATCTCCCTTATAACCCACGTCATCTAGATATAAAACTATGGTTATATTTTGTGGATTTATCGTAACGTAGAATTTTAACTGCGAATGAAGTTGTGTAACGAGTTTGTCATCATAAAGTATCCAAATTTAGAAATATGTTCATTTTATACAACTCGTAGCATCCATATTCTCAGTCGACGCTGTTGAGCATTTCACTTAAACGCCAAATAGTAATGAAATGCGTCGTTGTGTTGTTCATGTGTATCGAGTATGAGAGTTTGAGAAAAGGTTGGGCATGGTGGTGGTAAGGAAGACAGTGATTGAGATGAACTGTGGGGAAGAGAGAATGGACGTGTGAGTGATGGAGGATGATGGACGAATGGGTGAATATGGAGAAATCATCTAAACTAGGGAAAAAAAATATTAGACATGGTCAAGCTACAGTAGAATACAAACACGGTACAGAATATGAAGTGCAGAAGTATATGTTACTAATGACCGCTTAAATTATGCCTCGGCTACCACAGTAGAATACAAGCATGATACAAGACATGGAATATAGAAGTGTAGATTAGCGATGACCGATTAAACATGGGGTATCAACACCACTCTCAACCTCACAATTACCCCTGCCAATCGTGTACCAAAGGCACGTAATTTTGATGGAGTATTACAATGAGCGGTTCAAGTCAGTTCGAACCTCTTATTCATCATGTTACCCACACTTTATATATGACCGATTCAGCGAATGGGGAACCCTTCATATAGATATGGCTCACGACGACTGCCTGGAGACCAGATGCGGGTAGAATGTTTGTGTATAAGAAAACAGTTTATAGAACTTAGTCAAACTTGGTGCTATTTAGTTCTGAAAAGATGATGATGATGATGATGATAACTGCGGAACAGTTAGGGTATGTCTGTGTTACGTCACAGCTATAAAAGACAGTGAGGGAAACTGGGCATTAGAGATTGATGGCTGGAATAGGAAATAGATAACTTACGAAATGAGTAACAGTTGAAGTAAGAAGCGAGGCTTTGAGAGAAACAGATTGTTCGAGTAACGGAACACCAGAAGTGTGGGTAAAGATAAAGGATGATAAATCTTACGTCACCGTGAAGGCAATAACCTGGTGATGAGAAACTGATAAGGATAAGGGGACAGTAAGGGTTCGAACCCTTATAAGCCACTTACATTGCAGGCTGAGGTGAAATACCCTGTCTTAAGATGTAATCAAAGCATACGTGTGAGAAAGGAAAGGTCAGTTAGTCTATTTAAGAGTTTGGAGGAAGATAGACACGCAGGTGCCTACGCCGAGGGTGACAGTAGGGAGCCATCGAGGAGCCTAACAAGGATCAAGGAACAGGTGAAGTACGGAGCACCTGAGTTGAAAAGCTGCGTGTGTGTGTGTGTGTGTGTGTGTGTGGCGCACCGATGATGAGAGAAGCCAGAGTGTGGAATAGCTTTGGTGAAGCTAATGTAGGGAGAAGAGTCGGGATATAAAGACAGCTAAAATGAGTAGCCGGATTATGGAGCAAACTTGATACAGAACAGTTAAGAAGCCAGTGTTTCAGAGAACACAAAAGTACGGAACAGTTGCGATACAGGAAACACAGAATATGGAACAACTATGATGAGAAATGAGAATACAGAAGACTTAAGAAGAATTCAGTCTAGGGTACAGTCAGGGTGCTCTAGAACAGCTAAAAGCAGGTCTAATTACAGAAAATCTCAGTTGAGAGGGAACAGCTAGAGGGAGTGGAAGCGAGGGTACGGAACAGCTTACGTTGCGCCAAGGAACCATACGTGCGGGGCAGCTGCTACGTAGCGTGCTGGGGCTCAGGGGACGATGTGGTTCCTTGCGACGCTACTTTTAGCTGACGACTGCGGGGCGAGGAGGGGCAACGGAGGGAGGGATCAGGGAGCACTGCTGAAAGGCTGCTCATGCAGGGGTCAAGGAGGAAGATAGGACAAAGAGGGGGTGGGGGAAAAGACGTGTACACTTAACTGGGGAGCCGACAAGGGTGAGGGTGTGGTGTGGGGCGACAACACCAACTAGAAGACGTTGGTTCACCACCCCCACAAGAGGTGGTGATCAAGCCGTTGTTGCCTCGGCAACACCGTGTCACACGGGATGAACAACAATAACATTGTACCAACTTTATGTACGATTAATACAAATGAATATCATATAGATCCCCGGTGTTGTTGTTGTTGTTGTTGTTGATTAGAGTGTCTTTTTTTTTTTTTTCTTCTAAAAACACCAAGTCGAACATGCAGTTACTGGTAGTAAACCCTCACATCACTTATACCTAGTGGCCTGCTGGAGGGGGAGAGGAGGAGAGGGAGTGGTTGGGGGCGGCCGCCAGCATTCAACGGTTGATGTCAGCCACCCTTGACAACACACGTAACTACAGTTTACCACTAGCTCTTCAGACACACCGCCCTCCTCCCTCCCCTCCACACACACACACACACACACACAAACACACACACACACACACACCATAATGACCTGACACATATCAGAAATATTGCAGTGGTTGCACTAGGAACTTCTCTCTATGCGTTCGTGTCATCGAATCCTCCGGTATCCCATGACTCTCTCTTATAACATCTTGACCCAGAGGTCACACACACACACACACACACACACACACACACTGTGATACGAGCCGTGGCTTCCCAAGAGTGTGTGTGTGTGTATGTCTTGAGAAAGCCCTGACATTGGCCTCCTTCTTGGAAGGTAGGATGTTCTCGTTGTAATGCAGGGGCCACAGCGGCAACGGAGATACACCAACAGACCTAGAGGCAAGGACGCCCCCCTCTGGTCCACACAGGACCTTCTCCCTCAAGGGAGTGGCTCTTTTAAGGACCCGCAGGAAAGACTCTGTGCGGATTATTTCCCTACTTAAAATGTACATGGTAAAGACCCATTCTTAAGGTAAAGAAACAACAGTGACAAAAAAAAAATCATCTGTAACCTGCTTTACCTAAAATAGATCTACTTCTGTGTATATATACATAATAAATGGAAGCGTGTGTGTGCCGACATGTGCTTCAAAATATACATTGAAATTTGAATATATATATATATATATATATATATATATATATATATATATATATATATATATATATATATATATATATATATATATATATATGCACAATCATTGCAGGTGGTAAATAGATATGGTTGTCCAGACAACACACATGCTCGTCCCTAAAGAGTCAAAAATACATAGTCTCTCGTTATCACATCGTATGTACACACCTCACTGTGGAGGTCCAGTGACAGCCCGTCTTTACTGTTATGTTGACATTGCTTTCAGTAAGGGTTTATTGAGATGTTGTGTCCTTCTTTTGAAGATTTTCCTGACGGGATCTTACAATTATGTACTCATGCTTGACCAAATGGAAACAAGAGGTTTTGAAACGGGAACTCTTTATCAGTGCAACCACACACACACACACACACACACACACACACACACACACACACACGCAACTATTGCCATGGAAACTTGAATCATGGGCCAGCTGGTTTCCAGAGCTGGCTCAAATCCATCCTCACAGTCTCCTCGTCACTTTACATAAATCATAACACGTAGCGTATACCTGTACAAGTGCAATATACAGCAAGCTGACACCAGCAACGCCACCAGCATCAAAAACCGATGCCAAATAGAATGGCTCTCTAGCTGTGGGAGGGATGAGGGATCTGACAAACACTGGCGAATGATCCTTTTCTTCCCCGTCTTCGCTCCTGTTTACAACACCCAACAGATACGACCAAAGCACTTACAGAAATATAACTAGATTAGGTACTTCTCGTCCTCACCCATGAACAATATGTACTATATACATCCTTATGTAACATACCGTAGAATAACATTAAGATAACATCCATATCAGAGAAGTGTAGCACCTTACACTGTTACCAAGGCGGAGCTGCTCTCTCTCTCTCTCTCTCTCTCTCTCCTCCCGCCCTAGGGGAGCGATACGCCAGCTCTTTCCTACAGGAAGAGAGCGTGTGATTTACCCAATCACGTCTACAGACTCCACTATCACTAGAAGCACAGAGGACACAGACCACGACCCCACTCCCCCATCCTCTTTTGGGGGTGAGAGAGTGTGAGCTCTTTCACCTTATCCATCAGCGTCTTCGAACAGGTTATTTTTCCCCGCCAAGTTTCGTAGATTTGATCTGTGTCGCTTCGGTAAAGGATGACGTTAAAGAGGCGATTCAGTATGGCATGAAGAGCGTGTCGATACTGCTGGCTCAGGTAATTCATTCGTTCTTTCACTCGGTTATCGTAATTGTTATTGTAGACGACAGTCAAGTGGAGGGGTCATTATAGTCGCTGCTGAAGAATAGTGTGATCACGACTGATTGATTGATTGATTAATGAGGTGATTCTATTCACCGATGTTGACGTTTGAATCCACCACTGAGTCGTGTCATCCACTGTTGTGGGTGAAGTTGCCACTGAATCACCTGCGTCACTGAAACATCCGCACTGCCCACTGTGTTGATGAGGTATGCCACTGAAATTTACCCCACTGTGTTCACAGGTCACTGAACTGTATATATATCCAGTGCCGTGGTGAGGTGTGCTCATGAAATACATCCACTGTTGCCAGTAGCCTTGCGATTATTGCACACATCCATGAACCTGCTTTCTTGTGGATGATTGAGCTGTTCTTCGTCCCATGTTGCACGTGAGTCTCAGGTTGTGAACACTTGCAGTGTTGATAAGCGTTATGACTGGGATTATTGGGAATATTGTACGAATACATGGGACTTGAAGTGAGATTGGGGAACATCTAGTTAATATCTCTGTTACGGTGATCAGTAGCTTTGTGTGTGTGTGTGTGTGTGTGTGTGTGTGTGTGTGTGTGTGTGTGTGATGAAATAGATTGAGAACTACTTTGTGAAACGGATATCCGACCTCTTGATATGATGGAATATTTGGAAAAAAGTGATGCTCCTCGTATGAGAAACTCTCTCATGTGTGTGTATGTGTTATCAGCTGCTGCTTCTGTGTATTATCGTGAAAGAAAATGTATTTATATGGTGAGGTGACATGATTCTACGTAGACACAGCTTTGGTCGTGTTTGGAGCGTCGTGGTAGAGGTAATAGTAAAGCTTAGAAATGGTGATTGTCGTACTTAAGCTTCCTAAATGGTAATGGTAATAGTTAAGCTTAGTAGTGCTGATGATGGTAAGCTTGGTAGTGGTAATGGTAGTGATCAAGCTTATTCGTAGCAGTGATGAGGGTCAAGCTCACTAGCGGTAATGATGGTAGTTACGTTTGATGATGGTAAAGGCGGTGGTTAGCATAGTCAAGCTTGGTGAAGATAGTCAACCTTACCATTGGTAAAAGTCAACCATACAGTAGTTGTAACCATGGTGGTAGTCATGCATCAAGCTTAGTAATGGGCATGGTGATAGTCAAGCTTAGTAATGGGCATGGTGATAGTCAAGCTTAGTAATGGGCATGGTGATAGTCAAGCTTAGTAATGGGCATGGTGATAGTCAAGCTTAGTAATGGGCATGGTGATAGTCAAGCTTAGTAATGGGCATGGTGATAGTCAAGCTTAGTAATGGGCATGGTGATAGTTAAGCTTAGTAATGGGCATGGTGATCGTCAAGCTAGTCAATGGGCATGGTGATAGTCAAGCTTAGTAATGGGCATGGTGATAGTTAAGCTTAGTAATGGGCATGGTGATAGTCAAGCTTAGTAATGGGCATGGTGATAGTCAAGCTTAGTAACTGGGCATGGTGATAGTTAAGCTTAGTAATGGGCATGGTGATAGTCAAGCTTAGTAATGGGCATGGTGATGTCAAGCTTAGTAATGGGCATGGTGATAGTAAGCTTAGTAATGGGCATGGTGATGTCAAGCTTAGTAATGGGCATGGTGATTGTCAAGCTTAGTAATGGCATGTGATAGTCAAGCTTAGTAATGGCATGGTGATAGTTAAGCTTAGTAATGGGCATGGTGATAGTTAAGCTTAGTAATGGGATGGTGATAGTTAAGCTTAGTAATGGGCATGGTGATAGTCAAGCTTAGTAATGGGCATGGTGATAGTCAAGCTTAGTAATGGCGCATGGTGATAGTCAAGCTTAGAAATGGGCATGGTGATAGTTAAGCTTAGTAATGGGCATGGTGATAGTCAAGCTTAGTAATGGGCATGGTGATAGTTAAGCTTAGTAATGGGCATGGTGATGGTCAAGCTTAGTAATGGGCATGGTGATAGTCAAGCTTAGTAATGGGCATGGTGATAGTCAAGCTTAGTAATGGGCATGGTGATAGTCAAGCTTAGTAATGGGCATGGTGATAGTCAAGCTTAGTAATGGGCATGGTGATAGTCAAGCTTAGTAATGGGCATGGTGATAGTTAAGCTTAGTAATGGGCATGGTGATAGTCAAGCTTAGTAATGGGCATGGTGATAGTCAAGCTTAGTAATGGGCATGGTGATAGTTAAGCTTAGTAATGGGCATGGTGATAGTTAAGCTTAGTAATGGGCATGGTGATAGTCAAGCTTAGTAATGGGCATGGTGATAGTCAAGCTTAGTAATGGGCATGGTGATAGTCAAGCTTAGTAATGGGCATGGTGATAGTTAAGCTTAGTAATGGGCATGGTGATAGTCAAGCTTAGTAATGGGCATGGTGATAGTCAAGCTTAGTAATGGGCATGGTGATAGTTAAGCTTAGTAATGGGCATGGTGATAGTTAAGCTTAGTAATGGGCATGGTGATAGTCAAGCTTAGTAATGGGCATGGTGATAGTTAAGCTTAGTAATGGGCATGGTGATAGTCAAGCTTAGTAATGGGCATGGTGATAGTCAAGCTTAGTAATGGGCATGGTGATGGTCAAGCTTAGTAATGGGCATGGTGATAGTTAAGCTTAGTAATGGGCATGGTGATAGTCAAGCTTAGTAATGGGCATGGTGATGGTCAAGCTTAGTAATGGGCATGGTAATAGTTAAGCTTAGTAATGGGCATGGTGATGGTCAAGCTTAGTAATGGGCATGGTAATAGTCAAGCTTAGTAATGGGCATGGTAATAGTCAAGCTTAGTAATGGGCATGGTGATGGTCAAGCTTAGTAATGGGCATGGTGATAGTCAAGCTTAGTAATGGGCATGGTAATAGTCAAGCTTAGTAATGGGCATGGTGATAGTCAAGCTTAGTAATGGGCATGGTGATAGTCAAGCATAGTTCCAGTAATGGTGGTAGCCAAGCACCAATCTTGTAATAGTGGTTGTCAAGTATGTTAGTAGTAATGGTCGTTAACACCGTCTGACGATGGCAACAGGTGAACTATCTCAGGTAGTCGTTGTAACGTCGACTGCTGTCATTAACACTTCTTCCTAACGACACGAAGTAACGGATCTCCGCCACGGATCTCCGCCACGGATCTCCGCCACGGATCTCCGCCACGGATCTCCGCCACGGATCTCCGCCACGGAGCTCCGCCACGGATCTCCGCCACGGAGCTCCGCCACGGATCTCCGCCACGGATCTCCGCCACGGATCTCCGCCACGGAGCTCCGCCACGGAGCTCCGCCACGGAGCTCCGCCACGGATCTCCGCCACGGATCTCCGCCACGGATCTCCGCCACGGAGCTCCGCCACGGATCTCCGCCACGGATCTCCGCCACGGATCTCCGCCACGGATCTCCGCCACGGATCTCCGCCACGGAGCTCCGCCACGGAGCTCCGCCACGGAGCTCCGCCACGGATCTCCGCCACGGATCTCCGCCACGATACAATGGTTGAGTATGGTGAGAATGGCACCATTTGACATTACGCTAGTGTGTCTCTCTACCTCACTGGTGATGGTGATGATAGTGAGGGATGCTTCTCACACTGAGAATGATAAGGTGACAATGATAGTGACTGTGGTATGCCTAAGGAAGACGAGGGTGAGGAGGAGGATGATGATGAAAGGGGTCACGGAGAAAACTGATAGTGATGTTAGCGAACCTTACTGTCTTTGATGGTGATGATGATGGTGATGGTGATGATGATGGTGATTGAGAGTGATGGTCAAGCCAATAGTGATATATTTACCAAGTGATAGTGAAAGTTATTTTACCAAGGGAAAGTGATCATGAAGTGTATAGTGACTTAAGGGTGATCATGATCACCACCATTCATCATGGTGATGAAAGTGAACTCTACAGAAGTGATGATGGTGATCGTAATCACTCATGATGGTGTCTGCCTAGACAGATTAGAACCTCTGTCCATCTAGTAACCATCTAGTAAATATCTAGAAGTATCTACCCTAGCTGTATCAGTGGCAGTGGTGTGTCTTTGTTTCAGTGGCAGGTGAAACGAGCGGTTGGTCATTGAGCTGTCCAAGTGGGAGCTTTCTTCTTCTTCTTCTTCTTCTTCTTCTTCCTCGTGGCTGGAGATGGTGGTAAATTGTTGTTATTCCACTGGCGCAGGTGATGGTGGTTGCATACATCGCAGTGGTAGTGGTGTTAGTTCATTATCGCAGTGGTGTTGGTAGTTCATTATAGCAGTGGTGGTCGTTCATGATAGCAGTGATGGTCGTCAGAGGTAGTTGTCGTCGTCGCAGCGATTGTGGGTCGTCGTCACACATGCGTGGTGGGAGGGGGGATCATCAGAGTATGACATGGGCGGTGAAGATGTTTGGTGGTGGTGATGGAGACAGACCGCTGTGCTCCGGTGCTTGGTGGAATGCTGCGGTCGCCACCGTCACGCCCGCGTCACACAGCCCGGAGACATGATCTCGTCACCTGAAGAAAAAAAAAATGTAACAGGTTACATTTCTTGTCAAATTTCAGACATGATCTATATAAAGACGACATATAATGTCTTCATACACCATAAGCGATTTGTAGTGTATTCCATTTATATAGACTCCGATTTATATATATTCCGCGAACATACAGTAGATAAATAATCGAATTCATTCAAGACCATAATATTGTCAAGAGATTATAAGATGGATGTCGATAATAGAAACGTACAGTTTGGACATACAGATTTGGTAAGCCAGACAATAGAATTCTCATCTCATTCTAGTCATATAGTAATATAGTAAGGGCTATCACAATTCAGCTGACAGTATACAGGCTTCAATATATATATATATATATATATATATATATATATATATATATATATATATAGAGACAGAGAGAGAGAGAGAGAGAGAGAGAGAGAGAGAGAGAGAGAGAGAGAGAGAGAGAGAGAGAGAGAGAGAGAGAGAGATGCTCTGTGGAAGGTATTAAGAATATGTGGTGTGGGAGGCAAGTTGTTAGAAGCAGTGAAAATTTTTTATCGAGGATGTAAGGCATGTGTACGTGTAGGAAGAGAGGAAAGTGATTGGTTCTCAGTGAATGTAGGTTTGCGGCAGGGGTGTGTGATGTCTCCATGGTTGTTTAATTTGTTTATGGATGGGGTTGTTAGGGAGGTGAATGCAAGAGTTTTGGAAAGAGGGGCAAGTATGAAGTCTGTTGGGGATGAGAGAGCTTGGGAAGTGAGTCAGTTGTTGTTCGCTGATGATACAGCGCTGGTGGCTGATTCATGTGAGAAACTGCAGAAGCTGGTGACTGAGTTTGGTAAAGTGTGTGAAAGAAGAAAGTTAAGAGTAAATGTGAATAAGAGCAAGGTTATTAGGTACAATAGGGTTGAGGGTCAAGTCAATTGGGAGGTGAGTTTGAATGGAGAAAAACTGGAGGAAGTGAAGTGTTTTAGATATCTGGGAGTGGATCTGGCAGCGGATGGAACCATGGAAGCGGAAGTGGATCATAGGGTGGGGGAGGGGGCGAAAATTCTGGGGGCCTTGAAGAATGTGTGGAAGTCGAGAACATTATCTCGGAAAGCAAAAATGGGTATGTTTGAAGGAATAGTGGTTCCAACAATGTTGTATGGTTGCGAGGCGTGGACTATGGATAGAGTTGTGCGCAGGAGGATGGATGTGCTGGAAATGAGATGTTTGAGGACATTGTGTGGTGTGAGGTGGTTTGATCGAGTAAGTAACGTAAGGGTAAGAGAGATGTGTGGAAATAAAAAGAGCGTGGTTGAGAGAGCAGAAGAGGGTGTTTTGAAATGGTTTGGTCACATGGAGAGAATGAGTGAGGAAAGATTGACCAAGAGGATATATGTGTCGGAGGTGGAGGGAACGAGGAGAAGAGGGAGACCAAATTGGAGGTGGAAAGATGGAGTGAAAAAGATTTTGTGTGATCGGGGCCTGAACATGCAGGAGGGTGAAAGGAGGGCAAGGAATAGAGTGAATTGGAGCGATGTGGTATACCGAGGTTGACGTGCTGTCAGTGGATTGAATCAAGGCATGTGAAGCGTCTGGGGTAAACCATGGAAAGCTGTGTAGGTATGTATATTTGCGTGTGTGTGGACGTATGTGTATACTTGTGTATGGGGTGGGTTGGGCCATTTCTTTCGTCTGTTTCCTTGCGCTACCTCGCAAACGCGGGGGACAGCGACAAAGCAAAAAAAAAAAAAAAAAAAAAAATATATATATATATATATATATATATATATATATATATATATATATATATATATATATATATATATATAGATATATATATGTGAAAGAAGAATGTTAAGAGTAAATGTGAATAAGAGCAAGGTAATTAGGTACAGTAGGGTTGAGGGTCAAGTCAGTTGGGAGGTAAGTATGAATGGAGAAAAACTGGAGGAAGTAAAGTGTTTTAGATATCTTCGAGTGGATCTGGCAGCGGATGGAACCATGGAAGCGGAAGTGGATCATAGGGTGGGGGAGGGGGCGAAAATCCTGGGAGCCTTGAAGAATGTGTGGAAGTCGAGAACATTATCTCGGAAAGCAAAAATGGGTATGTTTGAAGGAATATTGGTTCCAACAATGTTGTATGGTTGCGAGGCGTGGGCTATGGATAGAGTTGTGCGCAGGAGGATGGATGTGCTGGAAATGAGATGTTTGAGGACAATGTGTGGTGTGAGGTGGTTTGATCGAGTAAGTAACGTAAGGGTAAGAGAGATGTGTGGAAATAAAAAGAGCGTGGTTGAGAGAGCAGAAGAGGGTGTTTTGAAATGGTTTGGTCACATGGAGAGAATGAGTGAGAAAAGATTGACCAAGAGGATATATGTGTCGGAGGTGGAGGGAACGAGGAGAAGTGGGAGACCAAATTGGAGGTGGAAAGATGGAGTGAAAAAGATTTTGTGTGATCGGGGCCTGAACATGCAGGAGGGTGAAAGGAGGGCAAGGAATAGAGTGAATTGGAGCGATGTGGTTTTCCGGGGTTGACGTGCTGTCAGTGGATTGAATCAGGGCATGTGAAGCGTCTGGGGTAAACCATGGAAAGCTGTGTAGGTATGTATATTTGCGTGTGTGGACGTATGTATATACATGTGTATGGGGGTGGGTTGGGCTTTCTTTCGTCTGTTTCCTTGCGCTACCTCGCAAACGCTGGAGACAGCGACAAAAAAAAAAAAAAAAAAAAAAAAAAAAATATATATATATATATATATATATATATATATATATATATATATATATATATATATATATCCCAACAAATGTGTTTTCATTTCCATCGCTGCTAATCATGACAGCCTAACGACTTTACATCTCACCCCTCCGTGTTCTGTCACATGATGGCTGGACAAAGAAACCCTGAACTCCATTTCATTTGCTGCCTACCTCGGGGGTAAACCTGCTCCACACCGTACATGAAATGCTTCATTTTCCTCTGTGCCGGCACCATCCTCTCTAAACTGCAGTCCCTCCACTAATAAATCCATATTCCTTTCATGTAAGCCGTAGTTTCCCCCCCCCCCCCCCCCCACACACACACACACATCACAGTAAGAGAGATAGAGCCAATGAAACAGCCAGGGAACGTGTAGCCTCACCCACTAGTCCCCTCCCCTAGTTTAAACCATATTCCGATCACCACACGAGGTGTATTTTATGTGTAGGTTTCCCTCCTCACATAGTTCCCCTTCAGTGTCCTTTCTCCGTTAAAGGGTCATTAAGGTACGAGTGGGGGAGGAAAAAAGAAAGAAAGCAGACGATAGACTGTCATCAAAAATCCTCGTTTACCAAGCGTTCTTCTCGTACCAGCTTCTGCCTCCAGTTACTGATGCCCGGCAGATTGCATTCCCGGCGGCTCAAGTAAACTACATGACGACACGACGTATAATCTTTCATCGCTGAAGATGAAATACGACCGTAGACGGAAAGCAGTTTATCTCTCTGTACTGCGCTGTCAGGTCGTCATAAACCCCGAGCCCTGTGTCCTACATATGACTGACATGATGTGAATCACTCATCGTTCAGGAGATGTATAGGTGTATTCCTGCTTCCTTGTCAAGACCCATGGATATTCACGTTAATACATTATTATTACCATTCCCAAAGGGTCACCTGCTGCAAATCTTCATACATAGATGGTAATGAGAAATGTGCACATGACGAACCCTAATTAAGTGGGATATTTATTCACTGAAAAATAGAAGAATAAAAAGATTAAAAGACAGACGTTAGTATTTAAAAAATGTCATAATTTTTGCATGACGTTATTTACAGTTTTTCATTCAAAATATCCAGAATGTCACAATTACGCACGCATGCATAGACACACACAAACAGATTTACAGACTGTGTGTGTATATATATATATGAATGAATATATTTATATATATATATATATATATATATATATATATATATATATATATATATATATATATATATATATATATCATACATATTCGTAATTTCCCTTATTAGCGAGGTAGCGTTAAGAACAGATGACAGAGAATTAGAGGGAAAATTTCTCACTTGGCTCCTCGCTCTGTTCCTTCTCTTCCAATCACATGTTTACCAAATGGCGTCCTAGCTTTGTTTCTTAGATTTATATCAACTGACTTATATTTCTCTTCTGTGTCTCCCCTGATGATGTGATTATTACACGAAAGTGCACTTGGCAACTTATTGTGTGTCATTTTCCTCGTGGATTCATAGGGATATATATATATATATATATATATATATATATATATATATATATATATATGAATAAATTTTTAGCACTTTCGCCTTCCATTTCTCATAAACAGCGGTAATGTATTTTCTTCGGAATAACTTCCCGCACACCTGTGTAGCTCTCTCACACCTGTGATGACCAGTGCTGGTACTGAGCAGCCTCGTAGTTTTATTCACGAAACGAGTCTCGCAGCGGTGGTGGTGAGGTTGCATGTCACCAGCAGGACATCACTGATATCATGGGTCTACACAGATGGGAACGTGTGTCACCAATTGCCCTCCTCAACTTTCACCCTTGGTGTGATATGGTTCTCTCTCTCTCTCTCTCTCTCTCTCTCTCTCTCTCTCTCTCTCTCTCTCTCTCTCTCTCTCTCTCTCTCTCTCACACACACACACACACACACACACACACACACACACACACAACCATGAAAGAAAAGAAATGATATCTGTTGACAGTGTGATGTACAATGATGTTTGGACGAATATTTGATGTGGTTCATGTCATGCTGTATATCTGTGATTTCAAGGTCATATGGAATGCTGTATCACCGCTAAATGATTGAATGAATAGACTTTTATATGTGTCTTTCCCATGTGTTTTCAAATTCAATCAGTTTGAGTAATATAGGAGTGCTTGTAATTTTTTATTGTAAGATATTTCGATTGTCGAGTAGAATATGAAGCAGCTACAGGCATATCTTAAAAATCATTCCTTTTTCTTTTCCTTAGGGGAAAGCATTCATCAGAGTTCATAAAAGGAACTTTAAAACTTACATCGGATTCATATCTAACTCAGAAAATTATGATAGAGACTGATACTCCAGAGAACTTGTGAATCAAGATTTAATCGCAAATATTTTCTTAAATGGAATCATGAAAGATCAGAGTGTGTGAAAAGCTCAGAACAAAAATATCCCACGCGGCTGGCCCAGGTTCGAATCCTCAGACGCCCAGAATGATATAGTGTCTATCTATTCCATGCGTTAGATACATGTTAAGATTTATCTATATGTGTGTGTGTGAGTGTGTGTGTGTATGTGTGTGTGTGTTCCAATATTTGTTCCCAGGTTCATGTGCTCATTCAAGATAACAGGCGGAGCATCAAGAGCCAAGATCAGTTGGCTGTGTATATTGTCCTGCCACACTCGGCAGGTCTCTTCAAGCTCTCTGGTGTACCGGGACCTAAGCCAACATATTGGATACACTCGCCCGTTCCGTCAGTGTCGCTGTAAGTTTCGAGCAGGCGACACCGCAACAGATCTCCTCGTTTCCAGCGCATGGAATACAAATCCAGACCGTTGCACCCACTCCAGCCTGGCCGCTGTAGATATTTCAGGAACATTGAACTTAAAGCTGGAAGCTTAATGGCGGGACTACCGTCATGTGGTATCTTGGATACTGAACCATTCTCTCATGACACCAGCTTCGAGTGAACTAAGGTCTCCCTAGAAGTGAAATTGGAGTATCTTTCCATAATGGTGATTATACAAGAACCGGTACTGGACTAGTGTCAGAAAATTATATTGAAATCTAAATCGTATACCGATTCCATGCCCTATTTAACTCAATATTGTTTATATGTATTTTTTTTTTTATATCTATGTTGAAGCCTCCAGTTATCGAGCAAAGTCCAAATCAAGGCCTAGTCCTTGGTTCAAATATAGAAAAATGTATGAAATTAAAAAACGAAAAGACACGGGAAAGTAATTACGAATTTTGGAGGGAATGAAAAAACCTGTCTTTTAGAATATGCCAGGTCATAGTTATTGGGAAAAACATGAAAAACTAGAGAGTTCCAAAGCTTCGCGTTTAGGGAAAGAAACAGTTATCAGAAACGGCCCACCCTTGAGTTGCCAACAACCACACAGTATCATGTGACGCTGCAGATTGCCGAATATTGTGTGGTCTTACTAGTTGTGGGGGCACTCAGGCAGTCTGCTCTCGGGAGCAAAAACCAAAGTAATACCTACAGAACAGAGAATAAAGGGTCAAGTTTGGAAGTTAGCGTGGAAGAGTTTATGTGTCGAAACGCTTTCGTCTTGATTCTGTCAAGTAAGGATACAGTGCTAGAACCATCCTACATGTGACAGCAGTTCTCCGTACATGAACGAATCAGCCCTTTATATACACGGAGCAACTGTTCAGAAGAACATATACGCACCTACACACACACATACACACACACACGACCGCCGTTTCCCGTGAAAGCAAAGTAGCGCCAGGAACAGAGGAATAGAGGCTATATTCGCCTGTATCCATTCTCTAGCTGTCATGCGTAACTCACCAACACCACAGCTCCCTATCCACAGCCAGCCCCCACAGACCTTTCCATGGCTTACCCCTCCCGCTTCACATGTCTTGGTTCAGTCCACTGACGGCACGTCGACCCCTGTATACCACATCGTTCCAATTCATTCTGTCTCCTGCATGTTCCGGCCCGATGTGGAAAGCACAACCTGTCCACAATACTGAGGATTCACCCTACACCTAGAAGGAGGATTCATCAAAATATATGTCACCAAGAGCCACAAAACTGCCCTCACGCAAGAGATGATTGCTAGATCTACAGGGATACTACGCCGTGAACAAGACACAAGAAGCCCAACCACTAATCATCACTGAGCAACCTCAAACCTCAACAACCAGAACACAAGCCAAGATAGACTACTCCAGCTACAGGCCCCAGCGTCGCGTTACAACCAATAAGAGCACATTGCTACATACACGTCCGCCTATCGGTATTACCAAGCCTCCACCCAGCTACCCACAGAGATTCCCAGCTCCTCCACCGGCCTCTCCACACGCTTCTGAAGATGATCTGATGGACTCGTATCGAAACGTTGAAACAACATTACGAGATATTCTACCCAACCTCCCCACCCATAATAGAAGAGATGTTAGTCAACTTGAAAATCTCAGAAAGGATCTGATTTATAGTCTTTTTAACAATATATATATATATATATATATATATATATATATATATATATATATATATATATATGTATATATACTTATATATATGTGTGTGTGTGTGTTTTCCAAGTTCAACTCGTCTATAACGACGTAAATCATTTACGAAAGCTTTTACCAAACAAACGGCCGGCAGAGAGAGAGAGAGAGAGAGAGAGAGAGAGAGAGAGAGAGAGAGAGAGAGAGAGAGAGAGAGAGAGAATTTGGCCATTATATACAAGATCAGCCGATGTATCCAACACTGAGCTGAAAATGTTTTTGACGTGTTGGTAAAGCGCAGGTTGAATTCATCAGTCCTGAAAAACTCTGGTGGTCTCGGTATCACGGCAGTCATTTATCTGTGACGACCTGTATGGGGGCTTTTTATATCTGTGTTTCGTTAGAGAGAGAGAGAGAGAGAGAGAGAGAGAGAGAGAGAGAGAGAGAGAGAGAGAGAGAGAGAGAGAGAGAGACAGACAGACAGACAGACAGACAGAGACGGTTTTACATTCGCGCTACTTCATTTCTTAACCTTGTATAGATGAACCATATTTTAATTCATTTAATCTTATATATATGTGTGTTTGTGTGTGCGTGTGTCTGTCTGTCTGTCTGTTGTCAGTCTGTGTGTGTGTGTGTGTGTGTGTGTGTGTGTGTGTGTGTGAGTGAGTCTGTCTTTTATTCTTACTTGTACGATACTGGGAGTAAGTTAGTTCTACATTCGAGGGGCCCTATCTCTAGAACAGTTTTTAATTACTTGCAAAGTCTCTTTGATTCTTTTGTATACTGTCGGAACTCAGACTTCGATCCGCAACTCTTAACACTGTCAAAATTCTTATTCTAACCCTCTGTAACTGGTTTATTGTTATATTGCTTGTGATGGCTTCTGGTTCTTCTACATTTACCTAGTTCGATGTGTGTGTGTGTGTGTGTGTGTGGTTATACAGGACAGTCACTGATTTCATAAACCTCAAGGATCCCTTTTACGGGACTCGTGCAACTTTAAGGCTGCGTTGCAATCCAGCAACAGGGAAATGAAAACTTCCTCAATGATATTGTACTTCTTTCCGTCCAGTGACAATGGTACAGACCAGACGCAGGTCACCTTTCACCCAGAGCGTAATTTACACACACACACACACATATATATATATATATATATATATATATATATATATATATATATATATATATATATATATATATATATATATATATATCTGTGATTTTATAATTACCCCAGCATTTACTGCTAAGATCGCTCAAAGTCTTTCTCACTCCTTCCGATTTGGTCTCCCGCCTTCTCCTCGTTCCCTCCACATCTGACACATATATCCTCCTTGTCAATCTTTCCTCACTCATTCTCTTCATGTGTCCAAACCATTTCAACACACCTTCTTCTGCTCTCTCAACAACACTCTTTTTATTACCACACATCTCGCTTACCCTTTCATTGCTTACTCGATCAAACCACCTAACACCCATATTGTGTTCAAACATTTAATTTTCAACATATCCACCCACCTGCTCACAGCCTTATATAACTATAACCCATTCCTCGCGCCATATAACATTGTTGGGAATACTATACCTTCAAACATACCCATTTTTGCCCTCCCAAATAACGTTCTCTCTCCACACATTCCTCAGCGCTTCCAGAACCATCGCTCCTTCCCCCATCCTAAGGCTTACTTCTGCTTCCATGGATCCATTTGCTGCTATGTACACTCCCAGGTATCCAAAATACTTCACTTCCTCCAAGATTTCTCCATTTAAACTCACTCCAAGTACCCTCTCCCACAACTTTGCTTAACCTGACGACCTTGCTTTTATTCACATTTATTTTCAAATTCCTCCTTTCACACACTCTTCCATACACAACCCCAACTTCTGCAGTTTCTCACTCGAATCTGCCACTAGTGCTGTATCATCAGCAAACAACAGCTGAATCACTTCCCATGCCCTCTCATCCTCAGCAGACTGCCTACTCGCCGCTCTCCAAGACTCGCGCACTTATCTCCCTCATCACCCCAACCATAAACAAGTTGAACAACCATGATGACCATCACACACTAACCTCTTGAAACCATTCAGTCTCTCTCTTCCTACTCGTACACATGTCTTACACACTGGATGAATAATTCTCTATTTCTAGCAGCTTTCCAACCACACCATAAATTTCATAAGACCTTTCACAAGGCATCTGTATAAACCCTATCATATGCTTTCTCCAGATCCATTAATGCCACAAACAAATCCACCAGTTTTCTAAGTATTTCGCACAAACATTCTTCAAAGCAAATGCCTGATCCACACATCCTCTACCACCTATAAAACCACACTGCTCCTCCTCAGTTTGAACCTCTGTACATGCCTTCACCCTCTCAATCCATACCTTCCCGTATGATTTACCAAGTATACTCAACACACTTATGCCTCTGTAGTCTGAACACTCTTTTATCCCCCTTGCCTTATGCAGTGGCATATACAGTAATGTACATTTGTTCCGCCAATCTTCGTCGCTTGTAGTATAAGGTAATGGGAAGAGCAAAAGAAAATGATCGCAAAAAACTAATAACAGTTGGCATTTCCAGTTGCCCTTAGGATGGTGTGACTCTATTACACACATTATTCTGGTTGGGAAACTGTTTGCATACCTGTAATTTACAAACATCAAGGTTATGATTGGACATTATCTAGACAGATGAAGGCAACAACCTTAAGATTGAAGCAGAAATGTTTTATTTTGATTCTTTTTCTTCATCAAGAACTTAAGCCTGTGTTGATAAACGTTGGTGGCACAGATAGAGCAGAGAAAGTTCTCAACTACGTAGAAGAAAATTCTGTATTTAAATATATAAGTTTAAGTATATAATCCCGGTACATAGTCTCATTATCCCTGGGGATAGGGGATTAAGAATACTTCCCACGTATTCCCTGCGTGTCGTAGAAGGCGACTAAAAGGGGAGGGAGCGGGGGGCTGGAAATCCTCCCCTCTCGGTTTATTTTTTTTTTTTTTTTTTTTTTTTTCAATTTTCCAAAAGAAGGAACAGAGAATTGGGCCAGGTGAGGGTATTCCCTCAAAGGCCCAGTCCTCTGTTCTTAACGCTACCTCGCTAATGCGGGAAATGGCGAATAGTTTGAAAGAAAGACATAGTCTCATGTCCTCACTTACATTTCACACTTTTACCGACCGTTCATAAGTATCATATTGACCGAACGAGAGGCGCGAGAGTCTGGCGAGATTGGAATGCTCCCCCAATTAAGGTGTCTTCGGTATGTCGTGTCCCACCAGTTGGGGTGGGGGGATATATATATACAAGGACGGTAAACAAACCTGTGATTTGCCAGCAAGTCCCAGACGTGCCGCAGCTCGGCGGTGGGAATATCAGTTGATACAGCGCATAATGACAGGATTGCCTGGCTGTGTGTCGTACCCTCTACCAGGAGACTTCTGGCAGCTGACTTATATATCAAGGAACGAGCTGCTTCTGGGAATATATATATATATATATATATATATATATATATATATATATATATATATATATATATATATATATATATATATATATATTTCTTTCTTTTCAACTATTCGCCATTTCCCGCGCCAGCGAGGTAGAGTTAAGAACAGAGGACCAGGCCCCTGAGGGAACATCCTCACCTAGCCCCTTTCTCTGTTCCTTCCTTTGGAAAATTAAAAAAAAAAAAAAAGAGAGGGGGGGGGGATTTCCAGCACGCCGCTCCCTCCCCTTTTAGTCGCCTTCTACGACACGCAGGGAATACGTGGGAAGTATTCTTTCTCCCCTATCCCCAGAGATAATATATATATATATATATATATATATATATATATATATATATATATATATATATATATATATATATATATATATATATATTGATAGATAGCGATGTTACCTTTCGTACCTATACGAGTAATTCAAAGCTTTGGTCTTTGTTGTGTATAGTTAAGTCTGTTATCAGTTACCATTGTCCTTGTTATATCTGGTGATATCATATCATATATCTCTCTATACGTCCCGCTGCGATAGTGATATACCTAACTGCCGCCTGTCGGCCAATATGAGGCGATAAGATGTCGTCTTGTGCCATTAGATGTGCGCATTATGAGACAGCAGGGTGAGAAGTGCCTTATTGTTACTGTTATTATCATTTGATATATTACCTTGGGATAGCTTACTGCAGCAGTGGGGTCAGGGGACGTAAAGGAAATTAATGATATTCCAAGAACAGGTTGTGGGAGCTGGGGGAAAAGGGGGATTAAAGATAATGGTATACTGAAGTGGTTGAGAGAGAGAGAGAGAGAGAGAGAGAGAGAGAGAGAGAGAGAGAGAGAGAGAGAGAGAGAGAGAGAGAGAGTACGTGATGAGGGTGAAAGAGATGATAGAAAGGTGGACTCAAATGAAGAGAGGAGGCAGAGAAAGAGAAAACCTTGTGATATCTGGAGATATATGAATTGATACAGCCGGACGAAATGAGAAGATGAGGAAAATAAAAAAAAAACACACGAAACATTTCGATCACCAGATCTTGTTTTGTCCCAGGCGATCGTCCGACCGAACGCAGAGACCTCGATACACCCAAATGACTCGATCTCAGTACAAGTAACTCGGTTGCTTTAACGTATCATTGGAGACTGTATGATATGGGACCGGGATGAAACGATCGATCGATCACCGACTCACTCTGTGTGTAACCTTGATGGAGGGTAAAGGGGAGGGGGGGTCAGGGGGGGGCAAGTGAGACGATCTCCCGACGCAATATCTTCGAGACCTCGATGGGGACGCGTCACTCGATTCCCCCCCCGCCCAGCATCATTGCAAAAATAGCTTGATCTGTCCAGCCGAGACGATCATACCTTGTGGGAGGAAGTCTGGATGGGAACCAGGTCGCCACGGTGGCTCTGGAGATCTTGATACGGACCAATTGAGGCAATATTTCCCACAGATGGAGGATATCCTGATAGGGCCTTACCCAAGTCGATCGTCCGATAGACTTAGGAGAATTGGATAAGCGTAATTGATACGATTACCCCATCCCAGTGAGTTGTTATCCTTCCTAAGGATTATCTGGGGTGATAATTATCCCCCCCCCCCAGAAAAGTCTATGTGGTAGATCGCCTTATTTGGACAATCTGGGACCACCCAGCACACTGAGGACGTGGTCATCTTCAAGAAGGAGGCCACCGGAGACCCTCCCGGAGACACTGAAGGTAGGGAGAAAGGTGGCCCTGATGAGGCCAGTTGAGGCCAACACCCTACACAGTTACGAGTACCTGAGAGGCTGAATTAGCAGTCACCCCCCTAAAAAAAAATAGGTAAATAGAAAATGAAGAAAACATA